>NC_089803.1:66669436-67035686 GCF_029633855.1 Hoplias malabaricus
GTAACATTAGAGTGTGCTCTGTCTGTGTGTGTGTGTGGAGAGAGAGAGAGAGAGAGAGAGAGAGAGAGAGAGAGAGAGAGAGAGAGAGAGAGAGAGAGAGAGTGAGTGAGAGTGAGAGAGAGAGAGAGAGAGAGAGAGAGAGAGAGAGAGAGAGAGAGAGAGAGAAGGAGAAGGGGGGTGGGTGATCAGCTGTGTGTGAAAACCTCATAGTCGATGAAAAGCTGTGACTGATGCTTCAGGTGATTTTTTATCTCTATCTCTCTTTCCCTCGCTCTCTTCTCTCTCTTTCTGTTCACCTCTTCTGCTTGGAGCAACGAGGGGTTGTTTCAACTGTGCTCTCTCTCTCTCTCTTTTCTGTGTGTGTGTGTGATCCAGAGGGAATCCATTTAAGTGTAAGAAAGAAAATCTGTTTGAAGAATGAAATAAAGAATGAGCGTGTGAGTGTGTTTGAGGAGAACAGAAGAAAGGGAGGAGACGAGTAGGAGGAAGAGGACAGATGGATGAATGGATAGACGGATGGAGGACTGGATGGAAAAATGGATAAATGGATAGTAGGTTTAAACTGATTAACTCTAGTAGATTTTATTTAAATGATAAAAAAGCAGAAACCTGTTGTTTGAAGCTTAACATGCTTTAAACCATTTTGTTTGTTGTATAAACAATTGTATTGATTTGGTCATTAATTATGGCCTGGTACATATTGATACATTTTAATGCCCAGTTTATGTTTGTATTGGCCAGACAATGTTGCATTCTGTAGCAGCTGTTAAGGTTTTAACACTGAAATATGTATTATTAGTAGTAGTAGTTGTAGTAGTATTGTTATTATTATTATTATTACGATTTATATTATAATTTCAATCTACAGTAAGGAAATTGGTTTGTATACAGTAGTGGATAATACCACTGCCCCATTTTTCCTGGGACTCAATCCAGCCACCTTTCGATCCCAAGTCCAGACCAACTCATCAAAAAGATTTTGGATGGAGGTTCATTATTCCAAATAACGCACCCCAAATCTGCAGGGCTTTTTACCCCTTTAGTCAATAATTAGCAGTGGGTATGGTCACCTTAGGCTTCACAACATCCTTTTTTGACTGTCTGCCTTTCTATGGATATTAAAAAGGCTGTGCTTGCGTAATTGAATGTCAGAACTGAGTAGTTATAGGAGTAGTTTTGGGCATATAGTTTAATCACACAGCCAGTGCAACAGTGATGCAGTGTCTGGCACTGGTTTTAACCACCAGCTGTAGCATCCCTGTTGCTGTAAGTGTTCTACTGCCACTAGCTTTAGTGTTAGCTTCCTGACCAGCCTTGCCTTGCCAGTGTGCTGAGAGCCAAACAGTGATTCACACACTGACACTCTCACTCATAGGCATGTGTGCCTGTTTGCCCACAGTAGATCATCAGAATGCGCATACACACACACACACACACATATACACTCACAAATTTAATGTTACTATACTATAACCCATACCCTAATTCTAACACTGACCCCTAACTGAACGTTAAGCTTCAAGCATTTCCACACCTTAAAAAATGAATAATTTATGTTGTTGAGACCAGCTTGTGGTCTCCACAAGTAAATCAAATTCTACAATGTGAATGTATAAATAGACGTTGGTCCTCATAAAAGCTTGTTTGTATACACACACACATACATACACACATGTGCATACTTCCTTTGTGGCCAGGGATTTATTGCGCTATCATGAGCCAAATAAATGCTCTCATTGAAAATCCTGTGTATTTTAAATGAAGAACCTAACGGATATCTGCTGTGCTGATGATGTAAAGCACTCTTTTTGATTTAGCTGTTATTTAACTCTCGAGCCAGAGAACGTAAAATGAGATGCTAGCTGTTAGATTATGAACACAATCCAATCCAGAGCACCAGAGTAGGTATGAGATAAGATTAGTGATGTCATTGTACTTTTTTATGGACAGCGTGATCCAGTAAAGATGATGTGCTAAGCATGAACAAGCTTTTATTTGAAGCCATTGATTGATGGTACTCATTCTTTCCTTCCTTTTTGATGTATTGCACTGATGAAATATTCCTGAAGGTTTTTCTCTGATGATAAGTGTCTGTGTGTGTGTGTGTGTGTGTGTGTGTGTGTGTGTGTCTGTGCATGCTTGCATGTATGGCTGGACAATAATTATATATATATATATATATATAACAATTTCAATTACAATTATATAATTTTTAAACACATTTTCAATATTTAAGTATACATTATTTACAACATCTGTCACTGTCTGATGTTCATTACAAGGCACTCAGTTCAGCACTCAATTTAAAATGTAGTTTAAATATATTAATATTGACAAAACCAACAGGTTTATGTTTGATGGTGATGTCATGTTTCTTGTTTGTTCCCTGAAGTTTTTATCATTGGATTTTATACTGTTCGTAACGATATCACAATTATATTGTATCGACCAAAAGTAAGAAGTATACTGTGATATGAATTAGGGCTGCCCCCTCCAGGGTTTATTCCTGCCTTGCGCCCAATGATTCCAGGTAGGCTCTGGACCCACCGTGACCCTGAACTGGATAAGCGCTTACAGATAATGAATGAATGAATTAGGGCTGTGACATATCATATCATCATTATTTTTGAAATAATTTAAAATATAATTTATAATATATACTTCGTGATAATAGTGATATTCTGACATGTTAACGCCATCGTTAAGTGACATCGTGCAGTTACACATTATATGGCCTACGTTCTTTACATGAATGATTTAGACAAAGGGAGGTATGGTGGAAAGTGGATCTGAGGCAGAGGAATTTGCTCCAAAAAAGGAGAGTGACTAAAGTCATATGGAGGTGGTTTTGGTTACAAAATAACCAATGTACAATAAACCATGGTATTGTGTAAAAATATATTTTATTTAATATGTTTAATAGTCACACAGCTCCAGGGACCTGGAGGTTATGGGTTCGATTCCCGCTCTGGGTGTCTGTGAGGAGTGTGGTGTGTTCTCCCTGTGTCTGCGTGGGTTTCCTCCGGGTGACTGTCTGTTAGGAGTGTGGTGTGTTCTCCCTGTGTCTGCGTGGGTTTCCTCTGGGTGACTGTCTGTTAGGAGTGTGGTGTGTTCTCCCTGTGTCTGCGTGGGTTTCTTCCGGGTGACTGTCTGTGAGGAGTGTGGGATGATGATGATTATGATGGTGATGCTCTATATTTCTGTATGTTCTGTGTGCAGTTTGTGTATACATGTAATGCAGTGGTCTTTGTCAGCATTAACACAACAATGTAAATGTGTTCAGATGGGGGATAATTGAAGATGAATGAGTGTTGGTGTTATATAATGTCTTTTGATTAGGAGTGTAATTATAGGAATAATTAACGTGCAAAATAATATCTTATGCATATTTTTTAACCAAACTAGCTACTATGTCAAATGGCTAAAGCTAAAAAGCTGTCACTTATATGGAGAAATAGTGCCCCCAGTGTCAACTTACACAAAGTAAATATTAAATTATTCATTCATTATCTGTAAGCGCTTATCCAATTCAGGGTCGCGGTGGGTCCAGGCGGGAATACACCCTGGAGGGGGCGCCAGTCCTTCACAGGGCAACACAAACACACACACATTCACTCACACCTACAGACACTTTTGAGTCGCCAATCCACCTACCAACGTGTGTTTTTTTTGGACTGTGGGAGGAAACCGAAGCACCCGGAGAAAACTCACGCCGACACTGCGAGAACACACCAACTCCTCACAGACAGTCACCCGGAGCGGGAATCAAACCCACAACCTCCAGGTCCCTGGAGCTGTGTGACTGCGACACTACCTGCTGCACCACCGTGCCGCCCAATACTACATTAAATTAATGTAGGATTCAAGTGTATGATATGCTACTAGCCTGATATAGCACATTGAGATATTACTGAATATATTAGCATGACAACAAAAGAATGTATGGAGACAGAGTAAAGTATAATTTATTCCATCGTATCTACTGCCAGTCTAGACACATTGTATTTTAGTAATACATTTTTACCCAATATTCTCTGCAATGTAGTCATGGCCAAATCCACCTATTAGCGAGTTCCAATAAACCAGGAGAGTGAGGAGAGTTACATGCTTCCTGTGAGACACAGCATCATTTACCAGCTCAACACACTTGGAGGAGAACACCAATTATCCCAATCTGTTATGACAGCATTGTGCTTGTGATTGGAGAGAGGGATGGCCATCCAGTTGTTTTTACCAGTGCCTAAACTCTATATTTAATGAATATGACAGATAAAAATTACAGAACTCAACTGAATAACTAACTAGATATAAAATCAACACTAGAATAGTATTTCACTTTTCAAATTCCAAAATTTGTTTGCAACATTTAGTATTATTGTAAATATCCGATTCAAAGTCCACAGCTGTATAATAATCTAAATATTTTTTTAGTTTTAGTTTACTACATCATTTGGACACATCAGCTGTCCTTCGCAATATGTGAAAACATCATGATAAATGGGCCAATAGAAATTCACCAAAATCGCTTGGAATCACTTCTTTAAAGTGGCCATTTTGGAGATACATTTTTTTTCATTGGAGAGCAAAAATTACCTCCTCTAATGTCCATGGGATGAAAACATTCATTCATTCATTATCTGTAAGAGCTTATCCAGTTCAGGGTCGCGGTGGGTCCAGAGCCTACCTGGAATAATTGGGCGCAAGGCTGGGACAAAAACAATGCAGTAAAATTTCTTTTAAAAACGGTGATATTTTACTGGCGTAGACATGCAGTACTCTCCTGTGCATGCTTTATTTCCATCTTGTGCTAAAATGATAATGTTGGGTCTCTACTGGGAATATTTTAATGCTCCAGACTCCTTTGCATGTTTTAATCAGGGGATATGTTTCTACACATCACTGACTTCCAATTTCCTCCCTTTTTCAATCCGAAGCATACATTTAACTCCCTGTCAGGCTAAGATAGTAATGTTAATCTGTTAACATATGGCAATATTTGCATGAATACATTTGTTCATAACTCTCAACCTAACCTAAAGATGTGTTGTTGGACCACATTCATGTGTGCAGTTTTACAACACTAATGAAACTGGACACACCTCTTTGCCCTGTGGAAGCCTATGAGGGGTCATTTTTTCCCACTGTAATCACTGTTTGTTACATTAGTAGTGGTTAAATAGGCTGGTTATGTGTTATTGCAGTTATGAGAGTCACAAATAATGGGGCAAATATTTAAGTCTTTATTTCAGCAGCATATCTGAAAATGACTGAGCTGTTTCGCTCAGTATGCATATGCTTATGCTTGTGCGTGTGTGTTTGTGTGTGTCCACGTGCATGTGTCTGTGTCCATATTGCACTGTGGCAGACCGTGAAAAGTGCATCACGTTTTGCTGGCATGTCTCCAAGGTGTCGCCAGGGGCTGCAGTGACATCACGTTACCTAAGCAACAGGGCGAGAGACAGAGTAGGAGCGAGGTGGGATTGGCTTGGTGATTTGTCTGACTCACTGCTAGCGATAGCATTCTTTGTTATAGTCAGGACCACAGAGAGACACCCTGTCGCTCCATCACCTTGTATAAAAAACACAATGACATCATCTTACTCTAGAGCTACACACCATTAGCTCCAGGGTGAAAGAGACATGTAAGCATTTTGCGAGGGGTCAGATGTGTCTAGCTCATCCTTCTTAAATACAGGGACAAAGTGGGTGACTGTGTATGTGGGAGTACCCTGATAATTCCTAGTGAAAAAACGTCTAATTCATATGTCATCCTCCAATGAGTCATGACCCCTGTCCTACACACTCTCACACCCGTACTCAAGTTCTGACCTGTGTAGGTTCCGTACCACCACACAGGTCCCCTCATGCTGAGCTTTTATTTTTATTAACAAGCTCTAAAGCTACACATTATGTCCAGTCGTTTAAGGACATAATAATGAGTGCATTCAGCTATTGAGGCACATTGTGGATAAACAACAGCAAGCATGAACTTGAGAGACATAAAGTGCCACAGAACTGGGGTGAGGAGAAATGGACCTGTGTTCTCTGAAGTGATGAAGCACCATTCAGTACCTTTGGGATGAGTTGGAGTAGTGTTTGTGGTCCAGAACTAATTATCCAACATCAGTACCTGACCTCCCTAATGGTCTTATGGCCATTAAGTCTTCAATAGCCCCTTTTCTACTGGTATGGTGCTGGTGCTGATGCCAGAATAGTCCACAGCCATTTTTACATTTGGTGCATTATTTCTCCACAAATTTTAGTTCGTGAGAAACAAAGGAACCAGTCAAACTTAAAAGCTCTCACGTATTATTCATCTCATAAAATGAAAAAAAGCCTGTATGAAAACATATGTAGGGATAGTAAAGTAGTTCTGCTTCAGATTTGGTTGGCACGGTGGCGCAGCAGGTAGTGTCGCAGTCACACAGCTCCAGGGACCTGGAGGTTGTGGGTTTGATTCCCGCTCCGGGTGACTGTCTGTGAGGAGTTGGTGTGTTCTCCCCGTGTCCGCATGGGTTTCCTCCAGGTGACTGTCTGTGAGGAGTTTGGTGTGTTCTCCCCGTGTCCGTGTGGGTTTCCTACGGGTGACTGTCTGTGAGAAGTTGGTGTGTTCTCCCCGTGTCCGCGTAGGTTTCCTCCGGGTGACTGTGAGGAGTGTGGTGTGTTCTCCCTGTGTCTGCGTGTGTTTCCTCCGGGTGACTGTCTGTGAGGAGTTTGGTGTGTTCTCCCCGTGTCCGTGTGGGTTTCCTACGGGTGACTGTCTGTGAGAAGTTGGTGTGTTCTCCCCGTGTCCGCGTAGGTTTCCTCCGGGTGACTGTGAGGAGTGTGGTGTGTTCTCCCTGTGTCTGTGTGTGTTTCCTCCGGGTGACTGTCTGTGAAGAGTGTGGTGTGTTCTCCCTGTGTCCACGAGGGTTTCCTCCGGGTGACTGTCTGTGAAGAGTGTGGTGTGTTCTCCCTGTGTCCACGAGGGTTTCCTCCGGGTGCTCCGATTTCCTCCCACAGTCCAAAAACACACATTGGTAGGTGGATTGGTGACTCAAAAGTGTCCGTAGGTGTGAGTGTGTGAGTGAATGTGAGTGTGTGTGTTGCCATATGAAGGACTGGTGCCCCCTCCAGGGTGTATTCCCCCCTTGCACCCCATTATTCCAGGTAGGCTCTGGACCCACTGCGACCCTGAACTGGATAAGAGTTACAGATAATGAATGATGAATGAATGCTTCAGATTTTTTTTAGGGATTTTTTTTTTCAGATATTAATTCAGTGTTGTTATATATTTCATTAAGTTTGATTTATAATCGAACTTGCCAGTTATCACTTTGAGACATTGCACACTGTTATTATCAGATTGTTTTGGTAAGTACAGCCAGATTGGGAGCTCAGTCTTTCCTGTGTGTGTCTAAATGAGCTGACCAGATGGCACATTAATGTGACAAGGTTTGTTTTAGAACAATTTCAACCTGTTAGTAACCTGTTATAGTGTATAAGCACATATTGTTTATATCTTTCATGCACTGACCATGATTTTTAAATTAAATGCTGGCTAATTTGTTTTTAAAGGATAAAAGCTTTTAGAGTAATACATTCTGTCATTTTAAAGCAACATTACTTTGAGCTGCAAGCGCATACTAACACTTTGTAAACACTGTTAGTCAAGTACAGTCATGCTGAAATTAGCTACAGCTATTTTCTAAGACTGAGGTGATTTCAATTTTAGTATTAAAAGGCACTTCCATATTATTCTGCTGTTTGTCTAATGCTCATTTCACCACTGACAAAAACTAGGTCCCCCTTTTAGATTGTAATCAGTCACAGAAGATAAAACTGTCGAGTCACTCTAGTGACCATGAATGTGTCTATTTATCAGACATCACGGCAGGTGAAATCCACCTCTCAGATTCACTCCCATTTTACTGTTGATATTAGCTTTGTCTCTTCATGTGTTTTTTATTGAACTCTGTTAATGAACTGGGGTCTGATAGATGGCACTGTTCCTGGTCTCCCTCTCAGCCCTTCTCTTCTATTATTCAGAGGGCTTTTAACTCAAATGCCCAATTTATTGCAGTTTTATCAGACCAGACATTCCCCAGCTCTTGATCTGCCTTGTGTGTCAATGGCACACAAAAGAAATAGAACTTTGATCTTTCCAGTTGTAGAAATACACTAGCTGCTTTAAACCTAAACACTTCCATTTTGTGGCTCGGTGGCAACAGCAGTGACAGCTGGATCGCTGTAGAATGTTTAGCAACATACAATGTCTACTTGAGTCATAAACACAGTGTAAATATATGACACTACAACAAATAGTGCTGTCATTTACACATGATTTAGGCATATGGTCTATGGTATACAGCTATGATTCTGCTCTCCCAAAAACTCTGCTCTTGAGACTATTCCAGAACCTCATATATGATCATGTGATTTTATATAAAAATACTCCACAACAAAACGAATGTCCTAGAGCCTAGTGTTGTGATTTTATGAGTTTTTCACTAGATGTATTTCACTAGAATTAAGTCTCATGATGTTCAAATCATCCATCCATCCATTATCTGTAACCGCTTATCCAATTCAGGGTCACGGTGGGTCATGGAATCATTGGGTGCAAGGCGGGAATACACCCTAGAGGGGGCGCCAGTCCTTCACAGGGCAACACTCACACACACCTACGGTCACTTTTGAGTCGCCAATCAACCTACCAACGTGTGTTTTTGGACTGTGGGAGGAAACTGGAGCACGCAGAGGAAACCCATGCGTACACGGGGAGAACACACCACACAGTCACCCAGAGGAAACCCACACAGACACAGGGAGAACACACCACACTCCTCACAGACAGTCACCCGGAGGAAACCCACGTGGACACATGGAGAACACACCACACTCCTCACAGACAGTCACCCGGAGGAAACCCACACAGACACAGGGAGAACACACCACACTCCTCACAGACAGTCACCCGGAGGAAACCCACATAGACACAGGGAGAACACACCACACTCCTCACAGACAGTCACCCGGAGCAGGAATCGTGTGACTGTGACACTACCTGTTGCGCCACCTGATGTTCAAACCAAAACTATTGTTCAAAACCTTTGTCCTTGTTTTGCATATTAAGTGCTATAGTTGTGTTTCCTGTACAAGGTGATGTACTTCCTGTATATCACCTTGATGTGCTGCACTGATCAAGAAGCTCTCTGTCTATAACAAACCCTCCCATTTTCATTTAATCTGCCATTCTGTCAAGCATGCTTCTGTGTTTGATTTTCATCTGTGACTTTTGAACAAGATCAATAATGAATTTAACCACGAAAGTGTTCAGAGTTTGGGATTTTCAGTAATATTTATTAAAAATTCACTTGAAGACACACATATAAAACATTTTATATGCCAGACATTGTTCACCTTAACAGAGTTATACAAATAGGAAGCTCTGATGATGAAGAAAACTTAAAGAACTTGATTATAAATATTGGTACTTACAGAGCTGCACAGACAAAAAATTCCATAATTAATTTATTTCCAGTCAGAATGCCTACATCCCAGTAAACAAGGAACGTCCTTGAACGTTCAAAATAGGTCCAAAAGTAGTCTGTCGGTCAAGGACATATTTTAAACGTCAATGGACGTCCAAAATCCATCTTAATAAGTTAGTTAAGTGGTGACCAATCGATAACGTCAGTGGACGTCCAAAATGCGTTTTATACAAGTAATTTATTTCGGGACCAATTAATAACGTCAATGGACGTCCAAAATACGTCTAATAGTCGTCTTTTCAATGTCTGTGTTTGGACGTCTTTTCAACTTTCATTTTCAACCTTAAGATAACGTTGATTAGACGGCAGTCATTATGTTATTTCAACGTTGAATCAACAGCTACATGTTTACTGGGTTAGTTATTCAATTTCAGTCTCTGAAAAAAAGAGGTAAATGCGTATTTACCACCTTACACAAAGCCTCCAACACTGTGGGCACTATCCAGTCTGTCAGTGACAATGATACATATTATCAAGGAACAAGGGCTTACAAATTTTATTGAGGCATATAAAAACTGTGCCATGGTAGATAGACACTGGAGGGTCGATGTTTTTAAACATATTTTTGTGTATTATTTGGTCTTTCTTCCACATGCAAACAGTCTTTACGATCACTGAACAAAGGCCTTTTGGGAAGCTCCATCCAGGTGAAAATATCCAGAAGCTTTATTTTCAGTGCTGATGTATAGATGGGGAAATGGGAGTTTTTGGCTTATAATGTCAGCAGCGTGCACCATCATCTCCACTGTTTATGAGAGACGGTTTTGTGTAATAGCAGATGCAGCCAAAACAGTGCTGGTTTTTACTTTGCCAACATGACTTGTTTCAATTTTATTCACTAATATACAGTTACTCTTACTCCCAGAACTCCCAAGACACAAAACCTGCCGCCAATGCCAATGTGAGACCCAGTGAGCGCTCTAGTTGCTGGGACAACTTTCAGAGTAGTTGTTAGATTACAATAATGAGAGAATTTTTGTTGGTCAAGGACATTGCTTGTGTGGTGTGAGCTGCTGAACCCCAGACCAGTGTTTTTACATCTTTATATGGATGAAGACGGTAGGTAGAAGGACGGTAGAAGGGAAACATCCCATTTCAAAGACACACATATACATGTGGGCTAGGGCTAACTGCAGGTGTGTGGTGATTGGTAGGTGGAGCCAGAGGAGGAGTCTTCATCGTGACAAAAGAATAACTTATAGGTAATTAATTGTCACTTGGTCTGGAAATGACCACCATCGTCAGTGTCTTTTTAACCTGTGACTGAAACGTGCTCAGTGAATAGCGGCTTTTGGGAAGGTTTGTCTATTTAAAGCAGTGACTCACTGCTCTTTAAAGCAGAATACATGGAGCCGTCACCAGGGTAGAAACATGCATAATAAACGCTGTACTGTGACTTCACTTCCTATGTTCTTCTGGATGGGGTGTTGAGAGGGAGATTAAGGTGCAAGAATTTGGCATTTATATTTAGCCTGGCAGATGTAAAGTCATGGTAATGCAGTCAGAAACACACTCAACCTCAGCCGGCAGCTCAGCCTCCGTCTCTCACAGAGCAGCAATTTTCCTCTTGTTCTTTCACTTGTCCTGTTCTGCTTTCCTTTCTTGTCCTCCCTCTTTCATCTTTTCCTTGCCTGATTTTCCCATCTCGGTTTCTTTCTCCTCTACCCTTTTCCTTTTCCCATCCGTACACAAAACCCTCATCTTGTAGTCAGCTGGTTTCTCAGTATTTAGTGGCATACCACCTTTCAGATTAGTGAACCACTGAGTGGGAAGGTGGATATTATATATTGTAACACCGTTTACACCATGCCATCTGCCCTGTACATTGTGTGAATCTTTCGTTGTTAAAGAACCAGTACAAATACTGATTTGGAATAAAGCCCTGTTAACACATATGTCTAACACTGAGACACCTCCCTATAATTAGTTAATTCAGCTGCTTTTAGCTGCAGCTGTGGTGGGCACAGGTGTGAGTGCCTGCAATGCTCATATAATCTTCATTGAGTCTCTAGACCAGTGGCCTGTGAGCCTTAAGTCATTGAGGTCAGTGCCAAGCCTAGGTTAAAAGAGATTAATAGGAATAGAAATGGGTTGATCTTAGGAGCACAGTGATTTCCAGAGTGGTACCGTGATTGGATGCCACCTGTGAAACAACTCCAGGTGTGAAATCTCTTTGCTACTAAATATCCCACAGTCAACTGTCAGTGGTATTATGACAAAGTGGAAGGGATTAGGAATGACAGCAGCTCAGCCATGAAGTGGGGTTAGCGGATGCTGAGGTGTATTGTGCATAGAAGTTGCCAACTTTCTGCAGAGTCAATAGCTACAGACCTTCCCAGCATCATGTGGTCTTCAGAAAAATGGGTTTCCATGGCTGAACATCAAGCTTGATTGTCTGGCAATCTGATGGTGAATCTGGGTTTTGCAGTTGCCAGGAGAACGGTACTTGCCTGACTGCATAGTGCCAAATGTAAAGTTTAGTGGAGGGGGCATTATAGTGTAGGGATGTCTTTCAGGAGTTGGGCTCAGCCTCTTAGTTCCAGTGAAAGGAACACTTAACGCTTCAGCATACCAAGAGATTTTGTAAAACTTCATAGTCCCAACTTTGCACACAAAGCAAGGTCCATAAAGACATGGATGAGGGAGTCCTGAGCTCAACCCGACAGAACCCTTTGGGGATGAATTAGAGTGGAGACTGCGAGCCAGGCCTTTCTCGTCCTACATCAGTTTCTGACCTCACAAATACGATTCTGGAAGAATTCCAATAAACACACTCCTAAAACTTTGTGGAAAGCCTTCCCGGAAGACTTGAAGCTGTTATAGCTGCAAAGGGTCATCCCGCATCATATAAAACCTATAGGTTAATGGGATGCCACTCAATTTCATATGTGTGTGAAGGCAAATGAGCAAATACTTATGGTAATATAGTGTATGTAAGTGAGTGAGGGATTATATACTTGGTTATGTATGTAAGTAAGTGATTCTGTTGGTGTGGGTGAGTATGTATGTGAGAGGTTGGGTGTGTATGTGGAAGAGTGTGAGTGAGTGTCTACATATGCAAGGAAATGCAAGAGTGAGTGTGTGAGTATGTACGTGAGTGACTATATGTAGGGGAATGAGAGAGAAACTGAGTATGTAAATGAGTGAATGAGTTCCCAGCAAATTCCATGCAGTACTTTGCATCTAAATACCTCTCTGGTTCTTTATCATTCATTACACACTTCACAGCTTAAGCATTAACATATCCTCGGCAGCACATGGCCTTAGTGTCCACTGCAAGATGGTAGCATCTGTTAATAGCATATTGTAGGGTGGAGTGGAAGTTGTGCCCTGTGGTGATGTCCCCAGCAGGTGTGTGTGCCTTTGCCTGTGTGTATGTGGGTGGGTATGTGTGTGTGTGTTTGTGTGAGTGCTTTAGCCATTCAGCTGTGCCAGGGCTTGGTGCATAATGCATGTAAAACAAACAAGAATCCTGTAGTGCTGATGTCCCGTGCTGTACTGCTCTGATGCTCTCCAGGATCCCGTCCTCACCATCGCACCTCACTGCGCCACGCCCCTCCATCACTTCACTGCATTTGTCAAACCACCTGTCACAGAGCTAATACCTTCTTCCTATTTTCATCCGAAAAGGGACCAATAGCCGCAGAACCCCCTTCCCACTTGCTTAATGGCTGCTGGCCCAGATCAGGCTGTATGTGGGTTTCTGAAGCGTTTCAGCCTCCTATAGGAAGGTGGGATGAATTGGTTCCTGTGGGATGAGAGCTGGGTGAGAGAGAGAGAGAGGAAGAGACAGAGACCAAAAGAAAGAAAGAAAGAGAGGCAGCTGAAATTCTCTGCAATGTCACAGCGTCCTCCAGTCGGTCAACCGACTCTGGGTCAGTGCACACTGCTTTTAACTGGTCTGGTGAATAGATTCTTTCTGAAAGGCTATGGTATTTTTACCTGCAGATATCAGGCTTTGCTTTGCTTCTTTCTGTGCATATCTGGTTGTTTTTCCTTTGCCTCTAAACATATCACTACATTAAGGTACAGGGAATGAGTTTTTAATAGAACAAAAACATAAACCAGTACACTCTCAGCTGCTGATGTTTTGATCAGTTTGGAACCCCACATGGATTTTTAACCTTTTTCTCATAGTAATTGTAATTTACATTGAGGATCATGTCTGTATCCTGTCACATCCTGTCAGTACTCGACCAGACATAGGTAAAGGTTTTCTGATAAACTCTAAACATTAGTTACTAAAACATAAGTTATTCTGAAAATAATCATTGTTCAGTGCATGTACACATTCATTTATGGATCTAACAGTCATACTAATCCATATACTGTGAAACAAAACCACCCAATCAGTTTTTTGTGGATTAAGTCAGGAACATGGGATAACACGGGTCAACCTGCTATGTGCTGCATCTTATCTTTGAGTCCAAACACTTTAGAATTGTCCCACTTCCTTGTTAGAGTCTCTCAAATCAAGCATGTGATCCTGTTTATTTGAGGGTGCAAAGATGATGTTAAGTGGAGCAAAACATACCTAATGAATGTGGAGAAATCAGATCACTGAGAAGAAAGAGAACCAAGCAAAAATGGATAATATCCAGAGCTTCTGCTCCTCGCTTCCGGGCTTTTTTTCCTCTGCACTTAGCTCATTCTCTTTCAAAAGAACAAGTTCTATAGCCCCTTAAAACAGGTTTAACCAAGTCTAAGATCTAGAGTTAAACCTTCTCAGAAAGAGTAGAAGAGGTTACTGCAACATGATACCATTGGAACAGAGGGAATTTTGGATGTTCAGGTGTCTACTTTTGGACAAACAGATGTTTACAGATGTTTGCACTCTTAAAATATGTCTATACATGGAAAAGCACTGCAGTCATTACAAATGCGGAATTTGTCACCTGGAAATCATGGCTGAGAAGAATGGAAGTCCACATGGATTGACAAATGTGGCCTCTTTTCACATTCACTTGTAGTTTTCTTTTTCTTGCAATGCCTAGATCCTAGACCCTGGGACTCCTGTTGTGTGTTTGGAGCTATGTTTAGCCTTCTATGGAGTGGGAGGATCTCTGAGCACTGATGCATGCTGGGAGAGCGACTCAATGAAGCTGATTGGATGTGACTTGTGGCCCTCATGGAAGTGCAGCTTTAAACCATGTTCTCTTCTTAGGCAATAAACATCGCACTTATTTCAACTGCTCTCTGACAGCTGTCTGCAGAGACCTCTCCTAGAAGTGCAAAAACGCTCGTGTGAGGGGAAGAGAGTTTAATAGTTCAGCAGAAAGTCTTAATATCAGATTTATTTTATCTCATGGGATGTGTGGATATGACAGAGGTGCTGGCAAAACCTCTCAAAAGAATCTTAAAGTTTATATTTCAAACTGTATAAGGGAAATTCTTTTACACAAGATGATGCTGTGCTCATTGATTCATGATTTGCAGTGCAGTCAAGAAAAAGAAACTAAAGATATTAATCCATTTCTTTTGTACTGCTTGTACTGCTTTGTACTGTCAGCAAAACGGTGCCTTCATTTCTAATGTCTTTCTAAACTTTTTTCTTGCTTTGCCTTTATCAACTTATTTTTGGTTTGTCTTTCAAAACAGCTGTGGGAGTGCAGATGTCTCTGGAGATGTTAGAGAAGAGGTTCTGGGCCATTACATCTCAGGTAACTGCAAGTGCATAGAAGCTGTTATTCCAAAGAAAAAAAAAAAACACTTGCGTGTCTTATACACTGGAATTTCATGATATGAGTATGTCTCTGTAACAGTTGTATGAAATATTGGCCATTACTCAAATAGTATCTGATCATCAGAGGTCCCAACCACCAATTGTGCCTAACAATCTGGGTGGTGGATCATTCTCAGTGCTGTGGCGGCACTGATGGGGTGGTGGTGTGTTAGGCTGGTACGAGTGGATCAGACACAGCAGTAGCTGCACAGGATTTTGAACACTGTCTCTATTCACTGTCCAACTTGTTGATGAGAGAGAGACAGTAGCTAGGTGTTCTGCATGCAGCAATGGTCTGTTTGTGTGTTTGTGTGTGAATATATATATATATATATATGCTAGCACAGGCTTCCAGTATCCGTAGTTTCAGGTGCTGCACATCTTGATGGTATGGTGTGGTATATGGGGTGCAAAGATAGTGGGGCCATTTTTCATCAATGGAAACCTCAAGGCCACTGGATATGCGAATTTGCTACATGATGATGTGTTTTCTTCTTTATGCGCTGAAGCTGGCACGTTCCCTAAATTTTTCCAGCACAATGGTGCATCACCACATAATGGGTGTCAGGTCCGAGCATTCCTACATGAACAGTTTCCTGGAAATTGGATTGGTCGTTGTGGGCCAGTTGAATGGCCCCCAAGGGCTCCCGATCTGACCCCCTTAGACTTTTATCTTTGGGGTCATCTGAAGACGGTGTTGCTATCAGTGTGTGAAGAGTGGGAGAAGAGGGTTGCATTGACAATCCAACACAATGGGCATCACTTTGAACACATTTTATAAGTGGTCAGAAACTTGTAAATAACTCATGAAAGAATAAAGTTACATTAAAACCAAACAAAAGTTGGATCCAAAATGGCCGACTTCAAAATGGCCGCCATGGTCACCTCCCATCTTGAAAAGTTTCCCCCCTCCCATATACTAATGTGCCACAAACAGGAAGTTAATATCATCAACCATTCCCATTTTATTAAGGTGTATCCATATAAATGGACCACCCTGTATATATATGTATTCAGGGATGGATGTATTTTTAGTCTATTTGTATTACTAATGCGAATTAATTGGACATTGTTTCTAACTGTTTTTTTACATGAGCTAAGTATCACCATGTTCTTTTTTGTCATTGGATCCTGACTCAGACTGATGGCTCGCCCTGACGAGTGCCATATGTCATCAGTCTCAATACAATGATGTTGATGATGTCAAGGTCACTATGTGGTACAGTGGGGAATTTTGTGAACAGTATACCGTGTACCGTGGTGCTGTGTTAGAATTATATGAACATTTTCAGGGTTGGCTTCAGGTTCAGTGTGTTTATGCTTGAGGTATTAACTGCTAGTTTACAGACAAATCTCTGGGGGTTGCTAAAGACATCTACGGATCAAAGAGAAAATATCACAGAGAGAAAGAGTTACACTGAGCCAGTCCTTGGGGCAGATTATACAGAACTCTTTAATGAAGAGCTTGTCATTACACAGACTTTAACTCTAAAAAGTTGGCAGAGTTAGTGAAATGCTAATAAAAATACAGAAATAGTGCATATCCAAATCTGTTTGATCTGTGTGAAACTGAAAACATACAAAACAAAGAAATTTGACATTAACCTGCCTTGAATACAAGCAGCGTGGTTGACTGAAGTGTCACCGCCACACAGCTCCAGGGCCATGTGAGCTTGAATTCAAGCTTCACCTCTGGTGACTGTGTGGAATATATTTTACAATTAATAATCGTTTATAGACATTTTTTGCTGTCTTGCTCAGTTTATTGGAAATATAAAAAAGCGTAGATTTCAAAATAAACAATAGGGAATTCATGCATTATCTTTCTGTAATAGGAACCTACTCTGGATGGAGTACTTGTCCGTCCCAGGGCCTCACACACTCACTCGATCACTCACAAACTCAAACATACGAACTCATGCATATTTTCAGTCAATCCACTTAACAATATGTGTTCTTGGACTGTGGGGGGAGACTGGGCCCCCCCTGGTGGAAACCCACACAGAGGCAGGGTTTGAACCCATAACCCAAGGACCCTGGAACTGTGTGATTGTGGCACTACCTGTTGCACTACTGTGTCACAACATATAGTAGTGCAACAGATAGATTTAAAGTTTGTAAATACACAAGGGTAGGTGATTATACAACTATACGAGAAGGCTTTTAGAAACAGTAAATTACTTAGTGCTGCCCAATGCTAGATGTAGCTGTTTACAGGGGTTCAGTGTTGTGAAAGTAATGACAATCACCATTATATATGCAGAGAAGCTAACACGTATCGCCAACACATGCCTTTTATGTTCAGGCTTCGAAACCTGAAGAACAGCTATGACTTTGTGGTCATGCTTACTCAGTAGATTAATCGCAGGGTGAAAAAGTTGGCGTGAGAAAGAAAAGAGTATTTCAAGTGAAGTATAAAGTCACTGCACTAAACTCAGTTTCACTCTCTGCCTTTCTTCCACTTTCATATAATGTTTAATACTCTGTCTTTAAGCTGCCCCATGTTTACACTTTGTTGGGCTTTAACTGATATGAGCATAGTGACTATGACACACCAGAGCCACAGTACAGAAAGAGAGCAGAGCAGCATGTTAGGAAGTATACATGCCGTGCAACCCCACTCCATTCAGACCTAGGCTGCCTTACATAAGCCACCACATCTCTGCCAGCTGCCAGCTTTATTTAAACCTGCTTTAAACCCCGAGGCCCAAATTAACCACTCCAGCTTTCTACTCCTCTTTTCTATCTTCTTCCTTCTGACCCCCACCCCCAGCCACCACCACCTTCTCTCACTTTCACACACAAACACACACTGGATTATCCTTGCAGCTCAACATCCAGTCAGTTTGGTTTTATCCAGTGTCAGGACATGGGGTCATATCTATACAGCAGGTCCCTGACTTAAAAAAAAATCACAGTTATGCCTCCGCTTGCCTTATTAGCAGCATTAATCCTGTTGGGTAAGAATGGCATCAGTCTCTCATGGTATTTCTGTTCATTCTAGCCCACTCTTCCACAAACTAGTTTCACGTTTTATCCTTTGATTCTGTTTACCTATTTCAGCATTTCTTATGCTGTTTCAGACTAAAAGCTGGGACTAAAGACATATCACTAGTCACTCACATCGTCCAGCGTTCCATTATAGTATGTTGAACCATTCCCATGCAGACACCCTGCAGTTCCTGTCTGGAAATGTGGTCATGTCAGTGTTGTATCCCCTCAGTGTTTTCTCTCCTCAATTATTGTCATTGCAAATCCCATTCATCAGTGAGACCCCCACCCCAGATTGTAAATTGTGCCATCAGCTTCAGGAAGGTTGGGGGGGGGGGGTGGCGATCATGTGTTTCTTTCAATAAAGCTGAAAGATGTGAGCATACCATGAGCAGGGAGAGAGGAGGGCCATCCTATACAGGAATCCAACTGGACCCAACTCTTGATGAGAGAGCCAACACCAACACTTTGATCTATGCACTTAAAGCCCTCAGTGTTACGTTCTGCATGGATATGAAGCTCTACGTTCATGAAAAAGTGGGCTAAAATGGACAGCATTTAAGAGACTGGGGTAAATATTATCTGACAGGATTGGCACTAACATTAAGGCAAAAGGATGCCTCCCTAAGTACTACAGAAGAAATGGTGTAAAGGCTATTTTAGGTCTAGGGAGGTTATGTAACTACATGTATGTGACAGTAATACTAATAGTAATCTCACATACAGTACAGTGAGAAAGTTAGAAACCAGTCTTCAATTATTTGAGTCTTCTGACCTCAGTACATTTTATGCAAAGAATTAATTCAGTGTACAAATAAGTTTTAAAGCGTTTTTGTATAATATATAATTGAAATTTAGATATCAATCATTCAGAATCTGAATGGTACTATTAAAAATGACAATTGTCATTTTATTATGTAAAAAAATTGATTCAATATTAATACACTATGGTCACGATATATTGAATCACCATCTTTATATCATCTAAATCAAAAGTCATACTTACTTTAAATATAATATCCCCAAGAACTGAACAAACAAATCCATGCACATGCAGTGCGTTTTCTTTGATGAATGCAGTAACAAATTCTCTTTTGCCATTTTCAAACTACTTAGTAGTTTTTTGGTTATATTTTGTTAAATAAAAAGACAATTGTCATTTTTAAAGGCTAAGCACCACTTAATGGACCTCCATGAATATTTCACAGTATTGTAGTTACTGACATATATAAGTATGAATTAAAATGAAAATAGCAGCTTAATTTGCTTTAAAACTGACAATTTTATTAAATTAACGGAAAACTACGGACACTATAAACCTCCGTAATGCAGCTACGTAGCCGAGTATAATCTGAGCCACCGAGTTTAGCAAGTCAAGCTAACGTTAACTAACACCAACTAAAACAGGCGAAGTGAGTGTCCTTACCCTGTTTACCTCCATGTTACAGAGGCTCTTGAACACCTTTCGTTGGTGTCCTTACATGCCCATATTGTTGGAAAAGCGCCAGTGAAATGAGCTACAGATAACGGAGTGAGCGGATGGTCCTTTCCAAAGTGCCCGTTTAAAGTTGACAAGTTTAGTCCATTTTCTGGATATTTTGGGATCTTTGGGCCATTTGTGCTCAGATGTCCCACTGTACATTGAATGATTGCAGCCAAAAACAACACACCTTTTCGTCATTTTGCATTAAATTAAGTGCAGCTTCTAGAGTTGTTGTCCACCATCTACGTCACAGGCAAGACGCCTATTAGAGTTTCCCAACACCGTTGGGGGGGTGGGGGACCAATGGTCTTTTAAACCTTATTCCTTGAATTAGTAAGAAATAACATATTTTCTGACTATCAATAAACACAAGTTAGGAACTCAAATTCCACTGTATTTATTTGTTTGACACTTTCATATCGCTGCTGCTTAGCCTTTAATACTTTAATTACCATATAATTACAAAAAAGCAGGAGGATGTTTGAAATTCAATTATATGTTACACAATAAACCACTTTTAAAAAATATTTGTATACGTCTATACAAAAACACATTCACAATCTAAGAGTGTTTCAGAGTTGGTGCAGAACATTAGAAGAGGTGGTGGATTTGATGATAATACTGGGGTTTGCTGCATCACACAAGCTGCAGCATTCCTCTGACTGGCCAAGGTAGAAGGAGCGGCTGCATTAATGGCACTGCATTTGTAAGACACAGCTGGAGGAGAATTAATAGCCTAATTCATCAACAAACATCAGAAATCCTCATTATAAGAACACTAAGGACTAGTGCTCAAGCACTCACAAATATGTACAAACCCTCACACGGCTTGACACATGCAGCGGTTTAACTGCAGTGCAGGGTATTTAGGGGGTTTGGGGTTGGTGTGTGTGTGTGTGGAGGGAAGAGGAGGGGGGCATGTTTATTAGCACATAAATCAAGTAACTTTTTTTGCTCATTCATCTTTCTCTCACCCTCTCCCTTCTCTCATGCCTGCTGCCTGGATGTAGCCCAACAATACAGATGTAAGTTAACACTGTCATTTCTTATCTGGAAAATAGTCTCATCACTATAACATTCAGTGATGCTTGTTGACTCATCAGCCAGCCTGACTCACAGCTGCTCAACAAGTGTGTGCTGAAATAGAAACCATGAGATGGGTTAACTCATTAGATTACGTACTCACACTCATAGCAGGCATACCACACAGATTTAAAGACATAGTGCATAGCTGCAAAAACGAATGTACACTTTTCAGCCAAAACATTAAAACAACCTCCTTGTTTATACCCTAATTGTCCATTACCATATAGCGGCATGTTGTAGCTATCCAATTACAGAGGGTTGTCCATCTGTTGCTCTGTTAGACATACTTATCTCTGGACTTACTCCACCTTGTAGATGCAAAGTCAGTGACCATCTGTTGCCTCACAATTTGTGTTGGTCGTCTTCTAGTCTTTCTTCAGTGGGTCACTGGACGCTGCCCACAGGATGTTTTTGGCTGGTGGACCATTCTCAGTCCAGCAGTGACTTAAAAACTCCAGCAGTACTGCTGTGTCTGATCCACTTGTAGTAATGAAACACCCACTGAGAATGAAGCACCAGCCAAATAATTCCTGCTCTGTCGTGGTCATGTGTGGATTCTGACCATTGAAGAACAGGGTAAAAACAATAAAATATGCTAAGCAGCAGACACATTCCAGTCTGTAATTGTAGAACTACAAACTATACTTATATGGTCAACAGAGATGAGAAAATGAATAATGAATGTTTATACAAGGAGATGAGTTTAATGTTTCAGCTGATTGCTGTGATCTATACCAGTATACTGGTACTGATGTCACACCACCATTGATTTTCAGCTGAAGCATGGTCCTTTCGGTGGGGTTTTAATATTTGAATATGCACTGCAGTCAATATGCGTAGGTCCACTAGCTTTACTAACATATATTTAGACTACAGTGATCCCTCGTTTTTCATGGGGGATGCGTTCCAAGACCACCCGCAAAAAACGAATTTCCGCGAAGTAGAGGAAAGATATATATTTTTTATGTATTTAACGAATATTTGGACTTTTAAAACCCTCCCTGTGCTGTTAACAACCCACCCTTTGCATTAAACATCCATCCATCCATCCATTATCTGTAACCGCTTATCCAATTTAGGGTCGCGGGGGGTCCAGAGCCTACCTGGAATCATTGGGCGCAAGGCGGGAATACACCCTGGAGGGTACGCCAGTCCTTCACAGGGCAACACAGACACATTCACTCACACCTACGGACACTATCGAGTTGCCAAACCTGCAACGTGTGTTTTTGGACTGTGGAAGGAAACCGGAGCACCCGGAGGAAACCCACGCGGACACGGGGAGAACACACCAACTCCTCACAGACAGTCACCCGGAGCGGGAATCGAACCCACAACCTCCAGGCCCCTGGAGCTGTGTGACTGCGACACTACCTGCTGCGCCACCGTGCCGCCCTTGCATTAAACAGTCATTCTATAATGTTTTTCATGTGATATCCTACCAGTTTCTTTAATAGAGTAATTCCTAAGCTGTGATTTAGCGTCAGTAAAGTTCAGTCGGATGTGGACATGAACAATACATGTCCTGTACGTAAGGAATACTTGTAAATGATATATTGTGCCATCTACAGGCCCAGTCTAATACATGTAAATATTAAAAAAAATACTTAAATAATAATTTACACATCTTTCACAGTTTTCCTAGATTTTCCCTCAATATCTGCGATATAGCAGCCATAAGCCCCCTTGAAAAAACCTGCGAAGTAGCGAATCCGCGAAATATGAACTGCGAAGTAGTGAGGGATTACTGTATATATCTTCTAATAGCATCTTCCCATTCAAAATTTGAAAATATGATGTACAGGTGGTTGAATTGTTTGTGTCACTCTGTGTCTCTCTCTCACCATCACAACCTATACACCTTTCGTTCAGTGTGCAGGCGTGGAGGGGCTTTGTCCTCTGAGCTGCAGTGACAATGTGGTAAGACATTCTTCATTACCTCCAGTGGAGACCGGAAGTGTACTTGTATTTTGTTTGTCAATACTTCTTCTGTTCAGTTCAGATCACTGAATATTGATTATTCAAGCACAATTTGGCTAGAGGTTGTGGACACCTGCTCATCCAAAGTTTCTTTACAAAATGAAGGGTATTCACTGTGTAACAGCGTCTTCTCTTCTGGGAAGGTTCTACACTTGTTGTGAGGATTTGATTGTATTTAGCCTCAGTTAGCCTCATCTCAAAATTGGATGATTACTTCAGGATCACAGAAACCATTCCAATTCAATCCCATAGTTTTAAACTGGGGTCCCAACACTTAAGAAAAAAGCCCAATTTTGAGTGGATTTATACCCTCCTATCCCATGCCTGGCATCCAGCATGGTGATTTTAGCTTCATGTACCATGGCCATCCTTTGCTGTGGATATAGCTGTTGGTTCTCAGTGGTTTCTGTAAATGTATGGATGGATAACACATGACGATAAACATGAAACTCTCTCCCTCTCTCTTTCCCTGTCTATCCCTCCCTCACTCCTTTATTAGGACCTCAACTGTTACGTCATTGACAGCAACGGCTTCATCATCATCTCTAAAGAAACGAAGGAGGTGTGTGGCCTTGCACCTTCTCAGGAACGTGTGTGTGTGCACGTATGTGTGAGAGAGAGAGTTCTTTGAGGTAATACAGGAGAATGTGTGAGCGTGGGTGTTGAGTCTGTGGGCTGTAGCAGAGTTACTGTAGCTGCAGCCTTCTCACAGCAAATGTACGTTCGTATTTATCTTCTGCAATCTTCAGTAAACACACTTGGTGTTCGTTTTCTCACTTCTGTTTGAACATTTGAACTCAAAGCATTGCTGTGTTCTAGTTGTGTAAATTCATCTAGCTATATTGTTTTTTAATATTTGAGAGTGCGTTTTGGTTTGGATGGAGTGGTTTGTATGATGGGCTGTTCATCTTAATGAAACAATAGCCCCAGGCATGAGTAACCGCAGCTGACCTCATGCCATGATTTCTGTGTCCACCAGAGGGCTCCCACAGTCTTTTGTTTTTGACCCTGGCCTTTGTGTATTTGGAGGTCAGCCCATACTGATGTGTTAGATTTGTAGTTGTATTTATTACGTTACATTTAATCCTTGACTTTTTAGATCTGCTTTGTTAATACGCTTGTCTTTGCCCCACTACGAGTGGAGGTTATATTTTAGAATGGGGTTGGGTGGGTGGGGTGGGTGGGGTGGGTGGGGGTGGGGGGGGGGTTAGTGACCTAGCAGCATCACAATGTCTATCTAGTAAATATTTCATTCCAGCTTTAGCAACAGCGGCTCTCCTTTTACAGGAAATAGCTTGCAAACTCTGAAAAGCGTTCAGAAAAACACTGGGTACTGAGAGTCTGTTGCTTAAAGCGTGCCTTAGAAATACATTAATGCATTTGTGCTGCTGTGCGTGACTGCCCCAGTGTTTGTAGGTGATAAGACAGAAGAGGGAGTAAAGAAAGTAAAAAGAAGGGTTGAAAGGCTAGAGAAAGAGCTGAGAGTGAAGGGAAGAAGGATCACGAGGAGAGAAAGGAGGGGCTGAGTGAGGAAGAGCATAGAGAGAGAGAGAAAGAGAGAGTAGTGTGCCAAAGAGCAGTGCAGTATGAAGGAAGGGAATGCTGGGTGAACTGAATAATTTACTCACCTCTGTGTGCTACCGTGCAGCTCCTATGAGCAGCTACGGCTCAACTGAAGCCGGCCATTTCAACTTTTCCATTTCATCAGAAAGTGCAGACAAGTTTGCTGCTACTAAAGCATTCAAACTGCAGTAGTTATACTGCTGTAAACTAACTGGGCCAGGGTTCCCTGGGGTCGTCCCTGCTGGGTGAAACATTGTAGTATCAAATTAATACAATTAATTTAATCTGTACGTTGTTTTAATAAAGGTACTGTAAGTTTGTATCCTGTTCTCACAGGTTGGCAGATTTGTTGGGGAAATTGATGGCTCTGTGATGTCTCAGTTGCTTCGAATGGGCATGTTTAAAAGGTATGGCAATATATTCTCACTGGCCACTTTATTAGAAACACTAGCATTTTTCATTGCAGCTTGCTGGTGTTTAGACAAGGACCACCCTCCACATAAAAGTGACACTGGCTTGTGGAAAACAACTTGGCAACACTTGTGCTTGACACACTCGTACCCATGTACCACATATTTTTACAGTTATAAGTTGCATTGATTTGTCTTTACTGCAGGCTGTTTAATGTTTATCATTAAAGTTACAATACGGTTAGGACAATCAATTTAAAGTGGCCATAGTAGGGCTGTGCCATATCGTATAGTCCTAAATTTTAAAATGATAAACAAATCCATGTTGTGAAAATAGAGATATTCATTTAACGACATTGTGCAGTTACGCATAATATGGCATATGTTCATAAGTGAGTCATTTAGGCACAGCAGCAGTATGGTGGAAAATGGCACTGTGGTGGAAGAATTTGTTCCAAAAAGAGAGCAAATTCATTTGTGTGGAGGTGGTTTGATTACAAAATATAAGATGTACAGCAAAAAACAAAACATAATATATAAGATATGCAAGAGGCACCTAACAACAAAAGTGGGAAACTAATCTGTTTCATTGTCTCAAGCAGAACAACCAGTTGAATATGAGGAAAGTCAAAAATTCGGCGAGGAGAACTCAACACTTAGCGTTAACTCACTCAAGCAGATAGATGTCACGGACTTTAGCCTAGCATCTATCTTGTATTTGTTTATGTACTGTGAAGTTTTCAGGGTATGTTTGGCATAATTGTTTACGTTTTCTGTTTATATGCACACTCAATTTTTGTTTATTTTACACAAAAATCAGAATATTGGTAACTTATTTTTTTTTTTTTTATAAAATTACCAAATGTTTACAGATAGTGAAAGCTCAAAACTGTTACATATATACTACAATATAATACAAGCATTTTTAAAATTTTGTTGCAATATTTTGTTCTTGAAATTAATAAGATAATTTTCACTGTTTGTCATATCACCAGGAATATCGTTATTGCAAATATACCCTAAATATCGTAACATAGTTATTGAGTCATATCACCCAGCCCTAACTGTAAATTCTGTATATCCTGTCAGAAATCTTGAGTTAAACTGGTGCATGATCTGTGTGTGTGTGTTTACATGTTTGTACAGGATTTCTCTATATGACTACCAGGCCATGTGTAAAGCTAGTCATCATTCTACCAGCAGTGCACGTCCACTCCTCAGTGTAAGTGTCTAATGTGCTCACATCAGCCTCACAACACATTTTTTCAAGCAAGCTTGCTTTATTTTTTGTTTATCTGTACATTAAGGTAACACATATTAAAGAAATTTGAACATCTGTATAACTACGGATATCTTGGACACCACCCTTTTTCCAACCAGGATATGTTATTGTTGAGACCACTCCACCACTCTGGTATCTGGCCATGGCATGAAGTCAGCCACGCTGATGGATGAGCCATGTCCCAGCCACTAGAGCCTTTTGATAAAATCCTCAAAAACAGCTCATACTGAGTTACAGGCATCTGACCTATATGGGAAAGCACTAAAAAAAATGTGTGAAGCTCTCAAATGAGAGTAGCCTACCCATTTTTACTGTTTGCCAATTTCTGAGAAGAAAATTCATATCATTGTGCACCTGAATAATTTTTGCTTATTTCTTTACAAACAACACAGAAAAAAATGTGTTCTTTTTCTTTTATGCCATGCTTCTTCTCCTTTCAGCCATTATATAATGTGATGGCAGCCCTGAAATGGTTTATTTCCAACATTATTTTGTAAGTGAATGTCTATTTATTTCAGAAGTATAATATATATATAATTAGTTGATAAATAGAAACTTATTATATTTATTTCCTTGTTCTGTCTTGAGACAGGTTTCTATTGGACTTCAAAATCTATGGATTATGGGATTTGGATCATTTTGCTGAAGGTGAGGACAGGGAGAGTACAATGTGAAACTCCACTGAATGCTGGAGCAATAATGTACTTTGAGCTTTGTATGTTGTTGTTGCTCTCTATTACTGGAAAAGCCATTAACTGGCAGATTTAGTGCTATTGCTTTCCAAAGGTTTTATTTGGACTTCTACAATGTTTTCTGTAACTCATATTGCTGCTCATTTCCCTCTATTTTTACCCATCATCATCATCATCACCACCATCATCATGATCCCCATCATCATTGTCATCACCATCGTTGTCGTCATGTTCATTTTCATCCACCATCAACAACATTTTTTGAACATTTGCTTTTCACCACTCCCTTCCTCTCAGCTAAAGCCTCCTTTCATGCATGTAAGTGATATCCCTAGCACCTCATTACCAAGTGCATACCGTGTATGCATGCGTGCCAAGCTAAGGGCAAAGAAGGCACAAAAGCTAGAGATAAAACCTATCAGGTTTTATTTGATTGAATAATTGATAAATATAATGACAAGGATCATAGTGAATATATTCAGTGCTATTTTGTTAATGCTCTTAGTTTTAGATTGTAGCTCATTGAAAAACGTGAGTAGAGAGTCCTAAATGAGAGCTGAAGTAAAAACACTGTCACTTATAAATGGATTAAAGTAAATGTATCTGTATAAAAACACATTTAATAGAAATAATACAAAATAGCATCTCAACTACACAAGTACTTCAGCATATATAATCATGAGAAATGAAATGTATTACCTGTGAAGGACTGGCGCCCCCTCCAGGGTGTGTTCCCGCATTGCGCACAATGATTCCGGGTAGCGTCCGGATCCACCGCGACCCTGGATAAGCGGTTACAGACATCACTGGCTTTAAAAAGTCAGTGATGTGTCTGTAATGTAGTGACCCATCACAAAGCCTTAAAGATACTGTCACCATGTAAACACAGTTAAATTAGTAGCTAAATATGAAGGGCTACAAAGTAGATTCCTCTACTCAACATAATATTCTTAACTCTGCTTGTTAAGGGTAAACATCTTATTATTTTAGGTTTAAAAACAGCACTACTTTAATCAAATGCATCTTTGGAGACTGAATCCTAATCCAAGTTGTGATCTGCTGTCTGCAGCCAGTAAGAAGTCAAAGGGGGACATCCTCCAGCCGTGCGATACGGAGTATCCCAGCTTTGTCTACGAGCCTTCAATTAAGGAGACCAATAGTGTCATCAAGTGTGGGAGGTGTCAAAAGTAAGAACATATTCTTATTTACATATTTCTCACACTCTTGCTGAGGGGATTTTAATTGCTAATGGGCACTGGGATCATGAGTGTACATGGGATATACAAGTCTAGTAAAGGTCTAGTCAAGACGGCGTAAATGAGCTCTGAGCTGAATTATATAGAATAATTCCAGTGGAAAGCAAAGAGCTTGGCACAGAGCTGTGGAACCAATACATTTAATACTGAGAGGTCCAATTCTGAAATCTGATGTGCTGAGCCTTGTTCAAAGTCATAAAAACTACTCAGTATACACAGGAAGGCACATATCAAGTGTAATCTGTATTAATCACCACATATGGAATAATCATTATCATCAGTATCTGCTTTCATACACTTTGGACTAATGTTAGCTTCAGCCAATTATAACTTGCAAGAAAACCACATCAAACAAAGCATTTAATCCTCCTCAGGGTATAAATAAATTTGCCCAGTCTGTAATGATATATAAATCTAATCATATGTAGAAAATAAATTCTTTGTGTGTGGAGTGAGTGGGTCATTTCAAAGTATTTAGAGTCAAAGAGCAGCTGTCCCAGGCCTTTTAAAATTAGGACATTTACCAAGAAGATATTAAACCTCTTCTTGCCCTTATTTCCATCAGCAATGAGCAAGTGACTGACACAGACAGCTGCTGTGCTTTAAAAAGCGCATCAGTGCAATGTTCTAATGCCCTCTAGTGGAACATACAGCTCAGTTGTATCTGTAGTGAGGAGAGTGGCTGATGCTTGGTTTTCATGCTTCAAGGAAAATAGAACTGACAGTGAATTGAATACTAATGGTATAGTATTGTTAAATAAATTATCCTTGTCCATGTCCTGTTTTTCTCCCAGGGTGTTTGTGATTCAGCAGATCCCTGACAGTAACCTGTTGTTGATGGTGGTCCAGGCCGACTGTGACTGCTCTCGCCAGTACCCGCCCATCACCATGGAGCCTAGAGAGGTGAAATATATCCTTGCCACAGAATAAGCAGGCTCGTGGAGTGATGAAGAAACTCTAGGACCTTTAGGGATGAAGGCAAAACGTTAACCCTTAGATGTCCAGAGACATATCCTGTTAAATCATTATGCTCACACCTCCGTAACATTCTCTGGATATTCAAGCAATAATGAAATATCTCCTTTTCTTCTTATGAATATGTGAATATTGTGGATTCAAAGATTACAATCTTCTCTCTAGACAGAATTCCTGCTCGTCTCTCAGTGAGCTCTGATTGAACAAAAACTGTGACATGCTTTTGTTTCAGCTGTAAATGCAACCTAAAATAGGTGGAAAAATTCAAAGTGGGGTGACTGTACGAGTCAATTACTTCTGAAGTAAATAAGCTGTGAATTTGCTTGGACATTTAGAAGGTTCTGGAGTTATTCTTAACCTCTCATCACATAATGCCTCAGTGAAATGTGACCGCATGAAGTCTCAGAAGATCCGCAGACGACCTGAATCTTGTCATGCATACCACCCTCAGGTAATCACACACACACACACACACAAATATCCACTTTTACTATGACTAAGAAGACAAAATGAGGATCACACATCATTAGCACCTCAAATAATTTAATCTAAAGCATAAAAACATTAATTCATTCATTCATTCATGCATTATCTGTAACCGCTTATTCAGTTCAGGGTCGCGGTGGGTCCAGAGCCTACCTGGAATCATTGGGTGCAAGGCGGGAATACACCCTGGAGGTGGCGTCAGTCCTTCACAGGGCAACACACACACACTCATACATTTACTCACACACTCAAACCTACGGACACGTTTGAGTCGCCAATCCACCTACCAACGTGTGTTTTTGGACTGTGGGAGGAAACCGGAGCACCCGGAGGAAACCCACGCAGACACAGGGAGAACACACCACACTCCTCACAGACAGTCACCCGGAGGAAACCCACGCAGACACAGGGAGAACACACCACACTCCTCACAGACAGTCACCCGGAGGAAACCCACGCAGACACAGGGAGAACACACCACACTCCTCACAGACAGTCACCCGGAGGAAACCCACGCAGACACAGGGAGAACACACCACACTCCTCACAGACAGTCACCCGGAGCGGGAATCGAACCCACAACCTCCAGGTCCCTGGAGGTGTGTGACTGCGACACTACCTGCTGTGCCAAAAAACAGCAACATGAATTCCATAAATATTTAAGAGACCAGCAAGAGGTGTGTGAGCTTAAAGAAGTGAGTAAAACCGATACTTAAAGTGCCAGATAAATTTGCAGCCCTTAGATGGATGCAGAGCTTACATAACTTGCATTTCTTTTCTAAAAATCCTGCAGCGTACTCTTTAGCCTTTTGTTTGGATAAGCTCTCTCCTTCTGCAGCATTTTGCACAAATTGTAAAGCAGTACAATACAAAGGTCAGCAAAGTCAAAAATAAGCATGGGTCAGCTTCTGAATTCCTTATCTTCCTGTTCACCAAAGACAAGCCCTGACCAAGTGTGCGGTTCCTAAGACAGAATAAATTTACTTCTTTAGTTGTGCAGTCTGAATGTGCTTTTTTTTCTACCTGATTCCAGGAAAACGCCAAAGATTGTGGAGGAGCAGCAGAGATCCAGTTATCAGCCATTCTCTTCCTGATATCACTGTTGGTCTCTGCACTCATAACACATTGACACCATCACCAAGATCTTCCAAGAGGAAGCCTGCCACTAAAGGGTCACAGAGGAGGAATGATTATAAGCATGATTCACATTTACTTCAATGACTTTTTCAAGAAAGAAACTGATGTTCAGTGGCAAAAGGATAAAAACTTGTTCCTGATATGAGCATCGTATTTCCACTCCAAGGCACTGAGGAAGCCTGGGGGAAAAAAAGAGGAATACAATCAAGAAAGTTTCAAAGCCTTTATACAACGGATGCTCTTTCTTGAAACTTAGTTATATTCTATTTGAATACAGACAGTTTTTCATTGCATGAAAACACAAACAATAGTTCAGAAATGTCTTTTATGACAAGAAATATGTTCTGTATGTGAAAAATACATGAACATTATGTGGAGATAACATACAAAGTGTTCTTTGAGAGTAATGCTTACTGAATGAGACCTAATTTGACATTGAGCTTCATTAAGTTCTTCATACTTCAGAACTGCTTTGGCACAGGATGAAACAGGAAGTGATATATATTCATTCATTCATTCATTATCTGTGACCCTTATCCAGTTCAGGGTCACGGTGGGTCCAGATTCTACCTGGAATCATTGGGCGCAAGGCAGGAATACACCCTGGAGGGGGCGCCAGTCCTTCACAGGGCAACACAGACACACACATTCACTCACACACTCACACCTACGGACACTACCAAGTCACCAATCCACCTACCAACGTGTGTTTTTGGACTGTGGGAGGAAACCGGAGCACCTAGAGGAAACCCACGCAGACACAGGGAGAACACACCAACTCCTCACAGACAGTCACCTGGAGCAGGAATCGAACCCACAACCCCCTGGAGCTGTGTGACTGCGACACTACCTGCTGAAATATAATATATATATATATATATATATATATATAATATATAAAATAATAGCCAGGTTTCTGGAGCCTCACTAAACCTAGACTCAGCTTTTATTATATGATCAGTTTATCTTCAGTACACTGATGATCAATGGTTTGCAAAATAGATGTTAACTCTGTGGTTTAAAGTACAGTAAGTCAGCAAAATGAACACCATATATATGTCAGTGTGGTGTACTTTAATGTATAAATAGTGCATACACTTAATTAAATACAAAGGGAAATGACTAAAGAAAGAACACATACCAAAATCTTCTCCAGCACCATGAATATATACCATGACAAATACTGGATTATCAAGGGTAAGGGAGGGAGCCTGTAACCACTGCTGCTGTAGTTGTCCTTTAAAGTGTAGAATTACCACAGTCTTGCACTAAAAGCAGTCAAGTCAGTGCCTTCAGTTTAGGACAGGATCTTCAGAGATTACTCCCTTTTTTACCAACTCTAAGGCAAATTAATATCTAAATACTCTCATTGCATAGCAGTTAATCCAGATAATCTCAGTTTGTTTTAATTGATAGGTTTAATCAGATGGAGTTCTGTGGGGACATGCCCTTAGGCACGTTCCCAGTCCAGCCCGACTCATCTCTGGGCATGGCCAATGCTCGCAAAAACAGTGTTAAGTGTTTTCACTAGCAATTCACTAGTGAAATATGTACTGATTTTGTTGCAGTTGCTTTAATTGTATTAACCCTTCATTACCTGTGAACTGTAAAACATATTTTTAAATATTAATTTATAAAAATGTGAGTTTAACTGAAATTATATGTATTTCTAAACATTTCAGTCACATTGCACAGGGGCGTTTATCGCATATGTTGCACACTTTATATGAAAAACCCACATGGTTTAGCTCCAGACTATATATTTTTATTTCATTACACATTGTATATCTTTCATGGATTACTCTGCAGTAAATATCTGAGGTGTGCAGTTGCTCAATCTAGAGGTCCACAGAGAACTAAAGAAGGAATAACCACAAATGTCAGGTACGTTACATGTTATCATATGCACTGTGTATCCATGCCGGTATTATGGACATTCATTGTTACTGCTGTTGTAAATATGTGGGTTTACAAACAAGATGAAGTCCATTTCTATTACAGATTTTAAAACGTTAATATGAAATACTTTGTTAATTTCATTCATTCATTATCTGTAACTGTTTATCCAGTTCAGAGTCGCGGTGGGTCCAGAGCCTACCCGGAATCACTGGGCACAAGGCGGGAACACACCCTGGAGGGGGTGCCAGTCCTACACAGGGTGACACACACGCACACATTCATTCACACTTTTGGACACTTTTAAGTCGCCAGTCCACCTACCAACGTGTGTTTTTGAGCTGTGGGAGGAAACCAGAGCACCCGGAGGAAACCCACGCAGACACAGGGAGAACACACCACACTTCTCACAGACAGTCACCCGGAGGAAACCCACGCAGACACAGGGAGAACACACCACACTTCTCACAGACAGTCACCCGGAGGAAACCCACGCAGAAACAGGGAGAACACACCAAACTCCTCACAGACTCCCGGAGCGGCCATCAAACCCTCAACCCCAGGACCGTGGAGCTGTGTGACAGCAACACTACCTGTTGCGCCATTGTGCCGCCCCTTGTTAATTTCAATAAATATGGAAAGGGATTTCTGCTGATTCCCCCCACAGTCATTTAGGCCATTTCAAAGCACACAGCAGCAGACATTGAGCCAAAATTGTAATGGTGCATAAATTCTGGGTAATAAATAATGTATGCTTTTTCATATCAAAGTGTTGTGTTTAAGAGTTATCCTAGTTATAGGAGTTGAAATAGAGCCAGCTTATGCCCTTCATTTGGACTACATGACTCTAGTTTTTTACCTGTACACAAGCATCAACTGCGCATCCATTTGACTAGCAGTATGGATGACAGTCAAACGTTTTCTTATTCTATTATGAACGTCTATGTTTATATTTTATGACACACAATGCAGAGATAAAGCATGCATAATAAATACAACACAAAGAGCATTGCCTTTGTGTTGATAAAAAATGGAAAATAATTGTATAATAATAAATTATTAAACCCTAAGTGGTGATATTTCTTGTATAGTTAAAAGTTAAAAGCTGATGGGCTCAACAAACATTTGAAAAAAGTCATAATACATTTCATGGACCTTTTTCTTTCAGACCTGAATGTAGTGTAGTCTCAGCCACAGATGCTATGCCCACATGTTGACGGAGAGTCTGATACTTTCAGTGTGTTAAGCTAGCCTCACTGTTCTGATTGAATGTCTGCCTCTTATTCATCATGCTCTGCAACATGCCAAAGTAGTAGACTTGTGATTGGTCCTGTGTGTGTCAGTCAAATTTCTTTTACAGCAGTATTAGGCAGTTTGTGGCAACGATTAGCTGCTAAAAGCCTACCCAGAATCACTGAGCACAAGGCGAGAACACACCCTGGAGGGGGCGCTAGTCCTTCACAGGGTGACACACACTTAGACATTCACTCACACCTATGGACACTGTTGAGTCGCCAATCCTGCGTTTTTGGACTGTGGGAGGAAACCAGAGCTCTGTGACTACGACACTACCTTCTGAGCCACCGTGCCACCCTTATGACAAACTTGACTGGTCAAAAGAACAGTGTTTTAAATTATAGAAAAGAACTAAAAACAAAGCAGCCCTAAAGAACATGTTTTCTGATACACAAAATATAATGACCGTGTTTTTTTACTGTAGGATTTTGGAATTTGTTATTGCAATCAAATTATGCTCGAAATTACTTCATTTTCCAAATGAATACAAGGTAATATTTAAAATTATTTTTAAAAAATTTTTTGAAAATAATTTAAAATTATTACAAACTCGATGTTGATATCTGACTTGACTTCCCCCAAATTATACAATTGTTATTTCTTAACAAGTGGCCATTAATATTCGTCGTAATTTTCAGTGTTAGTAATATTGAAATAATAATATTGTTTTCGCGTCGATAGGAGAATCGGGGATTTGTGCAGGCTCTAATGATGACTTTTATTTTAGAAATCGCCCTCTGAAGTTTTGTCTGTCGGCCATGTTGGTGAGGGCTGCTGTTCGTGCTGTGTTCACCGCGGTGTAAATAAAGCGGCTCAGTCTCTCAGCCTCAGTCTCAGAGAAGCAGCGGAGGGCAGTTATTTTCGGAGCTACCGCTCTCTCTCAGCCCTCTTTAACCGTGTTCCTCTGAGAGGAATAACAGGGTCATGTCGTTAATGGAAAGAAACCAACGATAAGCGCGGTGTTATTTTACACCCGAGGGAGAGAGAAGGGGATCATTTGCAGCCATTGAATTGGCTGTCTTATTTTTGTGTCTGAAGTGGCTGCTTGACGCCAGCAAACTGTCTACTCTGGAGGAGGACGGTGAGGTAAGCAGCTCGAAAATATCAGCTATGCTAGTGTCTATTGTATAAGCGCTCCTTATTTAACGCAGTGTGATATTTTTCAACGTCAGCCTTATTTTAATTCGCCAATATGATGTGACAGCCAAACGTCTTTCTCTCTTTCTAAAAATCCTCACGCATTATTTGCGAAGGCATCTTTTGGCTCAGTAGGATGCGGGGTTTACATTCTAGTGGCCTGGTCCGCTGCACCGTTTAAGGTGGAAAATAAAGTTCCAATAAGAAAGCCACCTTAAGAGACTGGTACCGTTGTGGCGCTCCTGTGAACCTGTCACACTGAACGCTGACGCTTGGCGTTGAGAAGGTTTGGTACAGTGTTTTTCTTTGGCTCCCCGTAGTGGCCATACGAGGAATTGCAACTTGCCCATCGATTATTACCGTTAGCCAAATGCTGAATAACACAGGTCAGCCAAAACATTAAAGCCATCACATTCAACCAGCAGCGTCTGGTGTGGACGGATGAAGGATTAGAGGATGATAAACAAACTCTGCCAGAATATATGAGCTACTCTGACTCTGCATCTACAAGGTAGGTATGTCAGATGGGAAAGTGAACTGATGTACTCATCCCGACTCAACACACACTAACACTCCACCGACAAGCCAGAGTTTTTGCAGTGCTAAGAATGATCTACCACTCAAATAATTCCTGCTCTGTGGTGGTCCTCTGGGGGACCTGACCATTAAAGATCTGGGTGAAAGAGGTCTAATGTAGGCTGACAATACATTCTGGTAAAGAGTCACATCCGTGTTAGTGAACACACAAACACACACTAGTGAGCAAATGTGAACCCACACCTCGGCGCCTAGGGAGCAGTTTGGGGGTTAGGTGCCTTGCTCAAGGGCACTTCAGCCATGAATGAATTTTTCCTTGCCCTCCTCGCTTCTCTAACCTCAAAGAAAGTGGTGTGTTCTCCCTGTGTCTGCGTGGGTTTCCTCCGGGTGACTGTCTGTGAGGAGTGTGATGTGTTCTCCCTGTGTCTGCGTGGGTTTTTTCCGGGTGACTGTCTGTGAGGAGTGTGGTGTGTTCTCCCTGTGTCTGCATGGGTTTCCTCTGGGTGACTGTCTGTGCGGAGTGTGGTGTGTTCTCTCTGTGTCTGCGTGGGTTTCCTCCGGGTGACTGTCTGTGAGGAGTTTGTGTGTTCTCCCTGTGTCTGCGTGGGTTTCCTCCGGGTGACTGTCTGTGAGGAGTGTGGTGTGTTCTCCCTGTGTCTGCGTGGGTTTCCTCTGGGTGACTGTCTGTGAGGAGTGTGGTGTGTTCTCCCTGTGTCTGCGTGGGTTTCCTCCAGGTGACTGTCTGTGAGGAGTGTGGTGTGTTCTCCCTGTGTCTGCATGGGTTTCCTCTGGGTGACTGTCTGTGAGGAGTGTGGTGTGTTCTCCCTGTGTCTGCGTGGGTTTCCTCCAGGTGACTGTCTGTGAGGAGTGTGGTGTGTTCTCCCTGTGTCTGCGTGGGTTTCCTCCAGGTGACTGTCTGTGAGGAGTGTGGTGTGTTCTCCCTGTGTCTGCGTGGGTTTCCTCCGGGTGACTGTCTGTGAGGAGTGTGGTGTGTTTTCCCTGTGTCCGCATGGGTTTCCTCTATGTGCTCCGGTTTCCTCCCACAGTCCAAAAACACACATTGGCAGGTGGATTGGCCACTCAAAAGTGTCCGTAGGTGTGAGTGAATGTGTGTGTGTGTGTGTCTCTGTGTTGCCCTGTGAAGGACTGCGCCCAATGATTCCAGGTAGGCTCTGGACCCACTGCGACCCTGAATTGGATAAGCGTTTACAGATATTGAATGAATTATCACTGATGTGCTAATTTCTGTTTTTCATTGTGGATTGTCATTGATAATTTTACCAAAAGTTAATTTATTGGCCTGGTCCCTTATGCAGTGACAATCAGGGTCTAATGGAATTTCGGAATCTTTTAAAGTCTTCATAATACGTGCTGCGGTAAAGTTCATTTTAAAATTCCTTTTTTTTTTTTTTTTTTTTTTATAAAACTAAGGTTTGTGTAGTGCAGGACCTCTTCACTTCTAGTGAGTCCCCTAAACTCTACCTTCAGCGATCAAAAAGGGCAGCCCACCAGCAGCACCATGTTCCAGTTCCCATCCATTAATCCAACCTTTCCAAAGGTTAAATGCCGTCTCTTGCATTGACAGAATAGTACGGCCATGACGGGAGGCATGGCAGCCCCGCTCCCGATGAGTAACCACACAAGAGAGAGAGTGACCGTGGCCAAACTAACACTGGAGAACTTCTACAGCACCCTCCTCACACAGCATGAGGAGAGGGAGATGAGGTAACTGTTAACTTCCTACACACTCCATAACCTTTACATCTGCAGCTAGATGATATTCATCTGAATTGTAACTCTCGTTTTGCAGACAAAAGAAACTGGAGAAGGTGATGGAGGAGGAAGGCTTACTGGATGAAGAGGTGAGTTGCATGTGTGTGTTCCTCTGTAAGGAAACCCAATCATTTCCTCTGAGCTTAGGCTGGTCTCATTTGTGCAGCGCAGCGGAGATTCTTGCTTTAACTGCTCACTGTTCTGCAAAGCCCACCATTCTCATGCTGCGTTCAGCTGTTCTCAGTGTCACAAAATAATGCATTATTTAGTGATGGTGGTAAGCTAATTTGTAGTGTACGGTTTGTACAGTGATCTTTCTTGTGTTCTGTGGTCTTTTCTCAGTCAAATTACTGTATAACTAACACTGTGTAGTCAGTAGTGAGTGAATTGGGTGTGACCCATTCAGCAGGCTCTGCCTAAGAAAGCCTTTACTGCAGATACTATTGTTTAATTGCCACTAACGTAACCTGCTGGACAATGTACTTTAACAGTTGTTTGCCGTTCCTGTAGAAAATCATGAGGCGCTCCCAGCACGCTCGCAAAGAGACGGAGTTCCTGAGACTGAAGCGAACTCGACTGGGGCTTGACGACTTTGAGTCACTCAAAGTAATCGGAAGGGGTGCTTTCGGAGAGGTTGGTCTTCAGTTTCTGGCCTTAACACTAAAAATACTATTGTTGAACCACAATGCATTGTATGCTACTAGAAACACAAGTGAAGAGTAAACAGCATATTAACATGTTTTGGTGTTGTTGCTTTCTTCAGGTTCGTCTGGTGCAAAAAAAGGACACGGGGCACATCTATGCCATGAAAATTCTGAGGAAAGCAGACATGCTAGAGAAGGAACAGGTACAATGAGCCTTATCCTGCACCTCAGAATGTTAAAGCCAGACTATATGTAGTTGGAACATGTCTTAAAACATCATCTCTTTGTAGGTTGCACATATCAGGGCTGAGAGGGATATACTTGTTGAGGCAGATGGAGCATGGGTAGTGAAAATGTTCTACAGTTTCCAAGACAAAAGGAACCTCTATCTCATCATGGAGTTTTTGCCTGGAGGTCAGTCCTGTAGAAGACAGTATAGAGTCGAAATATGTACCTGAACTCTCAGCTTTTCTTGTTTTCTTTTTTGCCTCAGTCCTCTTCCAAAAAGTCATTAATCATCAAAGTCTGATGTGAGGAATCAAGACAAATTAAACCAATGACTCCTTCTGTCAACTCTGTTAGCTTTGTGACTATTACACCTGTGCTCCACTGATTTCTGTTGTCTCTGTTTGGTCAGGAGACATGATGACTCTGCTTATGAAGAAAGACACTCTCTCAGAAGAGGCCACTCAGTTTTATATAGCAGAGACAGTGCTGGCTATTGACTCCATTCACCAGCTGGGCTTCATACACAGAGACATCAAGCCTGACAACCTACTGCTCGACTCGCGGGTGTGTCTCGCACGGGGGTGTAACAATTCAGACATTTCACTTTAGAATAACAGTTGTTCTTGCTGTTCACTTATAAAAAAGACATAGTAGCATTATTTATCTTGTTTAGGCCTAAGTTCAGAAGTCAAAACAAATCCACAGCCACTACAAAGCTTTATTAATACAATCAGGCTAGTGTTCAGAAGTGCAAAGGTAAAAAACCAGTAATGTTAAGTAAAATATCTTAATTTACGTCCTAGGGTCATGTCAAGTTATCTGACTTTGGTCTCTGCACTGGTTTGAAGAAGGCCCACCGCACTGAGTTTTACAGAAACCTTACACACAACCCCCCAAGTGACTTCTGTAAGTATCACCATTCTCCTACAATGTTTCTCAGTTCACACACATGGCCATTTGTTTAAAGTATTAAAAAGATATTTTTAACCACAGAAAAGAGCCAAACAACAGTTTTTCTCGTGCTGTAAGTGCAACTTATTTGAGATGAGGAATCAAAATGCTCTGTAGTCCCAGAATGAACTGGTTTAAGTTTCATGGAGTTAGTTCCATAACTTGTTTCAGAACAAGATAAAAAACTGATTGCTTCTTTGCACAAGAAAGCACACATTTGAGTTATTTGCAAGGCTTCAATGTACATTATACCCATTAAAATGGGCTTTTCTTATTGCATTATATATATATACAATTAATATAGAAAGATCTCATGTGGCTAGTTGACTCTGGATTGTGTAGTTTTTTTAATACACCACTGCAGAATGTAAAAAGGTTTATTTTTTTATTTTTAAATAAGCCTTTCAGAATATGAACTCAAAAAGGAAAGCTGAAACATGGAAAAAGAACAGACGGCAACTGGTAGGTTGTGTGTGTGTGTGTGAGTGAAAGAGAGATTAATGAAGAAAATATTTGATACAAGACAGGACAGAGTAGTAACTACTTGTTAAATTTGAATCCTTTGTGCACACAGGCATATTCCACTGTTGGCACGCCAGACTACATTGCCCCTGAGGTCTTCATGCAGACAGGATACAATAAGTTATGTGACTGGTGGTCCCTGGGGGTCATCATGTATGAGATGCTGATAGGTATGAACGTATAGTATATTGCTCATATTAATATATCAGAGGTCATGCAGCAGACTGATTAACAAACGATTGCATGAAGCGTTTGCGCTTTTAATTCACCTTTTAAATATGTCAGGAAATAGAAAAAGCAGTGCACATCACTCTGCACTTAAATGTAATACCAAGGCTCTTTTGATTCTTTGGCTACTAGTACGCTTTCCACCATTCTGTACCTAGGTTACATTTAAACATTAGTTTAGAGCCTAGTTTGATGCACTGTAGTGAACAAGGATGTTTATAATGAATCTTTGACCAATTGTCAGTTCTAATTCTTGAGAAAATCTGAATCTATTTTCTGTCAAGGAGCTCTTTCAGTGAAGTAAAAAAAAAAACCAGTCCGCCTTGGTAAAATGTGCCCTTTCACCACATTCACTTGGAGTTCAAAGAGGTTTTGTTCTGTTTTCCTGTCCCAGGCTACCCACCCTTCTGTTCGGAGACGCCACAGGAAACATACAGGAAAGTCATGAACTGGCGAGAAACTCTGATCTTCCCCCCTGAGGTCCCCATCTCTGAGAAAGCCAAAGCCCTGATCCTCAGGTTGGACACGCGCACCTTTACACATATGCTCGTGTGTCTGTGTGGGCGTATTCCAAAATTAGGTTGGAGCAATTAATTGAAAGACCATCAATTTTAAATGGTGAAAATTTCACACAACTTTTGTTGATTTTAAACTTACAACAAATGTTGAATTTGAAATGTATTACATGTTTTATTTGTCTGTCTTATGAAGTCTGTGGAGAAAATACAGATATATTACAGTAAAGCTTTTTTTATTTTTTGCATTTAAATGTGGCTGCAGGTAGGAAGAGAGTGGGCTGGGCCCTATTTGAAGCTCTAATGGATTGGCATAGGCGATTTTACATCTTATCCCATGTATGATTATAATTACTGCCAGCTATTCCAAAGTCAGTGTCAGCTAATATATTTCTCTCCAGTGATGCCTATTGACCTTGCTGTGTGTGTGTGCCCATTCTCCCCAATATTTCTGTTCATGGTGCTGGCCAGCATGGGCATCTGTCAGCTGATGTGACAGATCTGGGTAGTTGGCATTCTTCAGCACGTTAATCTGATCAGTGGCATCACATTAGTGACAGTTTGAAAATAAGCAGTGGGTTGGCCTCACTTGTGTGAGAGGAGGGCCCTGTGTGCAGTCAAGGGAGACTCGCTGACGTGGGGAATTAATGACAACTAATAATTTGGCAAAGGGCTCATTTAAACCTTTTTTAAAATAGCGGGTGCAGGTTTCTGGACTGGTGAATTTCTTTCTCTGTCTCTCTCTCTCGAACCCCGACCCCCATTCCCCTCTCTGTCCAAACTCACTGTCACTTTGTTTCATTTGTAGTTCGGTTCTGTAGCACTTTCCTGTAAGAATCTTTTGACTCCCAACTTGGTGAATAGACCGATTGTAGAACTATACTGCAGAGTAAAAAAAAAAACCTTGGTGGCAGATGTTTTTCAGACCAAAGTGTGTTCAAGCTTCCCCCTCCCAGATTAGTGGCGCTGTGGTGAGATGGAGAGATATGTTAAAACAATGAGAACTGTCTAAAATGAATACTGAGAGAAAGTCTGTGTTTTCTGATCTGCTCAGATTTGGTCCTGCCCTCGTTCTTTGGAATAAGCACCTCCTGTACAAGCCAAAATAAATTGAATTAAAAAAAACCTGTAAAATAAGACTACAGTTATAAACGTTTATAAATGACAATCAAAATAAAGAGAATAAAAACATTCTAGTGGTTTTAAATTACTCTTGATATTAGGGATGCACTGATTTTGAATTTTTGGGCCGATACGATAGCCGGTAATTTTATCTTTTTGTAATTAAAGCAAATTCACATTGGACTAAGCCTCATAGGACAAGCCTTATCTTCGTTATTTGTACATTTCTGTACTGTTTAATTTTATCCTTTAAGTTTATTATGCTAGTTGCCCTTTGAAGGACTGCCCCCCCTCATTGGAGTGTACCCAATGATTCTGGGTAGGCTCCGGACCCACCGTGACCCTGAAGTGGATAAGCGCTTACAGATAATGAATGAATGAATGAATGAATTGTAGTTCATTTATACGTTTATCAGAGATTTACTGCTGGTTCCGCATGAATGGTTTCTAGAGGGGCGCTAATTAGTGCAGCACCGGGTTTGTTTGGAGAGCGACATAAAGCAGCTCAGAGCGAGCGAGCGAGGGAGAGTGTGTTTGTAATCGTTTATCATCGTGTTTCAGTAATACATTCAGAATGACTCTATCTATAGTCATGTTTTTTATATATATATAAGAAGGGCTCCTGCACTGTGGTGGTGTTTGGGAGTATCTTTCTGTCGTTTAACCAGCTGTGTATGTGTTTACACCGCTATCTGTGGAGAAATTTGATCTCTGCAGAAACTGTGGAAAACGTCCACACAGCAGACAGTTTTACAGGCGTCAGTGCGCATGAGCAAACAATAAATGGCACCAAGTTATATAGGGTGTCCAGACGTCCTCTTTTACCCGGACATGTCCTCTTTTTTAGACTTAAAAAATGTCCAGGCGGAATTTCACAAACGTCCGAGATTTTGCTTTTCTAGAGCTTACATAGAACTTCGAGAAGTTTCGTTCACAAACTAGTCCCGCCCTCCCTTACTCCGTTTGGTTCGCTTGAGTGAGAAGGGGGCGTGGTGAATTAGCCTAAAATCTTCGGATTGGACGGTCTGACTGTAGAGCTACCGTTATTGGTCGATAACCTTCTCTGTAAACATTCAATTGGTCAGTCTGCACGTCAGTAGTCCACCCTTTTTCACCATCTCAGATCTGGTCACCCTAGCTAATATTCCAGTTTTGGTGTGTTGTGGGTACAACTTTAAAATAAGACTACATTTATAAAGGTTTATACATGGTTTTAAAAATCTGTTACAAAGGATCATTCATGACTTTCTGAAATAAACAGAAATGAAACATGTTTTTATTACTGAGGGCAAAACACCATTGCTTTATTAGCTGTTATTTAGGGTTTTTGTTTTTAAGGTTGGTTAAAAACCCAAAACCCAAAAAGAAGCAGTCGTTTTTTATGTAGGACAATTTTGCAAACTCTATAAAGAATTAGTCTGCGTTTGTCTTCATGCCTTTATGTTCGTGATTGATAAATTGAGTAAGTTTGTGAATTATTTCCTTGAAAAAGAAGTCAATTATCTAAAATGATTGTGAGTGGCTGTAGTTCTAGAAGTAAAGAGAAGTTTGTTTGATTCTGTATTTGCGCATGTGTTTTCAGGTATTGCACAGATGCAGAAAACAGGATCGGGGCTGTGAGTGTGGAAGAGATCAAAAGTCACCCTTTCTTTGAATCAGTTGACTGGGAGCATATCAGGTCTGCACACTTAACACATCGAGTCCTGCATTTCAGCTGTCTGTGTTTTAAAGATGAAAATCCCACACCAAAACTTCCTTAAATATCTATAGTGTTCTGCAGAGAATATAGTTTTGAACAGCTTCTTAATTTTCCATTTATGTTCCTGATCTCCTCAGTTACATTTGATGGACATTGAATAAAGCATTAGAAGTTCAAAGAGATTAGCTTTAGTTTTCATTAATTGTTGTGTCTCCATACAGAGAAAGACCTGCTGCTATTTCTATTGAGATCAAAAGCATTGATGACACCTCCAATTTTGATGACTTCCCTGAGTCTGACATTTTACAGCCAGGTGAGCACTGCCACTGTAACACTTGTTAAGGTCTGGGATCTTCAATACTCCTGTTTAGATCTTTTCTGGAAGAGTTATAAGCAGTTAAGACCTGGTTAAGCATGGCAGAAAGAATCCTTTGTTACTAGCACTTCACAGTATGCTGTATTTGACTGATATATGCCCCTCTCTCATGTCAGTGACAAATGTAACAGAACCCGACTTCAAGTCTAAAGACTGGGTTTTCCTCAACTACACCTACAAGCGCTTTGAAGGTCTGACGCAGCGTGGAACCATCCCTACCTACACAAAAGCTGGCAAAGCCTAAGATACAGCATCCGCCGACAGAGACAGGGCAGAGAGGCACATTCAAGGCGTGTGCACTGGCCACAGCTGCATTTTCTCTGTTGCCATAAGGTGTCATCACCTCCACTTCAGAGACCTTTGCACTGCAGTTCTGGGCTGAAAAATTTGCACCTGGAGGAGCCCAGGCAGGTTCACCTGTCCTATCCTTAGTAAGAAGAAGGAAAGAGAAATGAAACAAACAACAGAGCTACTTCTAGCTTACACTGGTTCTATCTGCTCAGGTAAGAGGAGGCTTGTGTGTAACACCCTCTTTCATTGTCCAAACACTGTACTGTAGACTCAACAAGTTATGACTGAATAAACAGGGTTCCAAACCCCAAAGTGGGACTTTAGTTCTTACCTCATCTCAGCCTTATGTGCATATTATACAAGTTACGTATTTTGCCTAAAAACGTCAATGAACGTTGCAAATGTGTTTAATAAAGAGTGTTGGGATAATGTGGCTTATGGTGGATCCAAAAGAGAACTCGCATTTATTGTTCCTCTCTTTCCCCACCACCTTCCACAAGAAAAACACTGGACCCCCTTATGCTCATAGCAAGTTAAATCTATTTTTGCAGAGACATAATATGTGCAAGATGTAGCATTAGTCACACTAGTAAAGCAATGTATTTCCTCTAAGCAACTCAAGTTACACTAATTAATTGTAGAGCAATCAAACGTCACTGCATTATTTCCGTAAGTACCTTAAATAACCTGTTAATGCTGTTAATAACACTATATTGCCAATACGGACAGTCACATGCTGTTGCATGCAGATATTTTGCTACAAGTAAATGCTCTGCGCTTGATTATTCAGTCATAAACGTATTGTTTTGATTTTTGGAGTGTGTCCTGATCAATTACATTTGGGAGCATACCAGTGTTGAAAAGGTTTACTTTAGATGTTTGTCTTGTACTGGAGTACATGAGATGTGCATATGAGGAATATTATTTAATTTATGACCATTAATTAAATGGTTGCCACATGTTCCAGTTTCTGCTGTGCTCCTGTATATTTGTAGATATTTAGTGACTAAATATGTTATCGTGAATCTCTACTGCTCACTGACTAAAAGCATATACTGTAAAAGGGACAAACGGCTCAATACTGCAGAAAACAATGTAACTATGTTGTCTTTAATGTGTGTAAAATAATGTGGTCGTTTGTTGTGATGGTGAGAGTGTTCTTGATTGTCCTGATCACTGTAGAATGTGGTTATCTGCTGTGTATGAACTGATGGCGGTGTACAAAAAGAGAAAAGAGACATAAATGCTGTTTAAATTATTAAAAAGTCATAACTTGGCTTGGTGAAAGTTTCTTTTTTATCAGTTTAGATAAAGATAATAGACCTGGAATCATTGGGCGCAAGGCAGGAATACACCCTGGAGGGGGCGCCAGTCCTTCACAGGGCAACACACACTCACACCTACGGACACTTTTGAGTCGCCAATCCACCTACCAACATGTGTTTTTGGACTGTGGGAGGAAATGCCCTGTTTAACTGTGTTGATATGTACATAGGTACATCTTCATTGAGCATAACTGTACCTTATTCAAATCCAATATTTATTCCACAAAAAACTATTGTGATCCCAAGTGTGTAATACAACAGTACATGACCTCAGACCCCAAACAATAAACAGTCATTTAATGTATTTGTGTCAATGTAAAAACAGCATTTGAAATATTAGTATACAACAAAAACTTAATGTAATATAAAGTCCTTTTACTTCCAATGTGCCCGCGGTGTTCAGACATAATCCAAACAAAAGCATCCAAGACGTATGGTCATCTGTGGTCCAGGTAACTGCAGTTTAAATGGCAAGTCCAAATACACTCACGATGCAGTACATTGATTTATTCTCCCACCTCACCGTGCAACTGCCTGTTTAAAAAAAAAACAGACTGAAGAAAAAGATTCCCTAAACACTGCACCATGTCAGTGATATGGTCACAACCAAGAGACATGTTGTTAAGCATCATACCATCAGACGTGTTGTCCCAGAAACATGAGCAAGCAGTCTGCAAACCAGCTCCATTCTTCTGCATGATGATACAGGTTACTGCTCAAAGGAAGAGACACAGACTTATGACATTGACGTGGCATTAAAGTTAGGGTTCCCTATCCTCACAAATCCTTCAAACATTTCTCTGGCTAATGGAGACACACATACACACATAAAAGAGCATTTACTGGTGATCTACTTGTTTCTCAGTTGTATTCACACTTTAACTAAGGCTTTGTTATGGATGCAACTGACATGGAATAAAGCCACCACCAGTTTTATGCATGTATACAGATGTCTTCTTCTGGACATTTAAGGTTGGGTTTTTAACTTATTAGACTGCTTAAATGATTAACTGAAAACAGGTAATTAAGTTAGATCATTTAAATTAAGTAAAAAATAAGATAGATCCTGCCACGTGATGATTTTTAGTAGAAATACATACAAATAGGTTTGATCTATCAAAGTATCCTATGAAGTGAGCTCCCCTGGTATTGAGACTCAGTGTTTATTACATGACTGTGTGTCAAATCCTAATTATCAGATTTATCAGGCACAGATGTTCTTGCCTATGTATTTGAATGGTTTGCCCAGTTTGCTGAGCTGACTGAGACACTGCTCCACCACGCTGTTTGTCCACTGGTTCACTCGGTTGTGCTGGTATGCGTTACCACCAATGGCTCCTTCCACTGCCTAGATATTCAAAACAAACAATTCACCCGGCTTTATGGAATATCATAAAAATGTGAGCTGCAACGAAGAGTCTTGTGTGGGCAGTACTGTGTTACCTCCTTTACAATAGAGCTCACTTCCTCCACAACGAAGGCGGTCTGGAGAAAAAAAGACAGAAAGCAACTTAAATCCATATCATCCATCGAAAATAAAAAAGGACGACTACTGACGTGCAGACTGACCAATTAAATGTTTACAGAGAAGGTTATGGACCAATAACGGTAGCGCTACAGTCAGACCGTCCAATCAGAATATTTTAGGCTACTTCACCACGCCCCCTTCTCACTCAAGCGAACCAATCGGAGTGTGTTGGGGGGGCGGGACTAAATCCCGGACGTTTGTGAAATTCCGCCCGGACATTTTTTTTAAGTTTATAAAAGAGGACATGTCCGAGTAAAAGAGGGCGTTTAGTCACCCTAGGAAAACATTAATTAGTTTGAGGGGAGGCCATTTTAAATTGAGGGACCAGATTTTTAAAATGAGCGAAGACTTTTTAAACTGAGGGAACAGATTGTTAAACTGACAGAATAAGGGCTTTAACGGAACAGACTATTAATCTGTGGGAATGACTTAGGCAATTAAATTGAGGGGACATGTTATTTAGATAACACCATAGTAAACGAAGTCAAAATTTCGTTAAATTAACGGAACACTGTTAAACCAGGGAAGTCTTTAAAATCAAAAGAACAGTTTTTAACGTGAAGATGTATTAAATCAAGTTAATTAAACGTTACACGGTGGAAACGAACCCGGGGGAACCTTTTAAGCCTCTAAATCTGTCTGTTGAAAAAAAAAATCCTCTGCAAACATGAAGCCGATTTAGGTCAAGTTAAAGTGTGTAGATGTTTCTTTTCTGGGCGGAGAAAGCTTAGTGAAAATGTAAACGTTAAGCCTCTTCCTCTCACTTCTGAAAATCCTCCTTGTCGTCAGGACTGGACCCGTTTACACGGGATAGTTTGTACCTTTCAACTAACATTTCTCTAACGCTGGTGAGGTTACATAAACCCAGAGCGAATTAAAAATGCGGTAGCGTTGAAACAGACATTGTTCGTGCTATATTTACTGCTCAGAAAATGAGTTTTATAAACGAGTGTGAGCGTTTACCTCTTCCCCGCTCTGAAAGTCTTCCATTGCTTCTTCGTGTTGGTGTCCCTCGGTCCTTAGCCACTGCAACACGCCGTTGCCATGGAAACCGTGACGGCAGCGCCGTGGTGCGTTCACAAGCCGATACTGCACGTCGATTTCTATTTATTGAGTAAATGCGTTAGGTTTTATACCAGGCCCTTCTTTATAATCACTTTAAAAATGTATTTGATTAGAAAGTGATTATGACGGAATTATAACGACGAAAAACAAAGACGAAATACATATAAAATAAAAGAATAAACGAACATTTTTTATCGGTTTAGTATAGGGCCCTGCTGGTACCATATTTTATACATTATGCCAATTTAATATAGGGGAATGACTTAATAATTTGAAAGAGATATTTAAATATCCCATTTCCACACATTATGCATTTGTTCATTCATCTTCTGTAACCACGTCATCCAGTTCAGGGACACACACTGGACAGGGCTCCAATACATTACAGGACATCACACCTAAAAGCATGTTATTGGACCATGGGAGTAAGCCGGAGCACTTGGATGAAACCTACACAGAAACGCTGGAAAATTGCTGTGAGGATTTGCCGGCATTCAGCCACAAGAACATTAGAGAGATCAGTTACCGATGGCAAGTTCAGGATCAGGCACTACTCCAGCTTTTGCACACTGCTCCACAGCCCGATGCTGGGGGCTTAATACCCCTCTAGCTGATGTTTAGCATGGAGCATGGTGACATTAAACTCACTTGCAGCTGTTACAGTGTCGCATTTCATTTTTTTGGAGACTACATGGGCTGTGTGTGCCAAACTGAATGACTGGTGCCCACGACGTGTGCTCCCCAGTTCTATGGGGTATCTATAATGTTTGGAGATTGTGTTAAGTTTCATCTTTTAAATACATTTTCTGAATCGTTAGATTTTACTCCATAGTAAAGGTGAGAAAACATACAAAGTATGTCTAAGTACTAGTATATTTATTTGAAAAAGGTTATCATTTACCATGACAAAATTATCAGGTAGTGTATCACTGCTTATAACCAAAGACTCCTAGTGTAAACCGATTATAAAAAGCTTTATATAAAAAAATAATAATAATAAATAAAAAAAAAATGGTGGCAGATGATTTGTATAGTGGTTATTTCAAAAATACATTCATGCCTTTGAATATGAAGCAAGCCTAAGAGGCAACACATTTACTCCATAGGACCTGATTTTACATGAACATTTTTCATTATGCAAATCTAAATCTTTTTTACAAGTACAACATTCATTAAATAGTAAATTAAATAAAATCCAGCCATTACAATATGAAGTAAGGCAGGTTATAAAACCGGAAGCACACAGTGCTGCAAAGCCTTATTGTAAATTAATTCACAATCACTGCAGAAATCGTACCGTCAGCACTTGTCTTGTCAGCATTCGAACATGTGGAAGCATCAAATGCTGTAATCGGTCCCGTTCTGTCCAACAGTCACTGAACAATGTCTGTGAACTGATTACATCTTGAATCACACATTGGCGTTTAAACAGAATGTTTCCTCCCTGATCTGTTTTATTGTACTACACTTTAATACATTTCTAATTACTAATTAAGGCCAATTGTACATTTCTGTTTAAGTGCTTTATGCCCTTTATTTTAGTACTTTAGGCCCACTGTACTACGTTTCTGTTTTGGCATTTTAGGCCTACTGTACTGCATTCTAGTATCTACTATAAAAACAAGACATTTGGACAGTTATAGCTTTAGTTATTGCTTTTAACCTAGAACTGCAACCTCATTCTGAAGACTTAAATCCAATTCCTCTTATCAAAAATGAACGAATAGCTTGAAAATTTGTAGTGACACCTGAAGTCATTAAGCTGTGAGTAATGAAACGTGGACACTGTTTCTAGTCAGCATGCAGGCCAAGGTAGCAGGGGCTAGCCTTCAAGCCATTTGTGACACATTCTCAGTGTCATTAGGCAATAATGATCCTAGAAGGATGTTAAAATGTTTGTCATATAAGTGGTTACAAAATAGTGTATTTCATTTCTTGAAAAGTACATTGTTTTTGGACTACTATAAAGACCTAAACAGAGAAAGAACACAGCTGCTGATCCACAAATGCTCTTTAGAGAAGTGCTAAACTGGAAAGCAATCAGTGGTCTAAATTCAGTTTATAGCATAAGTCCTGTAAAACCAACACATAGTACACGATATTTATGTATTTCCAAGGACTGCACATTGGTTTTTAAGGGTGCAGATCTGTTCCCTTTAGTGGAAGACTTCATCTGGGGTGAGTAGTCGAGACTCTCCATGGCTGAGGGTGAAAAACCGATCTGGGTTTAATCCATGGGCCACCATGGCATCTCGCATCCTCACTGGAGGTTCCAGATAATACTAACAGAGAAAATACAGAAACAACATCAGTCACAGATCTAAGTGCTGCCAAGTGGCAAACCACTGCCTGGGTACTATGTGATATAATAGAAATTTCTTAAAGCAAATCTTTTCTTGATCAAAATTTGGGGCAACAGTGAAATATGTTATATTATTTACATTGTTTTTGGCCAAAGAACAGCAGATTTGTGTATAATTCCAAAAGGAATGTACAGGGTGGGCCATTTATATGGATACACCTTAATAAATGGGAATGGTTGGTGATATTAACTTCCTGTTTGTGGCACATTAGTATATGGAAGGGGGGGAAACTTTTCAAGATGGGTGGTGGCCATGGTGGCCATTTTGGAACCAACTTTTGTTTTTTCAATGTGGAAGAGGGTCATGTGACACATCAAACTTATTGGGAATTTAACAAGAAAAACGATGTGGTTTTAACGTAACTTTAGTCTTTCATGAGATATTTACAAGTTTCTGACCACTTATAAAATGTCTTATAAAACTGCTGCCCATTGTGTTGGATTGTCAATGCAACCCTCTTCTCCCACTCTTCACACACTGATAGCAACACCACAGGAGAAATGCTAGCACAGGCTTCCAGTATCCGTATTTTCAGGTGCTGCACATCTTGATGGAGCAGTGTGGTATATGGGGTGCAAAGATAGTGGGGCCATTCTTCATCTATGGAAACCTCATGGCCACTGGATATGCGATATTGCTACATGATGTGTTGTTTCCCTCTTTATGCACTAAAGCTGGCACATTCCCTGAGCTTTTCCAGTACGATGGTGCACCACCACATTATGGGTGTCAAGTCTGAGCATTCCTAGATGAACAGTTTACTGGAAAGTGGATTGGTCGTAGTGGGCCAGTTGAATGGCCCCCAAGGTCTCCCGATCTGACCCCCTTAGACTTTTATCTTTGGGGTCATCTGAAGGCAGTTGTCCATGCTGTGAAGGTACGAGATGTGCAGCACCTGAAACTATGGATACTGGAAGCCTGTGCTAGCATTTCTCCTGCGGTGTTGCTATCAGTGTGTGAAGAGTGGGAGAAGAGGTTTGCATTGACAATCCAACACAATGGGCAGCAGTTTGAACACGTTTTATAAGTGGTCAGAAACTTGTAAATAACTAATGAAAGAATAAAGTTACGTTAAAACCAAACACACCATTGTTTTTCTTGTGAAATTCCCAATAAGTTTGATGTGTCACATGACCCTCTTCCCATTGAAAAGACAAAAGTTGGATCCAAAATTGCCGCCATGGTCACCACCCATCTTGAAAAGTTTCCCCCCTCCCATATACTAATGTGCCACAAACAGGAAGTTAATATCACCAACCATTCCAATTTTATTAAGGTGTATCCATATAAATGGCCCACCCTGTACTATAGGATTTACTAACACCACTAACAGTATATCTGTATTTACAATACCTCTATCTGTGGTTGGCCAAACATTTAATTACAATTTGAATATCACTATCTACCATTGTGTAATATTAATTTATAACAGGCTCCTACGAAACGTATTAGTAATTTTCAGAATTTCAAACTGAAATAGAAAGAATGTGTCTATGTTGCTGAAATGAAATTAGCCTCAAATATCCCTTTGTGTCTGTGTGGCAACAGAAACATGACTGATGTATATCTCAGCTTTTGTATTTATACTCGACATATCAAAGTAACAAAAGCTCTAATACCTCTATTATAACTGTGTTACAATGCCACCTTTGTGTCCTTTTATGTGAGGAGGACAAAGAGAACTGTCAATAATGCAGTGACAGAGCCAATGAAGGCTCAATAAAAAAACATGGCCAGGGACAGATACCTCATAGGCTAGGGCAAAAGTCCCCCAGTGAATAGCGAGCGAGTTTCTGGCTTGAACATCAATGTGGATTTGAACTGCCTCCTCTGGGTCTACATGCTGTGATTTCATAATGCCTCTGGAAGGAGAGAAAAAAAAAAAATCATCAATCACTGTTAATCCATCACTTCTGCAAGGGCACTCTTATCACTACTGCACAGAAAGAAGAAAAACCAACACGGGCTGATACATTTTCCACAGTCACATGCAAATTTTTAATTATTATTATCAGCCTGATACTGGAATTACAGGTGATAATTACTGATAATACACAATAATAATTATCTAACTATTATCTCGCACAGGCACAGAAACATACTCAAAGTACTATTAATTAGAGTCACTGAGGTGCGTTCGTAACAAGTTCACCCACTGTTATAAATGGCTCTGGAGAACTCACTGGATGTTATATATTTACAATGATTTAGTGCCTAGAATTCTGGTCATGTCGGATTTAGCTGCATTTAGGGTTTTCATACATAGTGTGTTACATATGAACCACACAGTATACTCATATATCAAAATTTAAAACATTTATAAGACAAAATCAACTACAGCAAGGTGTTGACTGTTGGCTATATATATATATATCATCCCAGAAATTCAATATTCATGAGCTGCAAAAAACATACATTTTGATATAACCTATAAGTATTTACTAAAACACAAAATAAAATAACTTTAGGTTTGTCCACTGACTGCCTTTGCTGCTGCTTCTAAATGGACAACAGTATGATTTTATTTTCATGTGGTCAGAATATACGTTTACCTGGGCAAGTATGCACCGATAGGGATAGCAGCCAGGTCGAACGGTCCAAAGCGTTTCCCAATCTCTTCAAACACTGAGCAGTATCCAGTATCTCCTGCAAAGAAGAAACGATTGTTGGGACCCAGCACACACCAGCTGCCCCACAGAGCCCTGTTGTCATCCGTCGGCGTGCGCTTGCACCAGTGCTGCGCAGGTGTGCACACGAATGTTATGCTGTCATGGCCAGGGACGCAGTTCTCCTCCCACCAGTCCAGCTCAATGACATTCTCGCAGCCATTCTTCCTCATCCAATCCAGCAACCCAAGGGGGACGAACCAGCGCAGCTCTGCTCCAAATCGTGAGTTCAGCGACGCCACTGAGCTGGAATCCAGGTGGTCATAGTGCGTGTGACTAATGAGGACAGCGTCCACATGGGGCACCTGCGCTATTGAGCATGCCGGACCCCGGTAGCGTTTAGGGCCAACGAAAGGCATGGGGGAGGCTCTCTGACTAAACATGGGATCGGTGAGCACCACAAGCCCATCCATCTCCAGGAGCACAGTGGCATGGCCCAGCCACGTCACCCGCAGAGACGAGCCCACTTGCCCACATTGCTCTGGATTTTGAACAAAGTATGGCTCCAGCACTGGCAGTTCTTTATCCAACACCTTGAAGAAAACATGTTGAATCAGTATTTAATAAAACAGCTGTAACTCGTGACTTGAAATAAAATAAAATGTATTTTCTATAGGGAAACATATCGTGTCACGTAATAAAAGTATACTAAATGCTAGCCATATCTTCCCCCACACTGTTGACTAGGGAGGTAACTGATGTACTCGTGGTACACCTGGGTAATTGATGTACTCTCAAATTGCTGTCCCTGCGTTATTTATTTCGTAACCAGCCCCTTAAGAAGCACATCCTGTTTCTTTTTAAGGAGGAGGTAAGGAAATTATACCTGTCACAATAATTAAATGAGTAAACAATTTGCTCACTAATTTTTGCTGACCTCATTATTGTGTTGACTTGCACTGTTGTTTACATAATGAACATCACCGATATTTTAGCCAGTCGAGCTCTTCTGTCCTCTGGTTTTCTCTGGTCTCTCTATTCTGGGGTGGTTATGCTGATTTGTTCAAAACACTGTTTTTATTTTACTTATGTTTATTTATTTAGGATATTTACATTTTTCTATATTCCAGTCCCACTGACTGACTATTCTTAATAATTAAGTTTTGCTAACAGTCATTGCTCTTTTAAAAGGTTTAACTACATCATTATATTGGTGGCAGTAAATTATCTTAAAATTACAATAATATTGTTTGTTTCACAGTTATATTCAGGACATAATTATCGTGATAGATCTAAGGATCATCTCATGTTAAATAAGGCATTAACACTCCCTCCCTTTTTTCATTCATTCATTTATTCATTGTCTGTAAACGCTTGCCCAGTTCAGGGTCATGGTGGGTCCGGAGCCTACCCAGAATCATTGGGCGCAAGGCAAGAACACACACTGGAAGGGGCGCCAGTCCCTCACAGGGCAAACACACACACATTCACTCACTCACACCTATGGACAATTTTGAGCTGCCAATCGGCCTACCAACATGCATTTTTGGACTGTGAGCACCCGGAGGAAACCCACATGGACACAGGGAGAACACACCAAACTCCTCACAGACACACTCCCTTCCGTTACGTATAAATATTTAATAATACACACTTGTGTCACACTTCAGAATTTCACAACTTAAAACATAGCTTATAAAATATTTTTTCATGATTTTTCCTTTAAATTAGCTTAGCGAATGTGGTTGTAGCATGAGCACGTTCATATTCCCTTCTAACTGAACTCCCCAAAGCATGCTTTGTCCCAACTCTGAACCCACTAAAGTGCATGAATGCACGTGCCCAGATAAAAGCACCTGTTTGAAGTTGGAATGTTCACCTCTTTTGAGCTGGGCACGTTGCTGAAGTTCTTCTCCATAAGGAAGAGTCGCATGACAGTAGCGTAAGAGGGAAACTGCCACGTTGGCCAAGGGTTGACAAAGCGACCTTTGGAGTCCCGCACCGAATGGGTTACTTCTTCCTCGTGACGATAGTTTAGGCGGACACATTTACGTGATGAACTGTTCCTCCTCACATCCTGCATGAGGCTGCTCTCTTCAGAGCTACTGGGTGTCTGCCTGCACGTACCTTCTGCCATGAACGTCTCCTTTTCTTCCACAATCCCTCCCTCCGCCATGAGTTTATGACCTATTTTTGACCTGCAAATAATCAAAAGTCAGGTTACATGTATGCTTCTTTTTTACATCTCCTGTGTATTCCAATACACTTCAAGTGCCTCTTGTACTGAGTACAGTTAACCCAGAAACACCGCTGTATCCAATCCAGTGACCAATATCATAAAAACATTATTCACAGGTGATCACACGTCCAAGTTCTGTAGTTATGTAGTTCTGTAGTTTAATAAACAAAAGCATGAAAGTAATGTGTACATTTCTGTCAGCTAGAATAAAACTGCAGGGTGCCAAGACTAACCTATTAAGAGCACTGAACCATCTTGTATGAATGATGGGTTTTTGATGCTGTTAGTATATTCAAATACTGACAGTCACTATGCAAATATTAAAACACCTACATCTAAAGGAAGAATGCAGTTAATACATTCGTCCTTCTCACTTTCTGGCAGCTGGATTCAGATAGCACCTGAATTACCAGATATAAATGTCAATATAGGTTGGCCATCCTGTTAAACCCAACGATGACATATCAATCAAAGTTGGGTGCTTGTTTTCTTTTAATGTATATATATGGATATTTTATCCAGTGGTTAATTTTAATTAAATTACTTAAATTGCTTCATAAAAGAAAAACATTTGATGGTCAAACGTGTGTTGAGAAGAAGTCGGTAACACTTTAAATTACAGCTCACTAATTACTGGGTAAGTACAGAGTAAGTACCTGTTAAGTAAGCTGTAAAATAAAAGAAGTACTGAGTAAGTAAAGGGTATGATACTAGAAATATGTGATTATTATTGGGTATATTACAAATATTTTACAAATAAAGAAGAAGAGCAGAAGAGGAACATCCACTTCATCATTAGTCAGCAATGTTCATATAATATCTTAATACACACAGGCGGCACGGTGGCGCAGCAGGTAGCATCACACAGCTCCAGGGACCTGGAGGTTGTGGGTTCGATTTCCGCTCCGGGTGACTGTCTGTGAGGAGTGTAGTGTGTTCTCCCTGTGTCTGTGTGGGTTTCCTCCGGGTGACTGTCTGTGAGGAGTGTGGTGTGTTCTCCCTGTGTCTGCGTGGGTTTCCTCCGGGTGACTGTCTGTGAGGAGTGTGGTGTGTTCTCCCTGTGTCTGCGTGAGTTTCCTCCGGGTGACTGTCTGTGAGGATTGTGGTGTGTTCTCCCACTCCTGCTTATAATCTGTAATAATGCTGAGAAGTACAATGGATTCGGAATGTTTGTACGATACCAGTAGCAATCACATATTTACTTACTTAGTACTTATTTTAACATACAGCTTAATTAAAAGGGACTCTATACTTAACCAGTAATTAGTGGGCCGTGTTACCAAGAAGTCAGTACTAAAGTGCTAAACCTGCTCAATAAACATTCACTTTTGGAAAGGACAGTTTTACAAAAAAAAAAAACAAAAAAAAAAAAAACACAAATGCCAGCCTTGGAAAGGGAAGAAAGCTTTTGAAACAAATTTTCTACAAGAACAGCCCCCACCACCACATACAACTCAACAATTTTATTTTAATAAAAAATTGACTAAAACAGAAACAACAGGTTCTCCTCCCCAAAACACCTGCTCTTTCTGTTTGTAGTCGAAAGGAATTACAACACAAAGCCAGCATTATCGCTTATAAAACGTCTAGTAGACAACAAATAACATCATTTATTTATTATTTTTCAAACGAATCTTGTTGTTTTCGGTTTTGAATATTCCGTTCCAACATATGGTTCAGCAGTTAACTTTATATGCACTACTTCTCTAGCAAATGTAGAAAGAAAAGGCAATGTGAAACATGTCCAACTGGTCCTTAAATAATTATTAATATCACATTAAATGTGTTATAAGGCAAGAGCAGAGGGGTAGCAGGTGTCTGTCCGTTACCTGTGTGTGTGTGTGTTGCTGAGCAGAGGGCAGCAGGGTGTGCAGGGAGTGTGTCCTGGCGGCGGAGGTCAGAGCAGTAAAAAGCCGAATTGACAGCGCCACTTCACCGCCGAAATAAACACTAAACACGGCTCAGTGGAGACTCTGAGGTCTACAGTGGCTCACTGTGATTCCAGACAGAAAGGGAAACACAAAGAGCGCATTGGTCTTTCAAAACAAGACGCCATCTACATTATCTACATTACTACGCCATAGTAATTGTGTTGGTGAAGCAATGAGGGCTTGGCAGGCTACTGAACTACAAACAGCGCACTTTTCAAAATAAAAGTCCAATGGCTGTTTAGATATACCAATGGCGGAAAAAAGTTTCTAGTCATTGGCACATAATTCGCCAATATATATATATATCCTCATTGTTTTTACATGCGTTGTTCATTTTATCTTCTCTACTTAGTATATAGGTGTACTTTTTACATACTTAAAATTATAGTTCTACAAGGGCTCTTTAGTTTTTCATATAGCACCCTGAACCCTTTTTTTGTATGATTAAAGGGTTATTTTTTATCACGAAGGGGTTTTTGGTGCCATTTAAAAACCTTTTCTAAATGTGCCATATACATGTACAATTTATAGTACATTCTCCAACAGTCTGAAGAACACTTTCATAATGCAAAGAACACTTTAATCATGCAAAAAGTTCTTTAAGTGTTTGGGGTTCTATATAGAACCGCTTTCTTTCATAAATAAAACTTGTAGAAACATTATTTTTAAGTGTGTAGTTTTACAATTACAGATATTGCAAATAGCCATCTGTTGCTTTGCATGCTTTGTTGCAGAACCACTGCGGAAGACCCGGGAAGTCCAGTGGGTGGAGTCGGATCACAACTCCGCCCACAAGCCAAGTTTAATCCAATAAAAACACGAGGTTATGTGGCTGGTGGATCATTCTCAGCACTGTGTGTAGTACAAGTGGCTCAGACACAGCTGTGCTGCTGGAGTTTTAAATACTTTCCCCATTCATACCAATACAGTAGAGAAACTGCAAAGTCAGCAACAGTAAGTCATATGATGCTGTTCATTTTGTGAGGTCCTTTATCATGGTAAAGGTGAGACAACTCTGAAATGTTTGTTATCTGTTATCTGCATAAGACCTAGATAAATTCAGACTTACTCATCCCATGCCATCCCATGTAGTTTAATTTGACAGTTGTCAAATTGTAGGAGCTCCAAATCCTCAAAGGAACGACAACTTAAATGTTTACCAGTAAAAAAGCAATATTTATGAAAGTGACCACAACAATTTTCAAACTGAATGAAATTGTTTGTGCTCCATGGGTTCCCTGACAACTGGGGCTGCTATGATAACAAAAGGTTGAGTACAAACAAAGCATCAGTGCAATGGCTGGTTTTTAACAGCACTATAATGGGGTGTGTGTGTGTGTGTGTGTGTGTGTGTGTGTGTGTGTGACACACTGAAAATGATCAGTAACCATAATGTTGCTGAAGTTTTCACATTACGATTCATTGATTTCCTGACCACAGAACCAATCTTGATTAGATTTTTGGGTGATGGATTACCACAATTTTAAAGAGTCAGATTCTTTTTAAATTATTATTATTTGGGTATAACCAGTCACATAACCAGGCAAGAAGAATGGTAATCCATCAGTGAAAAATCCAATGATGACTGGCTTTGTTGTCAGAACATTGTTCAAGGGCTCAAAGTTGGTTTAATTAGATTAGACACACCAAGGTGGATCTACCATTAGGTGAATCTAAACATAACAAACTGTTTAAAAACTAAGCTCGCTAAATCTCGATTTTACTCGCCACCCAAAATATGGATATTTTCCCCAATGGATCATTGGAAAAAGCAGTCCTGTGGGCCTATATTAATGTCCTAAATCAGTGTTGTGATAGCCTGCAGAAGCATTGTCTGATATATTTACAATTGTACAGCTTTATTTTAGAATCAAAGAAAGAAAGAAAAAGAGGGCCAGTCAAATTCAGACCCGTGCTGACCTTTAGTTAACTATTTGTATGAATGAGCAGCTGTATTGCTTAATATGGCAGTGTTGTGGTTCTGTGTATAGCACTGGTATGAAATCAACATTGCTGTGGTTTTTACACACCTCAGTGTCACAAGTGGGTTGACAATAAGCCACCGAAAAATATTTATCTCACAGCGGGTGTGTGGTCAGAAACTTACCTGTAATGAAAGACTAAGACGACTAACAGAACCTGTGCATGGGCAAAGATGTGCTCCAGACTGTAAGTGTACGCCAACAATGAACTGATTTGAAATATTCAGTGACTATTTCCTGCATCTAAAACCTCATTTGCTTATTTAGGATCCAAACTGAGATTGAGGAAGAACAGGGAACCACATTGTCATCGGTCAGATGAGTTTGCCTTGTACTGAGCAAGGTTAGTTTAATTTTCTTCATTTAATTCCATAAATGTAGATTATTGATTAGATATTTCTAATCCATAAATGTAGATTCCATAAATGTAGATTATATGATTAGATTATTAGTGTTTCATCATAAAGGGTCCATATAATCTTGAATGAATGTAGCAAAAACTCATGAACCTGCAACAATATAGATTAAGTTACTATACTGAAAAACATTATTCAATATAGAATAATGTTCCGCCTCTTTATGAGATCAAATCTGTAATTCCTTGGTGAATTTTGAGTTTGTCAGTTTAGTCATGCCTAAATACCTTCTGCAGTCTATGACTCAAGGATTAGAGCTTTCTCTCCGCAGACTCTGACACCAAGAGCTGAGGCATTGCCTGATTTCAGGCTTATGATCTCATGATGGTTAAGCACTTACACAGCTGAGCCATTCAGGACCAACACTGTTACATAGATTTCTATGTCTATGACAGACTAAAAATATGAATTACCTCAGAGTAGCGTGACGTGCTTAAATAGTTCCTCATGTTCTGAAAGGAGAAGAATATCTGTGCTTAGTTTAAGGACAGATATTTGTGACTAAATAACAATTCTAAAGCAAAATGTTATACATGGTATTTTCTTAAATGTAGTCATTTGACCTTATTAATCATTTATATTTATTTAAACTTTATTTTAACCGACAAGTGATTAAGTACATATTTTTATTCACAATGGCTTCCTGGCAATGAGCAAGGACTGCTGTAGGAGAGGATAATATATACATAAAATAAAGTGATAAAAAGGAAGTCATATAAATACCTTACATACAATGCTTTAAAAAAATCAGGACATTTGGGTGGAAACTCTAAATTCTGCTTGTTTTTCATTAAACATAACAGTATGAGGGCAGCACGGTGGCGCTGGGGTTGTGGGTTCCAGTGCTGCTCCAGGTGATTATCTGTGAAGAGTTCGGACCCACCGTGACCCTGAACTGAATAAGCAGTTAAAGACACTGAATGAATAACATCCTGTAATCTGATGTTCATGCTGTTATTGGAATGATGAGAGACATATAGTGTACATTCCTGTGAAGTAAAATCACCCAAAGAACAAAAATACAAAAAAAAAAAAAGTTAAATGGGTTATAAGCTAATAAAAAAACACAACACACATTACAACAAATGGCTAGAACTGTGATGGACCTGCCTGGAAGAGGTCACGAGTAATTTCTCCAAGGACCACTGTTGTAGGTAACATCCTAGAGTCAATAAATTTTCTCAAAATACAATTATTCTGCACATTAATTTTAACAAAATATCTATCTAGAAGGCTTGCCAGACGAAGCTGTCCACTCTCGTCAGGACAACAAGCGAGTGCATTGATACAATTGGATAATGGGCTTAAAGGCTAAGCCCCACTTAATGGACCTCCATGAATATTTGACATTATTGTAGTTACTGACATATTTAAGTATGAATTAAAATGAAAATAGCAGCTTAATTTGCTTTAAAACTGACAATTTTATTAAATTGACGGAAAAACCCGAGCTCCCTTCGGAAATTCTTAAACGCAACCGTGACGTCACTGGTGGACAACAGCTGAACAACGCCGCGGTAAAACACCGTTATGACTGACTGTTATGACAGTATCTAGCTAAATAACCAACATTATTCATGACAATAGCCTAGCAATAAGCTAAATTCAAATGTAGAGGTACCGTTATTCTTGTAAATGTGATCGAAGTCGAACTCGAATTCATCCGACACTATAAACCTCCGTAATGCAGCTACGTAGCCGAGTATAATCTGAGCCACCGAGTTTAGCGAGTCAAGCTAACGTTAACTAACACCAACTAAAACAGGCGAAGTGAGTGTCCTTACCCTGTTTACCTCCATGTTACAGAGGCTCTTGAACACCTTTCGTTGGTGTCCTTACATGCCCATATTGTTGGAAAAGCGCCACTGAAATGAGCTACAGATAACGGAGTGAGCGGATGGTCCTTTCCAAAGTGCCCGTTTAAAGTTGACAAATTTAGTCCATTTTCTGGATATTTTGGGATCTTTGGGCCATTTGTTCACAGATGTCCCACTGTACATTGAATGATTGCAGCCAAAAACAACACACCTTTTCGTCATTTTGCATTAAATTAAGTGCAGCTTCTAGAGTTGTTGTTCACCATCTACGTCACAGACAAGACGCCTATTAGAGTTTCCGAACACCGTTGGGGGGGGGGGGACCAACGGTCTTTTAAACCTTATTCCTTCAATTAGTAAGAAATAACGTTTTCTGACTATCAATAAACACAAGTTAGGAACTCAAATTCCACTGTATTTATTTGTTTGACACTTTCATATCGCTGCTGCTTAGCCTTTAAGGGTGGGATGAGACAAAAATAAAGCTTTTGGCAAGAAGCACTAAAAGTGAGATAAGGTCATACGGTGTGAAATATGGTGGTGGATCAGTGATGAGGTGCTGCTGTTGGGGGACTGTAAGTTTGGACACTGGCAAATGTATGACCTGATTATGGAGCTTATTCCTCAGAATCCAGAATTTAGTTTTGTATTGTTATACTTTAAATGCGTCTTAAGACTGATGTATTCAATTTTCAACGGCACCTATTTAACAGCACATTTCAATGGCACAGTGAACAAAATGGGTTAAACATAGGGCAAGACAGTCCACCTGGAAACAAAAAACACTGAATTAAGACAATTGGGCCCCTGTGTTCCCTATACAGAGGTAACCTGCCATATTTATCCAATTAAATGTTTGCAGAGAAGGTTGTTGACCAATAACGGTAGCTGTACAGTCAGACCGTCCAATCAGAAGATTTTAGGCTACTTCACCACGCCCCCTTCTCACTCAAGCGAACCAATCGGAGTAGGGGAGGGCGGGACTAGTTTGTGAACGAAACTTCTCGAAATTCTATGTAAGCTCTAGAAAAACAAAATCCCGGACGTTTGTGAAATTCTGGCCGGACATTTTTTAAGTCTAAAAAAGAGGCCATGTCCGGGTAAAAGAGGACATCTGGTCACCCTAAATCAACCAGATAATTAAGAATCCATGCTCATCTGTGCAACTATCCCCTGCTCAACCCATGTAGGGCCCCTCTAAGGTGTTCAAAATGAGTCTGTGAGATAGGTCTTCAAAGTACCAGTATTATCTCTGTCCACAGTAAACCATATCTAATTTCATATTTTTATTTTTTGTAGTTTATTCATATATTTATATGGATTTCCATTTAAAGTTACGTTTTTGCAGACAAAACATCTGACACTGACTTCATTAATACATATGGAAATTCTCACTTGAAAACTTGAAGGAGAATTTCGAGATTTCCTCGCTACTCTTTTTATCTTACAGTATGGTGGGTCGTCTTTCTATAACACCACTATATTTTGGTGTGTTTAAACTCGTATTTTTATGAGTAATTGCAGAGTATTTGTGTGTGTTTCTCTTAGGTTTTTTTCTGTGAAGTAGTCATGTTTGGGACTGGAGCGGGCTGGGCTGCTTTAAACCGGTCCACAATGCCTTGCGGTGTCCCAGTTCTGCTGCGTGTGTGTGAGTGAGGGAGAGAGAGAGAGGTGAAGTGGACTCCGGTAGGTTTGCTGAACATTGTGAGCCGAGCTGGACGGCGGAGTGGTAACACACATCTTATAAACAAGTTTCTCGCGCGTACACACGCCGTTAACGGCTGCGGGCGGAGCTCCCGCACTTTCCATACGCCTCGAGTTGTTAACGGGACGAGACCAATAACAACAAACATGGAGCAGCGGATCTGCGGAGGAGTGCAGGAGCACTGCTGAGGAGGAGGAGGAGGAGGAGAAGGAAGAATAGGAGAACCGACACTCTCCGGTAACGGTACGGTCATGTCGTTCAGACTAACGTCGCAGTGCCACTATGAGTCTGGTAGAAACGGGAGAAGGACACATATTTGGGGGAAACGGTTTCACCTTCTCGTGGGGAGAGGGGCACCTTCTCTCTCGAGGAGAGCCGCTGTGCCCTCTCTGTGTCTGGAATGGGGGGCTCATGCGACGGTGAAAGCCCCGAGCAACAGCTCTCTGTGGTCCAGTAGGTTATTTAACGTTAGAGGCCGAGTCTGAGAGTTTTCTCTCGGGTTATTTTCACCGCGCTACTCTAAACAACCCTTTCTCAAAGTGGAAGAGACTGTGGGCCTGAAGCTGCAGCCTGAGTCTCTTAAAGTACGAGCACCCCTGGTTCTCTCAGTGATTTAAGTTTCTTAAATCTTGCCAGAAAATGTTCCTCATGTTAGAGTTGAAAATTTATCAAACAAAACAAAACCTAAAATCTGCAATGAGCCAAAACTTATGTTATTTCCTCCCCTCTGTATTAAACTTAGCAATTTTAAGTCAATGTGTTTTTAAATGTGCAGAAAATTGCCCTAACTTATTTTCACTCAGAAAATCAACAAAAAAATGGCTGAAAAACATGATAGCAAAGGCTCCTGATGGTGTCCATTAGTCCATAATGGTATATTGTGTTTTCCTAGTAGGTTGGTATAACAATATAAAGGATCCCAGTGGTTTAATAGACCAGAGACCAAGGAAATGCATTTGGTTTTCTATTGGGGTAGTGTCCTACAGGTACCAAATGGTATATTTTAAGACTCTCTCCCTCTTTTAGATAAAATATTACCGTAAGATGTGAATTCTGGTTTTCGTGGATTTTTTTAAAGGGCAGGGGTGCATAAACATTCAGGTATAACATTGTATTTTAAATCAAAACCTAAAAAATATGACCAAATCTAAGTGAGTGAATAATTATATCCACAGCAAAAACTTTTCAGTTTTTATATTAGTCTAGCTGGACATTACTGGACACCGTAGTAGTGAAATCACTAGGATTAAAGCCTAGATTCAGTTTAGCTTTGCACACACACACAATGCATTGTTTACTTTGCTCACACTCCGTTTTTAAAGGGAAACACTTTATAACATGTACTCCTTTAGAGGTTTGGGAAGTAGGATGGTGTAATATTGTAATAGACCTGTTATTTGAATGACCTGCGATTGTCAATATAGTTGTTGTAAACCACAGCATTTTAGTTATAAGTTTTTCAACTTAGATTTAAGTCTTTTTGTTTCAATTCCTACTTTACATATATTACTCTTCACACAGTTTTCAAAAAGCTGCCACACACACGCATATCTCAAAACAGGACAACAAAGTGTTTTGTCTGTTTCTGTTCCCTTCTGTTTATCTACGTAGTTGTAAAGCAGGCTAGATGAATAAAGTCTGTAGGGGGGGTATGTAAGGACAGACCATTTGGCAAGATTGTTTGGGGGTTTGATTGTGTTGTCAGGGTGATTGTGCTAATGTGTACCCTAATGCTAAGAGTCTGCTTGTTTTCTAGAGCCTTTGTTTTAGGGAACAGTTTGTACACAATCAGCAAACTTTTTGTTTTATAACTAATTTATTCCTATTGGTTTGGCCCTATTGAATTATGGTTATTCATCACACTTCTCTTGTTATAGCATAACAGTATTCCTCCTATTTCCAACCATCCCCTAATTCCGGCCACTGCCGTATATGGTGCCATTCCGCTCTCTCTCTTCGCCAATCGCTTTGGGTAAAACAATAAAACATCAGATCAAGCCCTAGTAGGGCATTTAAACATCAGTCTTGCAAGAAATCACATATCTAAACAATATTTAAGTATCTATAACAGTGTTGTAATTCTTTGTGTGCAAAACTGCATGTAGAACACAACACATTTCCATTTCGCGACAGATATTTCCCTCAGTGTAAAAGTTAGCTTAGCGGTTAGCTTCCTTTTCTCTGAGGGGAAATTCTACTGCCATTGTAATCCTTACATGTAGAGTACGGATACCAACACAGGACAAACATGATCTCATTGTGAACCTCTCAAAACCACTGAATGTGGTAGCAACTGTCTCGTTTGACTGTCACAAGCAGGGGAGGTGGCCGAAGTTAGGGGGCGCTAGTAATCTTAGCAGTATTAGCACCTACTTAAACAAAAGCGATTTTATCTAAAAAAACATATTTTCTTTCAAAGTCAAGCAAGTCTTGGACATAAATCTACACATATTTGACTCCTGAAAAATGTTGATTTGAGTGAGTAAAGTACTTCTATTTATTTACAGTTAGCTAAGATTTCCCATATTGTAATTACAAGTGGTCGGAAGTTGGGGTAATTACGCTAGAATCTATAGACAGAGCACGAGAAACTACGTTGTGTAATTTTATTAGTAAAATTCTTAAGCTATTGTAGTTATTATATAATTGATGAGAAGTTTATTTATATGTTTAAAGGGTTAAAGGCTAGTTTATTGTTGCAACTATGTATCAAACCTGAAAGTCTTGTCTTTCATTCTTTTACTGTCTCCAAACATGTGAGATAAGGGTTTGGTCTTAGTCCAAACCTCTAACTTTCATAATGATAGTGTAATTTACACCTCAGCTTATGACAGTTTGCCTGCCTTGGCTGTTCTAAAGTTAGGTTTTATGTAATATGAAATAGTTCATTTTTATCACTGCCCATTACTCAACTGCAGAAAATCCAGATACATACTATTTTCCAGGTGAACTGTTCCATATTTTCACCACATTTTTCATAACTTTACTCTATAAAGGACAACCCCTTATTTAATCTATATCCACTTTGTTTGTCTGATGATTTAAAATAATACAGCGAAATTGAAATTGTTAAAATCTAAACTTTGAAGCAATTTGATGTGTTATCGCTATAGGGATCCATTATATCAGAATGCACTTTTCTGAGTATAGAGTGGGAATCCTTAGTACGTTTAGATATTTAACAGCTGCGTGTATCATGACGTGATGAATTATAGAGAACCTGCCAACATCTACCAGAGTACAGTAGATGCATAACCTGCATAGTAACAAGAAGTGGATTGGATGTCAGCCTGTAATGACATCACCTTCTTTTATTAATTTAGTTTGATCAGTTGCTCTTCCTTTTTAAATAGTTTATTTTGGCAGAAGATTTATTGTACTCATTGCTCTTTCACCAGCTGTTTTTGTGTATGCATTTAGTATACTTCATCATACTTACAAATCTCAAAAAGCTATATAACACATAATGTATTGTAAAAATATTTTCAAACATTGCCATATCTCCATTTTTTACATATTGCTCAGCCTTACCGCAGAGTACCATTGTGCCTCCCAATTTGTAATAGATGACCCATACGGCGGTAATCAGAGTAAATAAGAAGCAGCTGGGGAAGTAGCTGAAGTATCTCTGCTAGAATGGCATCAAATCCACTGACTCACTCTCATTTATAATTGGTTCATTGGTGGAGCTCTGCTGTCTCTTTCCATTCTCCTTCACATGCACTTGCCTTCTTCCTACTCCTAGCACTGCCAGCTGGAAGCAGCTTCAGAGTAACCAGCAGCTCAGCCAATTCACTTCAGGCCTGAATAAAACACCTAAATTCCCACATCTATAACTACAATACTAATCCTCCTGCATGTTTTAGATGCAAAACACTCTCAGGAAATCAGCTTGTAAATCATTCACTAGCTCTTGTTTAAAAATATGCCCTACAAAGGCTTTTATTCAAAGCTTTACATCAGCGACACTGTGTCTTTTTACAGAAACATGGTTAACAATAAGAGGAAGTTATTGTCTATGCTTGACTGTACTGTACGTAATAAATACATGACATTGTTGTGTAAAGAGTACATTTCTGAGGTTTTCTGTTCACTTTCTACTTATGAATAAATGGATGCATTACACTGAATATTTCAGAAAGGTGTTAAGAGATAGTTTTGAATACGCCTTTCTGAATTTCTGCTTGAAGTAGATGTGCAATGCATACTTGTGATTTTTTTTAAATGTAGGTATCATTGTTATTTGTAGTCTTTAATGCAAAAGTACACTATGATTGTGCTATCACTGATAATATCCCCTTCTAAAAGTTGAGATGATATGAGTTTGACTATCAAAAATCTTCTTGCCTAGGGCACCACAAGTAAAAGCTCAGTTTTGATTTGCAGCTGTGCCACTTATTTTCCATGCTCGAAGGTCTCTGAAGATGCAGTTGGCTGCATTTTCAGTGAGAAAAGAGAAAGACAATGTCCTTCTCTCTTATTTCTATGCAACATATTACCCAGTGGAGCAGACATGTGCTGGCTTTTACTGTCATGAGGCTATCATATCACTTTGAATTGCTCCACTACAGTGGAGAATTGTTTCTGACTGAAAAGAGTTTGGATATAAGAAAAAACATCACTGTATCATATTGATAGATTGTATTCATTAAAAATATACGTGATATCAAAGATATGATGTTCAGCTGCACTTTAATAAAATAAAACAATCGGTGAAAACAAAGTACTATGTTGTGTATATTTAAAAATAGTCCTATTTGTATAAATAAAATGAACATTAGCATTCCTTTAGAACCCATTAAAGGCTTTATATTGTTTATTTATTTAAGTTCCCTTTGATGATCCTTTTGGGCAGCAGGTAGTGTCGCAGTCACACAGCTCCAGGGACCTGGAGGTTGTGGGTTCGATTCCCGCTCCGGGTGACTGTCTGTGAGGAGTGTGGTGTGTTCTCGCTGTGTCTGCGTGGGTTTCCTCCGGGTGACTGTCTGTGAGGAGTGTGGTGTGTTCTCCCTGTGTCTGCGTGGGTTTCCTCCGGGTGACTGTCTGTGAGGAGTGTGGTGTGTTCTCCCTGTGTCTGCATGGGTTTCCTCCTGGTGACTGTCTGTGAGGAGTGTGGTGTGTTCTCCCTGTCTCTGCGTGGGTTTCCTCCGGGTGACTGTCTGTGAGGAGTGTGGTGTGTTCTCTCTGTGTCTGCGTGGGTTTCCTCCGGGTGCTCCGGTTTCCTCCCACAGTCCAAAAACACACGTTGGTAGGTGAATTGGCGACTCAAAAGTGTGTGTGTGAGTGAATGTGTCTGTGTTGCCCTGTGAAGGACTGGCGCCCCCTCCAGGGTGTATTTTGGCTTTTAGACTCTTACCATAAAGCCCTGGTGCTGTACATCAAACTAACAGTTTAAAAGAGTATTAAGGCTGTAATTTTGAGTCAGTGCATTTGAAATGAAGATACACTCCACAACACAAACCTAGTCTCTGTGGGGTTTTTTCAGATATATTTCTTGTTATTTGGGGAAAGCCATATTTTATGCTGTTGTAATAATGACACGAGCAACTGAAGATTGTAAAAACAGTCGTATATTTTGGGGGAAAAAATCCGTAGCTTACCTTCATATGTGTTTACTTCAGTATAAGAATATTTTATTGCGCATAATTCACAATTTATATATGCAATGTTACACTATATGCAAATTGTTTTGACAAAGTAAGCTTCAAAGTCAGCTTCACAAATGGCAAAATCCACTTCAGAAATATAGAGTTGGGAATTGCGGAGGCAGAAGTGCTTGGTTTTGTTGACAGTGATCATGATGACTGCATAATCTTTGTGGTGCACTCTTTGTTTAACTTGACACTATAATAATAACTAGATCCCGTTTAATTGCATATTTGGCTGAAGGTGCAGTGATGTTGACTGCAGCCTCGGCCTGTGAATGTTTTGCTAATGATAGCTCTGTGTTAGCCATGCTTCTGTCAGCAGTTTGAAAGGGTAACTTAACCCAGTGTGTGACTCGTGTGGCCTGTGGCACAGATCAAGCTTTGCATCTCTCTGATTGTAAGTCTCTTAAACAAGTGGTTTTGGTCTCTGTGTAGTACCTCTCATGTGAAAAGAGGGCATAACTATGTGCTCAAGTATAGATACCAGTGTTTCATTCTGAAATCACTGTTTAAAATCAGGGAGTAAGGTAAGAAGCCCATTTTTGTCTTACAGATTCCGTTCATCAAGTCTCATCAGGATGCTCAGCCCTAGTACAATGCATTATCTTTCTGCTGTTTTGTTAAAGTCAGTCACAATCAACTAAATATAACTATGTAGCACTTTGCAGTCGGTTAAAATACAGATGTTGTGGTAATGACTAAGCTTTTCTGCTTTCCCAAAATGATGAGAGCCATTTCACCAGTCAGTACTGCACTGGATATCTTCCCTCTGTGATTAGTTTATTTGTTTGTTTTCCAGGGTACAAGGTGTAAAAGATGTTAACAGGTCTGTGAGGACAGAAAGAATGACATCACCCAGATGAGAGGCATGGAACTGAAGGTGTGGGTGGACGGAGTGCAGCGCATCGTCTGTGGGGTCACTGAGGTCACTACATGTCAAGAGGTTGTGATTGCCCTGGCTCAGGCCATAGGTGAGATGCTGAGGAACACAGAGCACCACAAACTCATGTCACTAATGAAACGTGTCTGTTGACAAACTTTTTCATGGTCCTGATTTTGCTGTTTTGCTGCAGTGTAGAGCAAAATTAAAATGCTGCCATGCACCTTATTACTGAATAACAAATGTATTTAACACAGTTTACCAGTAGATTTTCTGAGAACTTCTAAAAGAAAAACAAGCAAAAGCTACACAGGCATGGTCCTCTGTGCTGCTCAGGCGGATCTTAGCTTCGTTCACTCAAAGGCTCAGTGTGACTCGGAGCCATTTGTCCTGCTCTCACTATGGTTTGGTGAGTGATGGATGTGTTACTCTCAGGAGACAGACACACTCTCTTCTGCTTTCTGCTTCTATCCCTTGACTCTCCCCTTTTGTCTTTCTTCCTCTTTCAGACATTAATAAACAACGAAGATACAACCTTTGGCCATTTAGGTGTTTTTTTATTATTATTATTTTAAGGGCTCCCTTTGAAATATTTTCAAGCTTTGCCTGGTGTTTTTTTTTATTATTTAAGGCAGTTTTTATAACTCAGTTTATAATACACATAAGGTACCAATTACTTGATGTGGGGTAGAAATCCGACTTCAGTCTATTTTAATGTAAGACTTCATTTTATTCTATGTGTAAAAGGCAAGCCCATGACTTCTTTTTTCCAAATCTGTAGCTGAACACAGCCCATTTGTTTCTTATTTGACCTCCAGCTGTAGGGGAGCCCCCTTTTGTCTGTCTTTTCTTTACCCCATGTTATGACTCTTCACTTAGCAACAAGTGTTCTTTGTGAGGGTCTTTTCATGAGGGTAGTCTTTGAAACTGCATGTGAAGTACAGTGTTGTCTCCCGACATCACACAACACTGCTTTTGACTGAGCAGTGGGAAGAAAAGGCATTGGCACTTCACATAGTTCACTAATTCACTGGGGTAAAGTACTCAGAATAATTCCTCCACTGATGGGACATTTCTTTTTTTTTGTCTTATTGATGTACTGTCTGCATGTCTGCCTGCTTTATAACTAAGTGTACTCTTGTAATCTGCATGGCCAACAGGATGAGACAATCTGAAGCCTCAAGACATCATGTTCCTCACAAACATTAACATCAGTAGCTGGTATCACTAAAGCTCTTGTTTGATGAACACAGAACGTTCAGACATGTAGAATGAGAAGGCTTCTCAGAAAAGTATAAAGGAGTCAAACCCCTTAGGAATATACTTCAGTTCATTCAGACATGTAGTTAACCTGCTTTTACTGAATACTAAGGGTATTACTGTAAAGTCCTCAGCATTTTTATCTGTATGTGTTTAATTTATGGCTGGTCTACTCTCAGAATTGAGCAAATATTACATTGGTATTACAAAATTTATATATATCCTTTGTCTATAACTAACAAATTAGGCTCAATCCAGAAAAATATATCGGGAATCCCAATATTAATAATTAATAAAAAAGAACCAGCATGACCAATTACTATTTGAGTATTCTGAATATGCAGGCAAACTTTGAATTTTGTTATTTCCTTTTGTACTGTTAAAGGAACATTAGGTAGTATTTTTACCTAAAAATTACAGCTTTACATTCATTGTGATGCTTCACTGATCTGTAATATGGAGACTACAACCTCTGTCAGGACAGTGCTGTAAAACTGAAACTGCAGCTATAGTGGGAAAATCTAACCTAATGTTTCTTTTAAAGGCTAAGCACCACTTAATGGACCTCCATGAATACTTCACATTATTTTAGTTACTGACATATATAAGTATTTAATTAAATTGACGGAAAAACCCGAGCTCGCCACGGAAATTCTTGAACGCGACCGTGACGTCACTGGTGGACAACAGCTGAACAACGCCGCAGTAAAACACCGTTATGACTGACTGTTATGACAGTATCTAGCCAAATAACCAACATTATTCATGACAATAGCCTAGCAATAAGCTAAACTCAAATGTAGAGGTACCGTTATTCTTGTAAATGTGATCGAAGTCGAACTTGAATTCATCCGACACTATAAACCTCCGTAATGCAGCTACGTAGCCGAGTATAATCTGAGACACCGAGTTTAGCAAGTCAAGCTAACGCTAACTAACACCAACTAAAACAGGCGAAGTGAGTGTCCTTACCCTGTTTACCTCCATGTTACAGAGGCTCTTGAACACCTTTCGTTGGCGTCGCCAGTGAAATGAGCTACAGATAACGGAGTGAGCGGATGGTCCTTTCCAAAGTGCCCGTTTAAAGTTGACAAATTTAGTCCATTTTCTGGATATTTTGGGATCTTTGTGCACAGATGTCCCACTGTACATTGAATGATTGCAGCCAAAAACAACACACCTTTTCGTCATTTTGCATTAAATTAAGTGCAGCTTCTAGAGTTGTTGTCCACCATCTACGTCACAGGCAAGACGCCTATTAGAGTTTCCCAACACCGTTGGGGGGGGGGGGGTCTTTTAAACCTTTTCCTTGAATTAGTAAGAAATAACATGTTTTCTGACTATCAATAAACACAAGTTAGGAACTCAAATTCCACTGTATTTGTTTGTTTGACAGTTTCATATCGCTGGTGCTTAGCCTTTAAGGGGACATCTATGATTGTAAACGATAATGCAGTTAGCCTTCTCCCGAATTTGGAGAAGTAATCAGAAACAGCAAAAATAAGTCAATATTACCCACCTTTGGAGCAGGAATAGACTTTTAGGAATAGAAGCTTTTCCACAGTAGAGTTTTCCCTGTTGTCTAAAAAGCTCCAGATGCCTTAGCTCTGCCATGTGCAGAGAGAAAGAAAAGAAAACAGACCTGAGAGCAGCAAATCGTGAAGAAACATCCTCAGAATTTTATGAAATGTGTTTTTTGATTAATTAATTGAATTGTCCTCTTGTTTGTTCTTGTCCTGGGTTAAATAACATGCCCGGAGGAATATGGTTGTGATATCAATGACAATTAATTCTTGACATGTTTTAGGGCGCACTGGGAGATACACACTCATAGAGAAATGGCGCGAGACGGAAAGGTACTTGGCCCCACATGAGAATCCAGTGGTGTCCCTGAATAAGTGGGGTCAGTATGCCAGCGATGTGCAACTGGTGCTGCAGCGCACTGGGCCCTCCCTCTGTGAGAGGCCCACTTCAGAAACCTCTGCCCTCGGGCCAGAGCGTGGTCCGTATCGCCAGAGCCTCCCACCTCTTGCCAAGCTCCGGCCCTCTGCCCCAGACCGCTCCTTGAAGCGGCGTGAACCCAAGCGCAAGTCTCTGACATTCACGGGTAGTGGCAAGGGCCTGCGGGACATATTTGGGAAGAGCCGTGAGCCGGGCCGAACACGCTGTGCCACGCCAGGCCCTGCTCCGCAGGAACTGGGCCAGCTGGTACAGCTACAGAAAGAGAAACTACGCTCACTGGAGCAGCGTCTGCAGAGCTGCGAGCAGGAGCTTCGGGAAGAGCTCCTGACAGAGGAGGAGGAGGAGGAACTGCTTCAGCTTGAGCAGCAGGTGAGGAGAATGGAGGCCGAAATGGAGGAACAGGAGTTCTGGGAGAGCGAGCTGCAAATAGAGCAAGAGAACGAGCGGCAGCTGCGGGAGCGCCTGCAAGAGCTGCGCAACCGTGTGCAGGAGTGTGAGGCCCGGCTGGCAGAGTACCTGGCACAAATCCAGTGCATGGAGGCGTGCCTCGAGGCCGAGCGGCTACAGCAGGAGCTGCGGCAGACCAGGCAGGCGGATGAGGAGGAGTTGCAGGCAAGGATGGAGAAAGTGAGGACAGAGCTGGAGATGCAGGTGCAGCAGGCTGCCAGGTTAGAAAGTAGCTGCAGGGCTGTGGACCTCTCTCTTGGACAGTCCAGCATCCGGCTACAGGTGAACAATGAAATAAAATTATTGCCCTTAAAATTTTGCAACATACAAGAATAAAAACTATTTGGCTCCATAGGTCTAAAATCTTAGGGTTTCAGCTGAAAATTTCAGTACTGACACAGCGTTTTGTAAATAGCACTGCCTTGGACCAGTCAGCACTTATTTATATTTAGTTGCCTGTTTAATTATCTTTCAAATAATGTAAGTAGCTTGGGCAGGAGTCCTGAGGTGGCTTCAACGAGGTACTAGAAGGTTGACTGCTGATGTTTTGTGTACATGTCTTTGGAAATAAATCTGTAGAATGACTTGATGATTAATAATAATATTTCTAAATACTGGTTTATAATTTTTCAAAGCTTGACTTGGCATTGTGACATGGGCATTATTGGCAGATGTTTGCATAGGAGTCAGCCACATACTTTAGCATCATGTGAATGTATTCACTAAAGGCAGCATCCAAGCCTGAAAGTGTAAACAAGTAACAAAGAAACCCCAAACTTACAAAACAAATACTTACAAATCTTTAATTTATTATACAATTAATTTTTAACTGAGGATCACTTGTGGTGACACCCCATCCTCTGACTACCCATCTGCTAATTGCTCCATGTTGATTTGGCTCTAGTTTGTGGTTTATGGGATCAGTATTGTTTGGGAGTCATGACCATGGCTAATAAACAGCCAATCAATGGGCGGCATGATAATGGAGATGCTGGAGGGGTTCACATTACTGTGTCTGTGAGCCTCTGTGAGCTATGTCTAACCATGATTCTGTATCACGAGGCAAAGATGCTGAACCAGCCTCAAACCGTTCAAATACTTGCTATTTAAAGCCTACTTTGCTGTACTTAAATACATGTAGATGAAAGGAACTCTCTTGAACTTTCCTGACCCACAGTGGGAGCTCTGCAGTGTAGGAAAGGTATGCAGATAGGCAGGGAGAAGTGTGTTTTGAGTAGGGTGTGGTGGCTGAGAGTGTGAGGAGGGGTGGAGTAGGGAAGGAGTGAATTATGTAAGAGATCAGAGTGGATTAATGAAAAGAAGAAAGAGTTGGCTAAGTTGCATCATAACCACCATAGTGTGCAATGAAATGTGAAACATTCTTTTTTCCTAGAGCATCTATCCCAAAGTTTATTGAGGTTCATAACAGAGTTTGATTATTTGTAGCTTTGAAAATGTGTGTACAGGTTTTGCATTGTGCCTTTCAAATAAATATTTCTGGTACTGCAGGAAAAGGAGCGAGAGCTGGAGCAGTTAACCAAGGAGCTGCGACAGGTGAATCTTCAACAGTTTATCCAGCAAACTGGGACCAAAGTCACAGTGCTACCAGCAGAACCTGCTGAAGAGGAGACAAGCAGAGGTACACACACTCGCACATTAGTTTAGAGGACACCTCTAAACATTAATACAGTTGCAAACAGAATATGAAGATTTAAAATATAAATAAGATATCATTAAAGATTTGAACACAGTTTAGTTTCTGATTTTTTGAAATAGAGGGAAACAGAATATGGCCCACAGCACAAACTCTGATCCGAAATATTACACACACCCCTTTTTGCTATTTAGTAAATGTAGGTAGTAAAGATTTATTAATTTTTTTAATGAAAAATTAGTGTGAATTAAATTAAAGTGAATAGTTATGTCTATAGAAAACTTGCTTAACTGCAGTAAAGGAATTGTGCCTGATGTTAGGCATGTTAAGACTTGTCTGTTTGACTGTTTGAATCAACCGTCCCTACCCTAACTAAAGGAGGTGCCAAGTACATGCTTTAAATGTTCAGTGTGCAGTACATTGCTATGTTTTTTTGCCCAGAGCCGTAGTCGAACACAATGTAACAGTGTAGTGTAAAGCAGCAAAACATCTCCCTGCTGACCCCTTCTTGTGAAGAATAGGGACAACTGCTGACGTCTGCATGGGCTTAGCTGGACAATCAGCAGTGGCAAAGGATATAGTGAGCCATCATTGATATTCTAGAACAATGTACAGTATTTAGAAATGACCAGCATGTGGTATCTTATTAAATAGTAGTCAAATATTTTAAGCATGTCTATTTATTAAATATTTATTTTGTTTCCTTGTTAGTGCAATATACACTTATTTGCATATTATTCTTATTAATGTTTTACAATTTCTAAAACACGACAATCAACAGCTTGCTCACACAGTATACAAGTGTGCTTACACAAAGAGCTCACTTTCAGAAAGGCACAGCAACTATTAAGGTGAAGGAAAGTGTTAATTGATCATCCTGCAAAAAATAAATGTCTGTGCTCTTTTGTCCCCTAGAGTCTGAGCAGTCCAGCTCTCTGAAGCGCCTAGGATCAGCCCATCCGCTCCCCAACACTTTCCGAGCACTGCAGAGCCCACTGACCTCCTCCTTCAACCCAGAGGGCATTTATGTCTGATCATCCAGTGCCAGTGGAGGTCTATGATTAGCCTGAATACACACCATTTCAAGCCATTAACCTCAAACTAAACTAAATCTTATTCAGTGAAAGTCAGCTGGATTCTTAGATTCAGCAAAGGTCTGCTACACTCCCCTGAGAATCTACTTTTAGTGTGGATTGTGATCTGCTATTTGGATATTAAACATGCTGTTTGTGGTTTTCCTATCAGGTCACACACAGCCACAGGCCATCAGAGTCCTCTGTGGAGGATCAGTGTGTTATACAATAAATTATAAACAACAGTATAAGAGAAGCAGGAAGGAAAGGCATTTGAAATAAGCTCACCTAGCAATGCTATACCTTTACTGATCAACCTTCCATTCACCTGCCATGGAGGATGCCCTCTCAGTCTACTAAATGGAGCCACCTCGTGGTCAGTTTTGATGGACCCAGCCTGCCCACTCGGACTGCATGATTTTGCTTGCCAGCCTTTTTGCTGTGAAACAGTTTCCACAGGCCACTGTTTTGAGATATGTTTGATTTACAGAATGTCGCTCAGCAGCGGACTAACAGGGACGTATTCCCTTAGCTCATCACAGACAGACTCACCTAGATCTTTTACCATGATGTTCATTGCACACAATGGTAAACACTCGGGGTTTTTTTTTTGGAGATGAAGTCTAATTCTTTGCTGCTGGATTATGAATAGATATTATACAGATAATCTACGAGGAAATGTGCACTTTATTGGCCAAAACATTTACAGTGTAATTACACTTATGTCTGAAAAAGTAGAGGAATTTTCTCCTCTGTGGTACAACAATCGCTGCTACTTTTAACTCATTATTGGGTCCTTTTTTAGATCTCTCACATAACTGTCTTGTTTTATCTGGTGCTTCAAGAACAGTAATGTTCATGCAGTAAACAAGAGAAATGCAAGATGATCATGATCGAGAGGAGAGTGAAACAGATTAAATATGTTTGCCTGTTCCAAAGGACTTAAATAAAGAATCATAGGTGTTTGCGTATCAGGTCTCCAGAGTAAGAGTGCTGATTACCTCCTACATTGATTGACACCCGTCCTTTAGTGAAGCTTCGATATTGCTTCTCTTGATTTTCTGTTTCTTTATCTGTTTTCAGGTGGTGTTAGTCTGTAGATAGCTTCATTGTCTGGGCTGAGGTCTGACTGTCCACTGACATTCTTCCTCAAGTGGCCTTTCATTCTCTCACCGCTGCCTACGTCTAAATACGGCCCATTTAAACACACTTAAAACATGCATTTGACTTGCACTGCATAATGTAAAGCCTCCAGCAAATTCACAAGACAGCCAATCACAATGCAGGGAACAAATCACATGATGAGGTTAGTTGATGGCAAATTGCTGAATGTGACTGTGCTGAATTGTTAGCCTGCTGTACTGAACTTTACATAAAAAGAATAGTCTTGTTTGTTTGAGGCTATTAATTGTCTGGTTTCTTGGCATTAATACGATACAAAAATGCTTATGCAACTTCGACTACTGATAATTGCAGGTGATTTTACATATACGACAGAAGCTAACTTATGTGCTCGCAAATTAGTGGAATTAGTGCATGTGGTTTTGATTATTTTAGAACTGCTTCGCATAACTGTCTTGTTGCACTGAAGTTATGTCTCTCACAAAATGCAACCTGCGTTTAGTTGCATGACAGTTTCGCGGTGTACAGCCAGCCTGAAGGTATAAACCTGTTGAAAGGCCTTGCACACTTAGGCCCCCAAGGATCAGTCAAATGAGTCCTCAGTTTTTTTTCCTTTAGGGTGGGTTTCCCAGACAGGGAGTAAGACAAGTCATGGACTTAAGTGGAGAACAACATTTCCAAATGCTGTTAGTGTCACGACCTGATCTCAGATCAGCACTGTTACTCAGAGTATTGTTTTGCAATCTGACAATACAAGAACACTTCTTGGTGATGTAGTCTACGTCTAGTCTAGTTTTGGCCAATAAAGCAAAACACTCCTAATTTTTATTTCATATATATATATATATATATATATACATAAACTTCTGTATCTTTTAAAGTTTAATTGCATATTAATTTATGGAAAATTATTTACTAACAAAACTATTTCAGCAAATATAAAATTTTAATGAATTATTTTATTTAACAGAATTTGTTGTATTAGGTCAAATACTAAGAAGTATATCTTGAATAAGTTGTTTTCCCTCTCTTGAACTGCAGTCAAACTTCCTGAGGAGTTAGAATCTGAATCAGGAATTCATGAACATCTAAAAGAGCATTGCTTCCAGTAGCAAATCAGTTGAAATTAAATGAGATGACTGTTGTCTGGGATTCCTAAATGAATGTAAAAGGACTAAGATGTGTCACTCGCACCTTCACATAAAACAGGGACATTTTCATGAATGTACGTCCAAGAGTTCTCAACATGATCACTCGCGTCTTTGGATCCACGTTTACATCAAAGTTCTACATTGAACACAAGCTGACTGTTGGGGAAGTCATTGGACTTTAGAGTTACAAACAAGCATTGAGTAGTTTCAGTCCTTTGTGGGGATGTTTTACTGAGTGTTTGACATCCCTCAACACTGAAACATTGTATGTAGCATGGTTAACAGAAGCTAGGCTAAGTGTAATTTGTAGAAATGAAAAAAAAACAAATCTCAAACTCAGAAAACACTGGGGCCAAACACATTAATTTTATTTGTACAAAGATACAGAATACAGTTTGTGAAGAGCATCTTTATCTCATTCACATCATAAAATCAGTGTAATGGGCCTAAAGTAAACTCTGACCATTTGTCATAAAAGCGTTATAGTATTAATACCAGTTCTCAGGGAGCTAGTCTTTACTGTAACGGTGACAGATAAGCTTTGTTTCATGAAATAAAAAGACTCCAGAAATTTCCTTTTGCTGCTAGCTTCTAATGATATAGTCATTTTCCCCCTGCCCCTTAGAAAAGTCAAGAAAAATGTATACATTTATATTGCGAATTAACATTAGGTAAAAAATATATATATAATGAGTATTTCCTGGTACATATTTGTCTGTGCCAATGCTGATACATCAGACTGCAGTATTATTATAGGGAAATAGATCATTTATTTCTTCAGGGGTTTAAAAATGCAGTAAAATATATGACCTGTAGATATTTTTACTCTTCTGGAATAAAATAAACATCAAATATCAGCCAATGTTTAACATGTATCCAGTGCTGGTAACGTATTATGCAATGACCTTTCAGTATCAGTAGGTTTCACGTATCATTGTTTATCTCCTAAGAAATACCTTTAAAATGTTACTCTCCATTGATGTCAAAGTTGATGCAGTCACTTAAAGGTGGCGCATGAAATGTATTTTGAATATTTGTACAAATATAAAATGTCTGCCAATATATTTACATTAATACATAAAAGTGAATATTTTCATTAATACAAACTATTTTTTGTTCTAAGCATTTAACAGCAAAATGTACATGTGTTTGTCACAGGTAACTGAAGCACATATGCTTCTCCAGTCTGTCCACACTTTTGGTTCTATTTAATCATGAAACCCCGCATGCACACGGTCCTTTAATCTGAAGAGAGTGGAATTAACAGATGAGCATGCCTTACTAGAAAAGAGGAGTGTAAATATCAACATATCAGTGAGTAGCAAAGAGAACTATTTTTAACATTGTCAGAAATAATGCACTACGGTCTTCTGGTTGAACTATATTCATGGCTGACCTGAACTAAATGTTCTTATTTTTACTCTTAGTTAGTTGCATGCTCTGCTATTCTGTTAAGCCCCATGTGGGGGAGCAGCAAAACCTAAAATCAGTCTTACCACACTTCGTGTAAGTGTATTAAGCATTTTATAGTGATGTTATAGAGACGTCATTGGTGTGTGATAAGTGGGGACTATGCAGCATGGACTGCCCCTGAACTTAAGCAGTATAAATATATATTTGGGTTTACTCTGCCAAATATATCAGCATGTGCTAAAGGATGGTCAGATGACCTTAGATCAGGCTGGAGGCTAACATCGGTCATCCCTTTGGTCAGCCGCCATCAACAAGCAGTACCAAAATCACTGTGGACAATACAGAGAATTGTCCAACTCTATTTTTCCAATAATAATGTTAATGGAACTATGATACTTCCTCCTTTATGAATATTTAATGCCTGGGAAAAAAGATGGAAATTATTTATATGTTCAAAATGTAAACTTGTTTATCAATCAAGCATAACATAAAGTACATTTAGAACAGTACAAATGGCTTTGAGATCGTTCTTTAATTATTATTATTATTAATGCTGGTTGCAGTCATCAGCTTGTGTGTTTCTGGGGTGTGTGTGTGGGGGGGGGGGGGTGAATCCCCATTACAGAATGTCCAACAATGTTGCATAGATGTATTTGATTTGGTAATATATTCCTGATACTTATAAATCCAGGGTCATATACATTAAATGTCCAAAAAGATTATAGAAATCCCTTATAGAGAATTCAGATATTATGGTGCACCCACTGTTCACATACACAGCTTGGAAAATCTCCACAAAAAAGGCATGAGATGAAATTGAATGCTCTGAAACTGGTGAACATGAGTTTAAGGTCATTACGATGTGGAGCCATGTAACTCTCCGTAAAGCAGCACCTGGTATAATGTCCAATCACAATATAGAGTTTGTTTGTTTATATTTGTTTAGTTTATATTTTACTAACATTTTTTTTCAAACACCTTAGTACTCTATTTGCTTTTCTATCATTTATTTAGGCTATATTTTTGCATAGATTTGTTTGATTAAAACCTTTACATTTTGAGCTGGGATCAGTTTCGGTTGGATAGCTTTAAGCACAGGTTGTAGATATTTGCTGGCCATGGCAACCCTGGGCCTTGTATGCAGGACAATGCTCTGGGCATTTGAAGTGCAGACACAGACAAACCCATACAGTCAATCAGCTACAAACCCCATTTCTAGAAAAGTAGGAATTATAAATGCAACAAAAACAAGATCGTGTGATGTGTTAAATCTCCTGAGTGAATGTTTCATTGTGTGGAAATATGTGATGGACTAGTGCCCCATCCACAGAGTGTTCCTGCCATGTGCCCAGTGTTTCAGGGTATATCCTACATCTACAGGCTCTTCTCCTCACTCTTCTCCTAATGCTACATTTCTGGAAATGTAATAATGTCATTCTCAGGCTGGTTATGTGTAATATAATTTATTCTATCACAACATGCTTTAATGATGTGTTTACTGTCATGAAATACACAATTATGAAATGATTCATTTTGCAGCTATACAAATATCTCATGACCAGTAATACAGGACACAAACTTAATTCAATTCAAAATTTATGGAATGTTTCTGAGCAAAAATCTTGGAGTAAAAGTGCTCGAAATAGTCAAAAACTTTTGCCAATTAATTTAATTTACTGCTCAAAATATTTTATTTGTAGTAAATTAAATAACAGACAAGAATGTCATTAGCTGGATAGGAAAATTCAAACTAAAGAAACCCCTTTAGAAAACACTAATGAAAATATTTAATACAATTCTGACTGTGTTTCCTCAGCATTTGCTAGCTTAAGAACCTACAGACAATTTAAACTTCAGCCACGTACAAACAATGTTTTGCATTTTTCCACCTTAAAGGACACAGAGTTTCTGAACTTTAAGAAACTTGAGAGAACATTTTTTATATGTCAGTGACAGGTCTATGATTATGGGGAACTGCTGTTCCCTCTGATTTGTTTATGTTCAGAAGCACCACACCATTTAAGGTGGAACGATGTGTTTGAGGAGTAAAATGACAGTTGTTTGTACATGGCTGAAGTTTAACTTGTCTGTAAGTTTTTCGGTTTCACTGTTTGAATTACCATAGAAACTCATTTGTAACTCGAGTTGTTTAGTTTTGTAGCATTTTCGGTCTGTGTTTGCAGTCATGCAGTTAGCCTCCCCCAAATTTAGTGTGGGGTCCTACCTAAATAATCTGAAACAGCAAACCTAAGTCAGTGTTACCCAGCTATGGAGCATGACTTTAAACATTTGGACGGCTCTTTGCTGTTTTTCTAGCATGTCTGACTGAGCCACTTTTTTTTGTTTGTTTGTTTGTTTTTACTCATTTACTGACACCGGAGCTTTGTAAACACATTAGACTGGTTTCCAGCACACAAACAGATTTTAGAGCTAGCCTTTAAAAATGCCTTTAAAGTCTATAGGCATTACAACATGAATACAAAAGCATATAATGGTTGTACTTGACCGTAGCTCAGTATTCTGCATTTAGTGGGTAGTCCTTGTGCTTGTTTGTCCTAAAAGAAAGAAACAAATTGTCACTGAGTTTTAAAGAGAATTTCTAAGCTTGGTAAACATACTCTTATTCTCTTAACTCACCACTCCATTGCAAGAATTCTCCAGTTCCTGTTGAAACTCAGAATGGTGCATATTTCTTCCTTACACAGCTTAAAATCAAAGACCTAGATTGAAAAAATAGACTATTCACGGCACGAAATAAAGCATGGTACCTTTATATGAAGTTCCCATTAGACATGTTGCACTAGCACATAATAAACATTGGAGTAGGTTTACCTGGAAATTTTCTTTGATTCTATTTGGATTGACAGATTTGGGAATAACTGCAACATTCCTTTCAATCTGGAACCTAAGTAGGACCTGGGGAGAAATTTTGTGTCATGTCACCTAGATTACGAAGCTAATGTAATTCTAAAACAGTGCAAAGCAAACAGTGTTTTTTGAGAGGCATATTCTTAGCTCTTAAGGACAGTGCCTTATTACTGTCAGACTATCTTTGTGGTTCTTTTCATGAAAGAAGATACTCAGTATATTGCTTGGACTCTGTCAAGGATGCATTTGGTCTCCGCTACTGTTTATGGTAATCATGGACAGATTATGAAGATGCAGCTGGGGCTGGTTGAGAGTTCAGTACAGAGGGCCAAATATGATTTCTCTGTTCTTTGCAGATTATGTCATCCTCTTGGCACAATCCAACAAATCTAAGACCAAGTGGGATGCACCTTTTGATGAGTGAAAAACCGGCCCCAGTTGGAGGATATTTAGGTAACTTATTTTGGAAATGTATTCAGTTGTAATAGAAAAATGGAACAGGAGGCAGTGTGAAACACACACACAAAATTATATTATAATAACATGCAGCAGGTACCTGTGCTGGTGTTTTCTTATACTTATCAGCTATGGCCTTGATCTTAGGCTCTTCAAAAAGAGATGGGTCACCTGGCTTTGCCCTGGAATAATACAAGACCACTCAGTAGAATTAAAATACATTTAGAGATGGATTTTGAGGTAATGATTAAGGATGAAAACAGTGCAAGTGCAGTTTACTAAATGAAAATACATAGAATAACCCAGCACTGGTGACATATGGTAAAAGTCCTTATTTTTGCCTACCATGGTCTGTCAGGAGAACCAAGGGGGCTGTATGCAGTCACTGAGATGCCCTTAGACTGACAAAAGTTGATCAGTTTCTCCTGCGTCAGGTAGGGATGGCACTCAATCTGAAATAAAATCAAACAAACTGAAAAAAACAGCATTTTTTGACTTGACTTTAAAAAATATATATATTTATATTGAATTGTTGACAGTGGGGGCGGCACGGTGGCGTAGCAGGTAGTGTCGCAGTCACACAGCTTCAGGAGGCCTGGAGGTTGTGGGTTCGATTCCTGCTCCAGGTGACTGTCTGTGAGGAGTGTGGTGTGTTCTCCCTGTGTCTGCGTGGGTTTCCTCCAGGTGACTGTCTGTGAGGAGTGTGGTGTGTTCTCCCTGTGTCCACGTGGGTTTCCTCAGGGTGCTCCGGTTTCCTCCCACAGTCCAAAAACACACGTTGGTAGGTGGATTGGCGACTCAAAAAATGGTCGTAGGTGTGAGTGAATGTGTGAGTGTGTGTGTCGCCCTGTGAAGGACTGGCGCCCCCTCCAGGGTGTATTCCCGCCTCGCACCCAACGATTCCAGGTAGGTTCTGGACCCACCGTGACCCTGAACTGGATAAGCGCTTAAAGATAATGAATGAATGTTGACAGTGTATTACAGTATTGACAGTATTACTGAATAATAACATAAAGACTACCTGGATGTTGACAGGTTTGTATTTAAGGTCTGGCTTGTTCAAAATGGCTTCAATCTGCGCTCTGTTAAAGTTGGAGATTCCAATGGCTTTGACCAATCCAGCATCCACCAAATTTTCCATTTCCTTTATGATAACATAAGAACATTATAATGAATTTTCTCCATTATATGCATTTCATAGAATATATAGAATCCTTCTCAAAAAAACTGTTCATGCCCAAAAAGTGCAAGCACTGATTTTTAAATGGCTTATTACAGAAATGAAAGTGCAATGGCCACATCATTTATCAAACTTCTGCAAGTTTGCAACATTTAAACAAATCAAAGGAAAAAGGAAAAGCTCCTGAAGTTAGTTATGTAATCATTTTTGAGTTACCTCCCATGTTTCCAGGAAATTGCTGTTATCAGGAATGGCTTGGCCATCATCATCAAGAGGTAATAAGGTGTCTCCAGGCTGAAGATTCATATCCAGCAGTTAGGACCCATACATATGTAATGTTTTTCACAAATTATATATTAGGAACCTTGACTTATTCGTACGACCTTAAAGCCCATAGGGAGATGCATCAAGTACAGATCCAGATAGTCCAGACTCAGTTCCTTCAGGGTCTTCTCACAGGCTCCTCTAACCAGACATCTCTCATGAAATGTGCTCCATAGCTGAAAAAATGTCCAATTAACCAAACTTAACAGTTGTTTTTTTTTTTTTTTTTTGGATTATATCTAGTGCATTTTGACACCGATGGCATTCTGAAGTAAGTACTTTTCCAGACAATGGACAAACCTTGCCATAGCGTGAATGCCATGATGGAAAGTATTTTTTAGACCCATATGTGGATATGGGGTGTGGTTACTTGTAGTCCCCCCACCTGCAGCACAGCCAAAGGTATTGAAAGAATGGCTTTTGTTTTTCAGTCTTTTCTGAAAAACTGGTCTTTAAAAGCTTACACTTTAAATTCTTTGTAATTAATAAACAGCTGGAAAGAAGTCACATCAGCCCGCAAATTTACAAAGCTCTTATTCTTTTTTTTCCATTCAAATATGTTTCGAAAAACCCCAGAAAGGCCAAATAAAATGACTTACCTTGTCAACAACAAAAAGGTCTTCTCTTTTTACCACTCCTTGGTTAATCATGGCATGGATGGCCTCCCCTACCTCTGATTCATTCTCGTAGAAATAGGCCCCGTCAATGTGACGGTAACCAGCCAGAATAGCCGTCTTCACAGCTTCTGCTACTTGCCCCGGAGAGGACTGTAGGGAAACGTCACCAAAATTGTCTTAAACTGCCACTATGTTAAAAGAGCAATCTCTCATTTTTATGTTGTGAAGCAGCCAATCTATTGACACCTAGTGGCCTGGAAATTTCAGAGGTCCAGTATTAAACCCGTTATATGAGCGACCCGCTCTATGGAGCATAAACTGATTCTATATTTATTTACTCATAGATGTTTAAAAATTCCTGATTACATTTTAAATGATTGAAATAGGTCTGTATCCATCAAAGTCTTAAAAAGGTTTACATCATCAACTGTTTTGCATTCTTAAATTCTGAGAAAACACTTTAATGCTGGATAAATAAATTAAAAAAAAAGCACAATATGTGGAATTGTAGTCTCTTACCTTCCATGTCCCCAGCCCTATAATGGGCATTTTCCCTCCGGAACTGAGAGTGATAGTGGATGCCATGATGAAGTGATTGAGAAGTGAAGCGGTGTCACAGTTACGACTCCAGCAGTGATTTCACTGCTTTTTAATGCACGCAAAGTCCAGGATAAAATGCTTGTGTCAGAATTTGATTAGTCATGTTCACCTTTATGTTACTGAAGCTTTAAGTCAAAGGGGAGGAGTTAGCAGCCGCCCCAGCAAAAGCTTGCACTAAGTAAACAAACCTAACAAAAGGTCTGTTTGAAAGATTGATGTCGAATGATGTGATATTTGCCAACACAGGCCCGTGTGGTTAACCGTGCAGTACATTTTGCACGATTAGACTTGGATCACAAAAAGCACTGTTCTTCCCAAAGGTATATGAATGAATGTGTTGAATAAATGCAGCTCACCTTGTCCACAGCCCAGTGCTTAATAAGATGCATACCCCTCTAGCCCACACATTGAGCACTGTAAATTAGAGCTCATGTGTGAAATATTCCACCACCTTTTAAGATTTGTGTGTGTTATCTGTGATCGGATTACCTCTGTACCTTTATTTCCATTGTTATATACAGTATTGTCGCTATCCAAAGAAAAGCATGCGACTCCAAAATAGTTACTTTACAGGAGAAGGAAAAAACCTTCTTAGGTTTCAATGAAAGTCAGTGTAAAAGGATTTAATTACAACTTATTTTGGAGCATTTCTGTGGGTCTTGTCATCATGAGATTTTCACATTCTGAATGTCACTAACGGAGGTTTAATCCCACAGTCCCAAAGTGTCCATAGATGTGAGTGTATGAGTGAATGTGTGAGTGTGTGGTGTCCTGTGTTGCCCTGGCGCGCCTTGTGCCCAGTTATTCTGGTTCGGCTTCAGACCCAGCACAGCCCTGAACTGGATAAGCAGGTACAGACAATTAACAGAGGTGAGACTGGATGCACACAGAAGCACAAGGAAGTTTTGCAAAACCAAAGTAGTTCCAGATTATTCAAAAAATACACAATAAATAACCACAGTACATTAAGGGAACATGTTTTATATGTTTTTCAGAAGTTAACACTCTGGAGTGACTTAGACAGGGGCTCCAGACAATTCTAAAATCTACAATGAACAAGTAGTTTTTCATGATATGTATAACTTATATATTTACATGCTTAGAGAGCCATGTGGGGCGGCACAGTGGTGCAGCAGGTAGTGTCGCAGTCACACAGCTCCAGGGGCCTGGAGGTTGTTGTGTTCTCCCCGTGTCTGCATGGATTTCCTCCAGGTGACTGTCTGTGAGGAGTTGGCGTGTTCTCCCTGTGTCTGAGTGGGTTTCCTCCGGTTGCTCCGGTTTCCTCCCACAGTCCAAAAACACGTTGGTAGGTGGATTGGCGACTCAAAAGTGTCCGTAGGTGTGAGTGTGTGAGTGAATGTGTGTGTCTGTGTTGCCCTGTGGTGCCCCCTCCAGGGTGTATTCCCGCCTTGCGCCCAATGATTCCAGGTAGGCTCTGGACCCACCGCGCCCCTGAACTGGATAAGGGTTACAGATAATGAATGAAAGAATGAGAGCCACGTGCATTATGAAAAGCATCAAGAGCAATTTTTGCTACTTATTGGCACATTGAAAGAAAACTGCCTAGTCATGTACAAGTTGCAGAATTTGGTTGCTTTTACAGGTGTTTCCACTGACAGGTGAGTCATGAATATCAGTAATCCATCACTCGTACTTACACTACACCCAGTCCAAAACAAACAGAGAGTGGAGTTAGATGCATTGGACATCTTTTCAGCCCTGTCCTCATGTTTCAGTGTGTTTAAATGTGAATATTTTGAAGATGTCTGTACGGTTGTTAAACAGACATGATATTTTAAGTGGTTTTACTGGTCTAGTGTCCTTTGTTCAGCTTCTAGTTTATAGTCTTTTTCAAGCTTTTCACAACACCAGGCTTAGAAAGGGACTGTGTCTAAGGGCATACATACAGTGTAGAACAAGGAGCACCTGAGGGCTATTGTTCACTGCAGTGACTTCCCATTATCAGGAACAAGGGAGGAGCCAGGACTAATGAGGAGAGAGGCACATAAACCAAGAACAGCAAGCACTGTAGCAGAAAAGACATGTGCAAATGTACTTTTGGATGGTGATAGCTCTCAAAAATTAGTAAGAGGTTAGTAAGTCTAGAGGGTTTTTTGAGTGACTTTAGCACATGTGCACTGACAGGACAGCAGTAATTTCTCACACTGCTCTGGTTTGTTATTTCCAGCTCCTCTTCCATCCATTCATTCATTCATTCATTCATTCATTTGTTCAGTGATTGTCTGTAATCTGTTGTGGTGGGTGTGGAGCCTACTGGGCCCAATGCAGGAACACATTCTGGAGGGGATACCTGTCCTTTGCAGGGTGACACACAATCACACATTCATACCTACAGACAGTTTTGTGTAGCCAATAAACATACCAACCAAGAGAGAGAGAAAGAAAGAAAGAAAGAAAGAGAAAGACAGAACAAAAGAGAAAGAAAGAACAAAAGAGAGAGAAAGAGAGAGAGAGAGAAAAAAAGAAAGAGAAAGAAAGAGAGAGAGAGAGAATCAGAGACAGAAAGATCTGCTGTAAAATTCTTCAACATTAAACAAATCTAAACAAAAAGCTCATATATTATATTTTTAACTTAACTGTGTCATATTAAAAGCCCATAATATCAAAACAATATCTGCAGTTATATACCTTCAAGGGAATTAACAAATCACAGATCTAAGTGTTATTTATGTTTATTTTACAAAATGTCCCAACGTTTCTGCAGATGGGTTTTGTACATGCAGTAGGTACCTGTGCTGGTGTTTTCTTTTACTTATCAGCTATGGCCTTGACCTTAGGCTCATCCAGGAGCGATGGATCATCTGGTTTTGCCCTGGATAAATAACAAGACCATTCAGTAAAGGAAAGATACATGTACTGATGGGTTTGATCTGGTCACATCCCTTCAGCAGTAATGGTTAAGGATTGTAAAATGTTAGAGAGCTATCTTTTACGGAATGAAAATTCAATTTATAGTAATAGTTTTTATTTTACACACCATTGTCTGTAAGGAGACCCCAGGGGGCAGTATTCAGTCACAGAGAGATGCCCTAAGAATATCAGAGGTTGATCAGATTCTCCTGCATCAGATAGGGAAGGCACTCAGTCTGGAGTAGGAAAGAAAACGATCAGCTATTTTTTATTTAATTTAAAAAAAATAAACACTTTCAAAACATTAATGTGACAGAGCATCTTGAAAAATGAACATTCATGAGTCCAACATCGGCAACTCAACCCATGACAAATAGCTTTAACTATTGGTCTGAATCTGACAGAACCCAACAGCTCATGTCCTGTTTAGAAAGGCACAAACATGACTTTATAAATATGTATTACACAGGTCTGCATTTTCTCCAGTTCATTTCAGTTTACTCCTTACTGTATTTTTCTACTCATATTGTGACTGGGTTTAGCACCAAAGTCCAGAACACATGAGTGAAAAGGGGGGCTGCACTGCAAATCAATTCAGAGTACAGTTTAGTTCAGTGCATGTGAAGTCTGCTATTATTAGCCCACTGTTTAAACAAGAGACAGCATGAGAACATCCCATTAGAGATAGTTTATCCAAACTAAAACATCTGAGATTTCTCAGTCACAAGACTGATCTTGGGACTGAAAATTTATGGCCTCATGCTCAACATCATATTGACTTGGCCATGTATTGGTCTCGGACCAAGCCTTGGTCGGTGCACTTCCTGCTCAGTATCCAGTCACTGAACATGTTTTATTTTGAGGAGAATATTTTGACATTATTGTTCACTAAAGGTACACACTGTGTTAATGTACCTTTAAAGGTTCAAAAGTGGTGTCTGGTTTTGTTCCCTAAAGGAACATTACCCTCTCTTCTCCAGAAGAAGAGTTGAATATTTGTAATCTTTCATTATAGAACTGTGTAAAATAAAATAACGCAATTTAAGTCCACGGTGGGGCAGCAGGTAGGTGTCGCAGTCACACAGCTCCAGGGGCTTGGATGTTGTGGGTTTGATTCGTGCTCCGGGTGACTGTCTGTGAGGAGTGTGGTGTGTTCTCCCTGTGTCTGCGTGGGTTTCCTCCGAGTGACTGTCTGTGAGGAGTGTGGTGTGTTCTCCCTGTGTCTGCGTGGGTTTCTTCCGGGTGACTGTCGGTGAGTGGTGTGGTGTGTTCTCCCTGTGTCTGCGTGGGTTTCCTCCGGGTGACTGTCTGTGAGGAGTGTGGTGTGTTCTCCCTGTGTCTGCGTGGGTTTCTTCCGGGTGACTGTCGGTGAGTGGTGTGGTGTGTTCTCCCTGTGTCTGCGTGGGTTTCCTCCGGGTGCTCCAGTTTCCTCCCACAGTCCAAAAACACACGTTGGTAGGTGGATTGGCGACTCAAAAGTGTCCGTAGGTGTGAGTGTGTGTGTGTGTCTGTGTTGCCCTGTGAAGGACTGGCGCCCCCTCCAGGGTGTATTCCTGCCTTGCGCCCAATGATTCCAGGTAGGCTCTGGACCCACCGTAACCCTGAACTGGATAAGCGCTTACAGATAATGAATGAATGAATGAATGAATTTAAGTCCTGGAGATGAAATGGGGTGTATGAACACAATTTTAAAATCTACCATTATAATAGAATAAGGTACATATACATTCCCTAACTAAAGGTATAGAATATGAACCCTCTGAGGGTACCACCTCCGTAACACCACCTCTGAGTGTATATAATAAATGAAAAACATACAAAGTTAGTTTTCTTTCCAAATTGTTCTTTTTTTGTTTGTTTTCCTGATCTTAATCTGCGCTCTGTTAAAGTTGGAAGCACTGGCTTTGACTAGTCCAGCATCCAATAACTTCTCTTAGAGTGAGTCCTCCACTCCAAGGGCAGTCTACTTTTAAAACTGATAGTGACTCTGCTGGTTCAATCCCAGGTGATGCCTTAGCCATCCACACCAGGAATCCTATGAAAGCACGACTGGCTATTTCATAAAGGCTTCAATAAAACATTTATTACAAAGATTAACCTGGTGAAGTGCTGAAATTTAGGGCTGACCAGCTGGGCCAGGGCCTAAAATGTGTTTTCTTTACAACATGTATAAATGATAAGGGTTAACAAGGCCTTTCCATGCTAAACTTCCTAGTACTTTACCTTACAATGCTTGAAAAGCTGCTTTCCAGAGTGGAGGAGACCCAACAGCACTGCCACACACAGACTTACCTGAACACCAAATTGTTTACACAGGCACAGATGTTCAGCTAACTCAGGGTTCATTAACATTTTCATGTTTCCAAAACCCCAGCAGAGGAACATGCGGCAAATGAGCAGTCAATTATCTCTCAATGGTCTTGGAAATCCTATATTTGAACTCTCAGGGTCCTTCATCGAAAAGAGGAATGCCCTGGAGACCTGTCTTTACACATGATTCTATTCCCATTCACCATAACATGAAAGAACACAAATGCTCTAGAAGACAGCTGTTGTCACACACGGGACATTATAAGTGCCGCTCACACTATGAAGTCTCTTGTGAATTCAAGAGAATATAGATGAACATGGCTCCAACGACTGTCAAAATATTCTGATAATATCTTTTTACCTTAAAACAGCAATGACAGAAAGCTCAGTCTACATGGTTTCCCTTCACTCAATCACCAGAGCTATCTTCTTGGATAAACGGAGCCATTAGCTCTAGATCAGTTTTAATCCAGACCAGTTCAAAGCATGTTTGGGTCAATCACATCATCAGTGGACTTCAGCTGCACCTTAATCAAAGTCAGATTTATGAACTTAATTCAACAGCTTATTTGTTTTTATTTTGTATGTAAAAATAATATAAACACATTTAACTCACACCTTTTTCACCGTGAACAACAAATTGTTCACTTTTTGCGTTTGTGAACAATCTACCCATTATGATGGAAGCAATTTCTTCCATTATGGCAACTGTTGGACTTCCATTCAAGTACTTTAGGTCCTCCAGTTTTCAAAGACTCTTCATAATCGATGCCGCTGCTTGCTAGGATCAAGGCTGCTTCTGGATGATCTTCAACTTTATGGACTATTTGTTTGAGGCTGACTTCATGTTGGTTCGATTCCCGCTCCGGGTGACTGTCTGTGAGGAGTTTGGTGTGTTCTCCCTGTGTCCTCGTGGGTTTCCTCCAGTTGCTCCGTTTTCCTCCCACAGTCCAAAAACACGTTGGTAGGTGGATTGGTGGCTCAAAAATTGTCTGTAGGTGTGAGTGTGTGAGTGAATGTGCGAGTGTGTGTGTTGCCCTGTGAAGGACTGGCACCCCTCCAGGGTGTATTCCCGCCTTGCGCCCAATGATTCCAGGTAGGCTCTGGACCCACCACGACCCTGAACTGGATAAGCGGTTACAGATAATGAATGAATGAACGACTTCTTGTTCTCTCCCCAGCAGCTGGTGCTGTCGCTTATGACAGCCAAGGGTTCTCAGCACAGGCGTCTTTTAATATTCAGTGCTGTTTAATCATGAATTGATAGAGCTTTAACATGGTGACCCATCAGTGTCTACACTCCCTTTTAAATTCCCTGTTTATCCACTGCCACGGTGTCTTATAGAAATTGACTCACTGTTTCAAGAAACAAACACCTTGTAATTCCCTCTTTAAAGCTAGGGTCCAGAGTTACATAAAATTACAGAAGAATCAGGGAGAATCCTAATGCACCGATACAAAAATACCCCCTAATACTACAGGTCTTCAAAAACGATTGTGCTGTTGATATGACAGACAGTAAATACATAAGCAAAAATACAGTACGAATCTTAACCACCATCTCTGCTGGTCACAGATGTTATTAAAAATCTTGAGAAACCCAAATGCGAGTATTTTTAATAAAATGACTTGAAAAGAGTAAAGGCAAATTGTTATTGAAAACATTTGTGCAATAAAAAAAGATGACCACACCATTCAGAATTACCAAATTAGAAAGTATCATTTATTTAAGATGGCAAACCTACATCTGTATGCAACTATTTTTTGCTTAAGTTGACTGTTAAACGAATTAAAAATAGACTGAAAAACTATCCTTTTTCCGTTACAGAGACTGTCTGTTTAACACTGCTGAATGTACTGATGTGAGCAATGGTAGGGAAGTTCCTAATAAAAAAGTGAAATTCAACTCGTCACTGACAAAAGCTTCAAGAAAAAACATTGCCAAATGCTCACATTGGCTCTGTTGGCCTTGTATTGTTTTTCGGTTTGTACAAATGTGCGAGTAAAAAAAAGGCTCTTCCACCAAGCAGAAAAGTGTCCTGGTATATTTGACTCAAATGTGACATCATGATATCTCCTCAGGCCATCACAGACCCTAAAGACACAGGGTACGTCCTTTATGTCACATCATCTGGCAGCCTTCCCGTTCTCATGTACATCCATCCTAGACAATAGTAGACAGCAAAGGAAAAATACAAATAAACTGGTAATAAACTCAAGGACAAAGAACAAAGAAGAAAAGGTTACAAAGTAGGATGTGAATAAATAACCAACCCATTCTCATCTTTCAGATGCTGGTACAGTTCTGCCTTGTTATTGACAGAATTAATCCTTCCAGCGAACTCCTGGTGCTTTCGAGAGTTGACTTGGGTGATTCTACTGGTCCAAATGCTGAATAGTGAGACAGGGCCTAGGAAACAAGAATGAAATTCAGATAATGTGTTCCCTATTTTAGCAGGATCCTTAGAGAAAACTTATAGAATGAATTGCTTAGCTGCACTGATAAATATCAATGAGGTGTATACCTTTTGATTTCTCCAAAGACAGTAGCTCTTCTGTGGCAAGCCGGGGCTTCTTATTGAACGGTTCTGGAGAATCAGGAGAATCTTTGATGACCTCGGTTTCACTCTGATCCTCTTTCTCTCGCTCCACTGCCCCCTTCAGTCTGAGGGAGGATCAACAGTCAGGAAAATCTGAGACATTTAAACTTGGTTTGTTGGCCATATTTATGACACTCTGTCCCCTTTTTGTTTCCTTTTATTACTCACTCATATTTTCTCACTCTCCCACAATTAAGAGATGTTTTGACTATAATGTGTGGTTGGTGATGTTATAAATACTTTAACGAAATCAAAGCTGTTTAGCCTTCTAACCTTTCTGAGTCTTGAACCCATCCTTTCTCCTCAGACTCTTTACCATTCTTCTCTGTTTTTTCCTCTTTATCCTCCCTTTTCCTCCCTCGTTTTTTCCTCTCTTCCTCTTCAGGAGGTTTGCTGCGGCAGGCACTGATGCATTCAAGGACTTGCTGGTGTCTCTCACTGGTTCCAACATGAGTCTTCACCAGTGTCTCCAACTCGTTCCACATAATCCGGTACTGCTCATCCCTAAAGCAAAGATCAGCAGTAAATGTCACAATGTAAAACAGGTCAATGATCTGAAATACACTGCAAGCAAACAAACAATTAAATAAAAGCTCATCTTGTGGTCTTCACCTTTTAGGTCCTTTGCCCCTGGAGCCCAGGGTAGAGATGGGTAACGGGTCGTTTTTCCTTTCCATGTCCACTAGATTGTACACAGTCTTCTGACAGGTCAGAACATCATCCTCTGTCAAGGAGTCTTTCACTATTAGGTTTGCTAGAGGCACCACCTGAAACAGAAGCACACAAAATGAATCAAAGGCATGGTCAAATATGAACGGTTTGTTCACCATTTAATTGTGTACATTCACCTCTGGTATCAGTTTGTGTTTTTGGAAATTGGTCATTTGTTACAATTAATAATAGTTACACTCAGCAGAAATGAATGAGAGGTAAAAGCACAGGTATCTTACAGCCTGCATATTGAAGATGGTGGTTTGGGAAATGATCATTGGCCAGTAACGTGTGTGACGTTCCAACTGAGCTTTGGCGCGTTCAAAAGGTGCTCTCCCAGCAGCGTCAACTGGCATATCTGGAAATGGAGTGAGACGGTTTTCCCTCATGAACTCGCCAAAGTCCTACAAAAAAAGGAATGTCGGAGGATGAGAGATGAGACTGTGCTCCAACCTGAAACTGAGGAACAGCAATTATGGCTGCCACACAAGCAATCATATCTATCTTAGGAATAAAATTTAAAAACCCATTTTCTTGCAACATTTCTATAATGTCTGAGACTTACTGTGATGCGGTAGTCAGTGACACGACCTCCGCAGCCTTCACTGATGGAGGGTGGATCCTCCAGTGTGGAGCGGGTGCTGTTAAGGACGTGGAGAAAAATCTCCCCGCCATGGCAACTTAGCATGTGACTGATAACCTTTGACCCAGATTTGCGAGGCTGCTCAAGAAGAACAGAACGACCTAAAAAATGGACATAGAATACGTAATACATCTCTGTTTGCAATTTAACATAATCCCTATGAGTGTCCCATTCCATGGCTCTAGACCATGACTCTGTTTGTAGTGTTAAACAAATATAGAGTAAATAAAACATTATTAATACACAGAGTAATAAACACTAATAAACAAACCATTCAACAGAAAGTTAGTGAGGCATGAGGAGGGTCTGCTGTTGACGTCCACAGGAGAGATCCGGTATGCTCCAGTGCAGTAATGCAGCTCTGAAACACAAATTTACATCATGTCAATACAAGTTCCCAGTACACATACGTTGAGCACTTCATTTCCCAGAGTTCCACTTACTGACCTACACTGTTGGTGCGTGGAGTGCACCATTTCAGCGTGACAGTCTCTTTTAAACCACTGTCTCTATTGGTGCTGCCTGCCATGTGGAGATCACCTGTACAAATAGAGTAAAAAAAACAGACTAATCAGTGCTGAACAGTGAAATACAAACAAATATATGATTTAGTTTGAAAATGTTAGTCATTTTTGGCTTCCTGGACTTTTCAGTGTTAAAAGAAATGTCTGTACAAGGGGGTCCTCGACATACGACGTTGATCCGTTCCTACGTCGCGTCGTAAACCGATTTTCGGTGTAAGTCGGAACATATGTACATACTGTAAGCACTTATCCTATCCTAACACCTATCCTCCTCTGTCCCGAGCCGCGTAACCGTGTATTCTTCCTTCGCGCACACCACACACGAAGTTCGCGTTAAGACATTTATGACGCAAAACCACTTAAGTCGAAACAAGGCTTTATACAGTAAATGGGAGATGTGTCGTAACCACGAAACATCGTAACTCGGGACTGACGTAACTCGAGGACCTCCTGTATTTGAAAATGTTCACTAGGTGTATGATAACTTGTGTTGTAGTTTTAGAAAACACTAACATCCCACTGTTAAAGCCATAGTCCACTCATTTCCATATGTTTTTCTAACACAATACATATGCTCTGGTGTGGTGCAGAGAGAATGATGTAGGCTATTGTCTTTTGAGAGATTTTTTTAGTGATTTTTTCCAGCAGTTATCTTCTATTGGATTGTGTTTGGGCACAAATATGCCTTAAGGGCTGCCAAGTGTGCCAAAGAACCAGAGTAAGTTATAGGTTTACTTCACTCAATAAAAACACTGCTTTCCAGATGAAACTCCTACATCTAGAGAAATTAAAATTCCTACAGAATAAGTGGGATTCGCAAAATGCCCTGCAGCCCCCTTGGCCTGTACGCTTTTCCAGAATCTGGTTGAATGAGAAGCTGATCACTAACTTTTAGCCATATTATCAACATTTAGAGGTATGGCTTTCAGGGAGTTTCTCTGTTGTTTTTATCTTCTGCACAGACAGAAAATGGCTTTACACACTGTTCACTGCCAATATACCTGGTTGAGAACTGGAAAATGAACAAATTCTGGCTAATTTCCTATTTCCTAAGGGATTTTTAAAGCAAAACAATTATTTTCACTTTCAAATTGAGAGCATGAAAAAGGCACCTCAGGGAATAAATTAATAAAATTAATGAATGGTACATACCACTCTTGATAAACTCCATGTGAGCATCTCGATGGTGCAAAAGCTCCACGTCATAGTTAGCTGAGGTATTTGCATGTTGCTCCTCCTGAACATAGAAAGAGAGAATAAATGTATATGAAACAGAGATAGCGAGGTCCCACACTTTTCGGTTCTAGCAGCACCAGGACAGCTGATTCATCCATGGATCTGGGCAGAATTTCCCAAAAACCACTGATGTAAGAATAAAATAATTTAAGACACACTGGAGTGTTCACAAAAACAAACACACACACACACACAAAAAGACTGCCCCCATTTCAATCATACTTAGAAAAGAGTACAGTGCAAGAGACAGTGGTCTTGTGAAACTTGACCCTATAAGACAAAGTCAACAGATTTTCCTACATCTTTTTGGTTTCATCATACCATAAACAGAAAGAGAGAGAGTGAGAGTGAGAAAGGTAAAAAACACTATGAGATGTAGAAAAAGCAAGGAGTAAGAAGACAAAATCCCAGGAAACACCAGAAACTATTAATGCACAAATAAAAAGCAATGTGCCTAAACAGTGTTTTAAGTACATATTCATTCAAGTTTAATGTTAGCTTTGACACATATAAAGAGATTCATATTTGTGTCTAGCAGCCTGCCATTTAGACAGACATCACAGAACCTTTAGTATGGTCAGGAGGGTGAGGGAGAGATATAAAGAGATAGAGACAGATAGAGAGGGGAGAGACTACAACTCCACACAACACAGAGAACCAGAGCACTGCAAGACACTAGCATATCTAGGGAAAAATATCACCTATGCAAGGGAAGGTTGAGGTGGGCAGTAAGGAAGTGCTTTCTTTTTCATCCAGCATCACACTAATCAATAAGATTCATATTCTCAACTCGGGTTTATATCTTCAGAATAATACACAACCAAATCTCTATATGCTGCCTTTCTCTGGACTCTTTCTACACTTCTTTTTGGGGGTAAACTCAAACTAAGGATTCTGCCCTATATTTGTCATAAAGGAAATTCCAAAACTGAAATTAAGGATTCTAAAATTAAGTTTCTGAAAAATGTTTATAAAAAGAAAAGTCATTCCACTGACCAAGGAACAAACCATTTACAGAGTAACACCTACAACAGTGCTCTTGGCCAAAATCTTGTCACATCCCTAGAGCCCATGCTTGTTAATTTATCTGTAATAGGTGCTGCAGGGACAACTCGTTTTATTGCATTGTAATTATTATACAATAAATCTAACATCAAAGACAACAACAGCCAAAAGGGCAAACGCATTTCAGCTGTCCATATTCTAATATTATACACACCCCCCCAAAAACTTTCTAAACTATTCTGGCCACTTGCATGAAACAAGTTATTTTTAGCCATTTGCACATGTATATTCAAATGTAGATTCACAAATGTAAAAGCTGAAAAGCCATTTTCATAAACACAGCGCATCCTTTTATAGGATCCACCTACTTTGCTTTGGCACCATGGCAACCTGATTTAATGTACTGATGCAAGGGAAATGAGATCCCATCAGTGCCTGAAGATGTCCTGGAAGTAGATAAAACTGTAAAATGAGTAGAATGAAATTTGAAAACCACTGATGTAAGGTAATGTCTATATGCTGGTCTGGTTGGAAGATTAGTGTGAGCTTGATGACAGAGGAATGCACATAACCTGAGGGTCTGAAATCATCTCTGGAAATATTATAGTACTGACCTGCTCACAGACATTTAATGTAGGCTAGCAAAACAGAAAATACACCATGAAAACAGCAGCCATGTGAAAATACAGTAAAATACACATGAAGACAGAAGTACAAACAGGCAGTAAGACAGTAAAAGATGGGGGTAACAAGAGGATTAAAGTTATCTGGTGGGGTCAGAGTACAAAAATCAAACAAAATATTAAAATAAAAAGGACTTGTACTTCACATTGTGTGATTATTTGCTGCTGCCTTTGATCAAGGTATATCAAGATACACAGCTAGTTAGACAGATGAGAAACCATAAAATAGACTTTTATTGTTGCTATGTTTACATGCTATTTAATTATGTCAAAATTATGTATTCTAAATTTTAAATGGTTTTAACAAAACTTAAAATCATATATTCATATAGTCACTTTATATTCCCTGCTTAATAAACACGCTGAACTTCTAAAATATAATTCACATGTTCACAGTCAAAACTGGGTTTTATATGAATTAGAACTTTATTGAATATTAAATAGAAAGACCAAAACATATTAAAGGCTAAGCAGCAGCGATATGAAAGTGCCAAACAAATAAATACAGTGGGATTTGAGTTCATAACTTGTGTTTATTGATAATCAGAAAATATGTTATTTCTTACTAATTCAAGGAATAAGGTTTAAAAGACCGTTGGCCCCTCCTCCAACTGTGTTCGGAAACTCTAATAGACGTCTTGCCTGTGACGTAGATGGACAACAACTCTAGAAGTCGCACTTAATTTAATGCAAAATGACGAAAAGGTGTGTTGTTGTTGGCTGCAATCATTCAATGTACAGTGGGACATCTGTGCACAAATGGCCCAAAGATCCCAAAATATCCAGAAAATGGACTAAATTTGTCCACTTTAAACGGGCACTTTGGAAAGGACCATCCGCTCACTCCGTTATCTGTAGCTCATTTCACTGGCGCTTTTCCAACAATATGGGCATGTAAGGACACCAACGAAAGGTGTTCAAGAGCCTCTGTAACATGGAGGTAAACAGGGTAAGGACACTCACTTCGCCTGTTTTAGTTGGTGTTAGTTAACGTTAGCTTGACTCGCTAAACTCGGTGTCTCAGATTATACTCGGCTACGTAGCTGCATTACGGAGGTTTATAGTGTCGGATGAATTCGAGTTCGACTTCGATCACATTTACAAGAATAACGGTACCTCTACATTTGAGTTTAGCTTATTGCTAGGCTATTGTCATGAATAATGTTGGTTATTTAACTAGATACTGTCATAACAGTCAGTCATAACGGTGTTTTACCGCGGCGTTGTTCAGCTGTTGTCCACCAGTGACGTCACGGTCGCGTTCAAGAATTTCCGTAGCGAGCTCGGGTTTCTCCGTCAATTTAATAAAATTGTCAGTTTTAAAGCAAATTAAGCTGCTATTTTCATTTTAATTCATACTTATATCTGTCAGTAACTACAATAATGTGAAATATTTATGGAGGTCCATTAAGTGGTGCTTAGCCTTTAAGCACTCTGCAATAAAAAAAACTACAGGCATGAAATCTAAACATAGGTAAATAGAGATTAAACCCAAGATGCAAATTGATAGACCTAAAATCATGTAAGAATCATGTCTATGTACCCTAATAAAAATCTGACTCAAATTGTGAAGTGTCTAGTTTAAGTATTTATTCTCAAATAATCTAATATTTGCCTGCATACTTAAACTAGATCCTCCTCCTAAAAATTAAAAAATGTATCTGAAGATAACAAAACTGTCCATCCACATTTTCCAAGAACAGCTATTGGATCAGCAATTCGGGCACTGTTTTTTTTCTATTTATTCCAAATAGTGTCACCAACACTAATACATTTTGTCAGGCCATCACATGAACATAACCATTCAACCATATTTCAAATTAGTGGTAAAAGATTGTGTCAAGCAACAACTGAAAGTTGACTGCTCTTGTGACTAGAGCAGAATAAAGATAGAATAAAAAACCATAAAACATCATGGATACACTTAGAGCCAGCTCTACCAAATAAGCAACCTTTATTTGGGAGCTGTGAACAACACCTGGATTATTATCCTTTAGTACCTTTTACCCTACTGTTGTGTTTAAAATGCTGGAGTCACCAGGGACTGCTTTATAATGTCTCTTAAAGCAAGTCATGTAGCTAAATATCCTGCTAAAAGCCCCTAATATACTAGAATTGGCCTTGGACATAATCCAGGTCAGGAAGAAAGGAAGGAGAATTTGTCTCGGAATAGTGGAAAATGCCAAGGACACGAACACAGCGAGAACAGTTGGAAATCAAAATTGCTGCAGGTCTTTTTGAGGGGGTGAACACTATGGCTATTAATTCACTGGGTGTAATGCATGAAAGCTCTCACCTTCATTGGTATATTGGTGATGGTGGTGGAGGCCAGGTCGAAGTGCTGCTGCACCAGCACGTTTAGTTTGGAAGCCAGGTGTCTCCCAGCTCGCACACTGTGCACCTCACTGCTCAATATAGATGAGACCTGGCACAGGCACACAATGATTAGTGAGCAACAACAGTGGCAAAAAAAAAAGTAAAAAATAAATTAGTAAAAAAAAAATGTAAATAATTTGTAAATCTTACTTCTTTCTTTGGCCGGTCTGATACTAGTGTGTCATCTCCTTGTGGGTATATATGAACAAGCACCAGTTCACACTGCTGAATAGCCATAAGCCTGTACAAATATGAAGATTATCACTGCACGCCAATAGTGAACTCCTTTCAACAATCTACATGTTAGATCACTATCTGAGTTTACCAAACGGGAACAAACCACCAGTAATTTACATTTTCCATTTAGTCAAATTAGCATTTTTGGCTAAAAATATTAGCATTGTGTTTCAAAATATTAAAACCCACCGGTCAGATCCAGCTGCTAGCTTGTTCTGTTCCTGAATAGTTTCAAGAACACAGTCTTCCAGCATCCGCACGTGTGTATCACTGAGGAACAGGTACATAATTAATTAAAAAGCAGTACCTTCTTAGGACTTCCAACAGTGTCAACACCACACTTACAGCAAAATTTGAAAACCGTAAAGGGGATTTTGGGGTAAAGTATTTCTCTAACACAGCAATCCCCAACCCCTACAAAGTACAACACCACCCTATCACATCTCTTAATATACACATAGCATGTAAATACTTGGTGTTGTTCTTTATTTTATTTATATGATAAAACTACAAGCAGCTTCTTTCCAGTCATTCTAAAAATCGTTTCTTTTGGTAGAAATGGGGCCTGTAGTACATCCTAAACGATATTCAACAAATTTACCTTTTTGCATTAGTTAGACAGATGATGCGCCCTCTGTTGGACACTCTGTCAGCCATGTCCATTAGAGAAGTCCGAGCCCCATGCTGGTATTCTGTAAGCTTGCAAAGAGTCTCCACCGCTGCCACGAGTCCATGCAAAATGCTGCAGCATTCTGGGTCTTCCCGTGGGTTGGGAGGCCCTACTGCAGCCAGTTGAGCCATCAGCTATAAACAGAGAAGATGACAGCTGCTTACAGAAATTGACATGCTTTGTAGTTTCCACACAAGGCCATCGACAAGGCTTACATTTATTCAGCGGACAAGATGATTGGATGAGATAAGTGACACAGGTTTGTTTTAGTAGCTGAGAGCAAAATGTACCTCTTGCACGCTCTGGTCTTCTTGTCGCCAACTATTCAGGATGTGGAATTCTGAGTCACTGACGATGTAATTCACCTAGAAGAAAGTACAAGCTGAAAAATATCCTGCACACAACATGATCACCTTGTTAATTTGTTATTCGATATATCTGAGATATCTTACAAGTTTCTTTGAAGGGTAGATATCATAGAGAATACGGCAGTACTCCATAGAGCACTCCACAGCACATGTCCAGAGAGATTTGGAGACAGGAGCTAAAGGGATGACGCCTTGTGCACGACTCTTTGTCAGCATGTCAAATTCAATCTGCTGCCTGCTGGACTCAGCCATGTAGGGGCAGTGGTCCACCACAAACACGGTCTTGTGCGAGACTGAGAACATCTTCATATTGCTGGTAGTCAAGGCTGATTACCTGTAAACAGGTAAATCAATTTCAATATCATGATCTAAGCATATTATGAATGAAGCAGACTTAAAATACAGGATTTCTTTAAGAAAGTCTGTTTCATTTAGAAATTTCATGCACTACATATAGTTTAGAAGTATGTTCATTTATGTTTACATTTGTTCAATCCTGAAAATGGTGGAAGGATTTGAACGATTAAATTCAACAGGGATTTTCATTCATTCTTCTGTAAATGCTTTATCCTGATCAGGGTTTTGCGGCGATGCAGAGTCTATCCAGATTCATTGGGCCCAAGGAAGGTACACACACACAGGGTGCCAAGTACATCACAGGGAAATACACACACATCCAGTCACTTATACCTGTGGACAATTCCACACAGCCAACAGACCTACCAACATGCGTTTTTGAACAGCGGGAGGAAACCCCAAACCTCACTAAACCTAGGATCCTGAGACCCTGGAGCATTGATGCCACCTTCCTACAACTAGCATCTTTGTAACACGACTATTACCAATAATGCACTCTTAATTTCTAACGAAACATAGTAAACCACTTCGTTTCCTGTGTGTTTTTGTTTGTGACACTATTTTGACAATTTCCACAATTGTTTGGATATCTATGTGATGACCCCAATAACCATTTGAAAGTCTCCCGCAACCTAGCAGTTATTTCCCTAAATCAATTCATACACTTGCAGACTGTTAAAAATGACAACTAGCTTTTGGGTTTTAACTACTCTTGTCTTGCTATTTGCCCAAAACAATACTGTAGTAAACAATAAAAGCTTCGTTGCACATGGGGGAGCAGGCTAAACGAACACAGTTTTGACTGGATTAGCAAAAACAAAGTTAAAGATGGAGGGATGGAGGAATAGGTTAGTCGGCGCTTTCATTTTTTAATTGTCCGTTCCACCTTAAATGGCGCTGCAGTTACAGGCACCACATTGCAACTGGCTCCTGTAACTACTGCATCATTTAAGGTGGAACGGAAATATCAAAAACTTCAGCCTCAATGGATTGCTAATGTTACTAGCTGTAGGTAAGTGCCTGAGTTCCTGGTGGTTGTGTGTAAATATATGCTGTTATTGTACAGTATATCTTATTCGATATTAATCAGTAATTTACCGCAGATTTGAGGAGTTTCTGTCCCGAAGCCGATGACGGTAAAGACGAACTAGCCGAGCATTGTGAGGACAGCTTGCTTTCTGCTCCGCATAAAATGTCTACGGTGTTTACTTCGTGTGTTAAGAGGCGAACAATGTCACGGGCACACTTTTATTTTCAAAGGAATCTAGCTTTTAAGCGAACAGTTTGCAGACGTCGGGGCTGTAGTCCACAAAACATAATGCAATGTAGCACAGCCCCTGGCAGACGCGAAGACAAGCCGAACGGTAACAGACAACCTGAATGGGCCCTGTTCCAATCCCTCCCCTAACCCCCTATGACCCTCTTTTGAGTGTACACTCCTTTGCCGTTGGCACCACTGAGTGTAGAAATGTGTCTGCCCTTGTTTATGCACCCCTGCCCAAAAATCAGTAAAACTTTATTTTGCACTCATTTTGCATTTCATCAGCTCCATTTACCATATTGGTGTACTTTGTTTTACAATTACAGACTGCAATCCATCCGTTGCTCTGCATAATGTTAACCCCCTTTTCCCTTTCAGTTGTCAATGGAGAATAATAAATTATTTAATAAGTCCTACCAAACATAATATTCTGATAATCAGATTGTTTAAAGATGTATACAAATGTTATATTTAATTGTCCAATTTGTGATACTCTCCTTTATCCACCCAATTATTCTGATCACCATAACCCTGAGCAGGATCAAGTGATTACAAAAGTTTAATTAATGTTATTATTTTTTCTTTTCTTTTTTTCTACACAAAACGAGAGTGGAATCACAGTGGCACTATTTGCTTTGTCAAAATAATTAATGTATTATTATTGTTATTATTATTATTATTATTAGTAGTAGTAGTAGTAGTAGTAGTAGGATGACCAGACGTCCTCTTTTACCCGGACATACGACGGAGTTTTAGGGCCACAGCGGTAAAAAAAAAAAAAAACAAGATTCCGAGATTAAAGTCGGAATAATTCTGAGAAAAAAAGTCGGAATAATTCTGAGAAAAAAAGTCGGAATAATTCTGAGAAAAAAAGTCGGAATAATTCTGAGAAAAAAAGTCAGAATAATTCTGAGAAAAAAAGTCAGAATAATTCTGAGAAAAAAAGTCGGAATAATTCTGAGAAAAAAAGTCAGAATTATTCGCTGCGTGTAATGGAGCAGACAGTGTAACTGTGGAACACAATGTGTTGCTTAAGTTATGCTATGGTATAGATTTCAGGAATAAACACTCTTCTCTTCCACATCAGGGCCACAGTGTGATTAGTGTTTAAATCCTGAATCGGTGCACGAACACAGGGCATGTAGTTTCACGAAACAATTAATGATCACGAAAATGATGGATACAGAACAAGTAGAACTCCGGCGCCCACGAAGCTCCATCGCGTTACTGCTCGGACTCGTACAAAAAACTAAAGCCTTATGCATGAATTATTTATTAAACGTATTCACACGACATGACGCAGCCCCTGACTGAGATGCATAAAGGCTTTAGTTTTTTGTACGAGTCAGAGCCGTAACACGATGGAGCCTCGTGGGCGCCAGAGTTCTACTCTGTTACACTGTGTCTGCTCCATTATAAGCAGCGAATTATTCTGACTTTTTTTCTCAGAATTATTCCGACTTTTTTTCTCAGAATTATTCCGACTTTTTTTCTCAGAATTATTCCGACTTTTTTTCTCAGAATTATTCCGACTTTAATCTCGGAATCTTTTTTTTTTTTTTTTTTTTACCGCTGTGGCCCTAAAACTCCGTCGTACGGACATGTCCTCTTTTTTAGACTTAAAAAAAATGTCCGGGCGGAATTTCACAAACGTCCGGGATTTTGTTTTTCTAGAACTTACCTAGAACTTCGAGAAGCGTTTCGTTCACAAACTAGTCCCGCCCTCCCCTACTCCGATTGGTTCGCTTGAGTGAAAAGGGGGCGTGGTGAAATAGCCTAAAATCTTCGGATTGGACGGTCTGACTGTAGAGCTACCGTTATTGGTCGATAACCTTCTCTTTAAACATTTAATTGGTCAGTCTGCACGTCAGTAGTCCTTGTTTACGTCAGGCAAAGCTCATGTACCTACCCTCATCTCGAGCAGCTATGCTGAAACGTAAATGTAAACTCTCGAGTGAATTAACAAAGAAATTCACGTTTTCCCATGTGTAGCAAATAAAGATGTAAAGGACCTAAAAGCACAGATAGGTCCAGCTAAGCATACAACAGCAGCGAGGAGCGAGAGCTCCACCCCCACAGCCTTCAGAGAAAATAAAGTTTTGTTGTTCTATTTTATTTTTATTTTATTTTATTTTTCTTGCAAGCATGTCTGTGTTGTGTTTTCTATTGCTAAAAGGTGTATTGTGCATATTTCTAGTCATCACCATGGCCGAGCGTTTCCACTACTGCTAAAACAACTCATTTTATACCAAGTTCATAATAGTTTACCGTTAATATGCACTAGCTGAAAAAAAGACATAAAATTGCCTCGAGCACCATTAAAGAAACACTAGGGATTTTTTAAATCTTGGGCTTCCCTTAGAGATGCAGAATTTGCATTTTTTTTTTAGCAATGTCCTAAGATCAAGAGGGAAGGAAAGGGTGGCATTTAGGGTGTGTTTTCTTAACACCCTCCAGAAGTTACATAGTGCAGTTTCTGCAATGCTGAGCCCGGAATAGCAACGACAGAGTCTCTGTTCTCCCTATTACAGATCAATGAATAATCACAGTTTTATTATTGTTTAATTATACGGTCAAATACTACAGAGTTAGTTTATGTGAAAACTTTTATTTTGAAATGATTCGCTGCGGGGCGCTGTTCTTCTCGAAGCTCCTGTTCATCATATGATTCCCGGAGAATGACGTAGCGGAGGACGCCATTAGGCCGCAGACAGGAGCGCGACAGAGGCGGAATACGGATCTGGGATTTGGGTGTGTTATTCTCCGCCGAGCTGGGGAACCTAATTCGCCGCTTTTCCCATTGCGCCTCACATCCATGTTAATATCTCATGTAACAACTGGTCTACGCTGAAACCGAGCTGAAGAAAGGCTTCTTCCTTCGCCATGGCGGCTGGCGGAGCAGCGGGCTCCAACAAAACCTACTCCTTCAAGGTTGTGTTGCTTGGGGAAGGATGCGTCGGCAAGACCTCGCTGCTGCTGCGGTACTGTGAGAACAAATTCAACGACAAACACATCACCACCCTTCAGGTACGGGCCTCTGTCCAACCGCTCTCTAACGTTAACCTGCCTCGGTGTCGAGGGCTTCGCTTGCCGTTCTCGGAGAGGGCCACAATATTAACCTAACAGTTACGGTTTTACACCTTTAGTCCTGTATTCATTACTGTTGTCAGCTCGGTTGGGTTCACTCTCTCTGTAACTTTACCACAGGATTGTCACAGTGGTCAGTAACGTGTGTGAGACTCGTAGACTCACAGCGGTGGATTTTACTGTGGAAGTCAAAACATAGCTGAAGTTTAACCTGTTTATCAAGTTCACACCTTCAACAGCAGCCCACAACACTTCCCCCTTAGAGCCGTTGTCCACCCACTCTTCTTCACAGCTGCCCCTTTCTGATGGGACAGTTCCTGAACTCAGAGTCCGGCGTTTAGCACTGAAGCAGTTTCTCTAGAGTTACTAAGTTTCGTTTTTTACTTCTTTCTGAAACCAGAACAGTTTCACTTTTCACACAGCTATCCATTGCTCCTTTTTTCCAAACTGTCAGGTATTGTGACAGCTTACACTTTTCCTCACGCCTCCTCAATTTTTATTTTGTCTTATTTATTTTTGAAGAAGAAGCATGGATTCAATGCCAAACGATAACATGTACGTGTGTATTGTTTGGTTTATATACTGAACGGTCACAGGATTAGGAACAGGGCTGTAAGAGTTTTTTTTAAAGCCCATAGTGTCACTGCTGTACTGAAAATATTCCAGAACCAGAGGACGAATAATACAAATTGTGCAGCAACAGATGAGCTACTGTCTCGAACTTTATATCTACAAAGTGGACCTCGAGCTGCACTGCTGTGTCTGATCCACACACCTCCACGTCAGTGTCATTGCAGCACTGAGAATGATCCACCTATCAAACCATACCAGCTCTGTGTGGGGGCCTAGCTTTTATTGAAGAACAGGCTAAATGGGAATGAGGAAGTATGCAGAGAAACAGGTGGACTACAGTCAGTAACTGTAGAAGTACAAAGTTCTTTTGTGTGGTCAGTGGAGCTGATGAAATGGATAATGAGTGTAGAAACAAGGTAGATGTTCCTAATCCAGTGATCGTTCAGTGTACTTGGAGATGAATTGTATTCCCATCATTGAGAATGAATAGATATAACACTAAGGTGATATAAGTAATAGTAGTCATCGTCATAATGTAATTGCTATTGTTGTTTATTAGTAGTAGCCATTACTTGTGATTATTATTATTATTTGTAGTATTGCTCAGTTCCTAAAGCAAGACAGAATGTCAGAGGAGGCGTAGCTGGAAATCATGGTGTGTTTGAGAGAGTACTAGCTAACAGATGTAATGCACAGTGACTAAATAAGTGAGAACATAAAAAAGAGACACATGAAACCTTATTTTGACAGAAGACGTATAGCACAACAGCAAAGCAGATGATCTCTACAGGCCTTTGGTTTTTAGAGCTCAGAGACACTAGTCCATCATTAAATGATAAGCACCATCTATGATCACCTTTGCTCACTCTCTGCCTGTTAGGATAGTGCCTTGGGGCAAATGTTATCATATGATATAGTGCTTAATGACATTTATCTCGATAAAGAAATCTGCAACTCAGTGTTTGGCATGTTCCCATTGTGATGTTGAAGTAATGACTGCAGACCTATATTTAAGAAAATATATTTTCATCGTCATGAAATATGGAGGTTTGTTATGTTAATGTTACTTGTTATGATGAGACAAATATCCTTTCTCTTCTCTTTAGGCATCATTCCTTACAAAGAAACTCAACATCACAGGAAAGAGAGTTAATCTGGCTATTTGGGTGAGTTTATTCTAATGTTTATGTTATGATTATTAAAAAATATCTATAGGAGTTGGTGTGTTCTCCCTGTGTCCGTGTGGGTTTCCTCCCACAGTCCAAAAACAAACGTTGGTAGGTGGATTGGCGACTCAAATGTGTTCGTAGGTGTGAGTGAATGTGTGTGTGTGTCTGTGTTGCCCTGGGCCCTGAATAGTTTTGTGTCACTGTAAACACACTGATGATATCTACATGTGTTACTGATGGTATCTTGTGTGTGTGATTTATTAGTGTTTTACAGTAATAGGTTTGTAGCCTTTATTTTTCCGTTATATATTTTGTTATTCTTTGTGTTTTCTCCATCTGAGAGAAAAGTAAAAACTGAAAACTTACTGAAATTTTCACCTAAGCAGTGCAGCAAGTCCCAGTTCTGTGATTGCTTCTATTCTGTTCTTAATTTGGTTTTAAAAATGGTAATAATAGCACAGCTGTTACACACTTGTATTGCTGCATTAACAAGTCAGAAATACAGTTTTTTTCTGTTGACTGGAAAGATCAGTTTATTTTTACAGGAGCATTTACTGCAAAATATTGTTATTATACCAAAATATTTGTGGATGTTATCGATGTTATGTGCATTGTGTATTCTACGTTCTGAAGTAGCTTTAGTATGTTTTACACTGGAAGTCATCCTGCTACATTTTTGTTTTTATTGCAGGACACAGCAGGCCAAGAGCGATTTCATGCTCTCGGTCCAATCTACTACAGAGACTCAAACGGAGCCATTCTGGTGTATGATATTACAGATGAAGATTCCTTCCAGAAAGTAAGGTTCCCCCTTATTTTTATACTAGCTTTTATTCTGCATATGGATTACATTATTCAGATGAATACACATTATTGCTTTTTTTTTCTTAGTGAAAAAATGTTAGCACAAATTCAGACCAAATTAAAGCACTGCAAAGATGGCACTGTTTTTGATACAGTACTGCGGAACAGGCCAACAATTAGTTACCATTTTAAGAACACACACATTTTGTCTCAGTTCTTGATACAAAGCACTGAAAAAAATACAAGGTTTGTAAAGCTCTGTAAAGCTAAATAAATGTTTATTAAAAGCTTGTCTGCTGGAAAACAGTGTATTTAAAATATAATACAAATTTAAAAAAATAAATATAATAATTTACATGTAGCTGGTATTATCAGTGCAGTGGGGAAAGCCTGAATAATTAATGTGCTGCCAATTGCTGTTCTCTGTTTCTGTGCTTGTTATGAAAAGAAATAATTATGAAAAGATCATGGATATTAATGTGCGCTGAAGTACAGTGAAGCCTTGACTTACGAGTGAATCAACTTACAAATTTTCAGAGATACGAGCCAGCGCATGGTCTAATTATGTATTTATTGATTGATTGCCTTTATGATGCAAGTCAAGAACTGAGTTACAAAGGAGCGAGCTTAGATCACCAGCTGCTATGTGGCCCAGCAAGTGGTCAGTTCATGTAGTTATCTTTCCATGCAGGCATCTGTGTAGTATTGCTGTTTTTTTGTAGCCTTAAATATGTAGTGAGTAAGTTAAATTAAGCGATAGAGCACGAAAAAAAAAAACTCTGCCAATCTCCTCCACCTCCGTCAGCGTTTTCGTCTGATCGTCAAGGTAAATAAACGTAATAGAATTACGTTAATAAATAGAAATGCGAATAAAAATAGAATAGACCTTTTATACATCGTTTGTTATTTATTAAGTACATTTTTCTTATTAAAAAAAAAACACGTTACTAAAAAAAGCTGTGTGGTTTTTCGGGGCCTGGAACAGATTAATTGCATTTCAAATCATTTTAATGGGGACATTTAATTTGATATAAACGAGCAAATTGAGTTACAAGCTCGGTCAAAGAACGAATTAAACTCGTAAGTCAAGGTTTTACTGTATGACTTACAAAATATAAAATTACATTTAAAAGTGGTGTTATTTTAATATATAATTAAATTATGGCATTTATCCCATGTTCAGCCTGTGTTCTATGTCAGTTGGTACTGTTATTGCAACAAACAGTTTATTTCCTGTTCTCTCATTAGTGTGTATTTTTGTCCCCCGTTCCCATTTTATGTTCAACAGGTGAAAAACTGGGTCAAAGAATTAAGGAAAATGTTGGGGAATGAAATATGTTTATGTATAGTAGGTAAGTCTTTCTGTATTTAAGCCAGTTGCATTTATGAAAAGTTAATGGGTTTGAATAATATTACTGTTGTGTCATTTAATAATGTTGAACATAATCAGTGTTGATTTTTTTTCTCACAAAAAAACAGAGGAGAACAAAGTTACAGTAATTTTTTTTTTTTTTTTAAACATTCTGTGAATAGGCTGTCGGTCTGTTCTTAGACACAGTCCCAGCTTGTATCGATGAGGTAGCAGTTTATATAACTTGTGTTGCACCCCTTTTAAGGTGTTCAGGAAGCCAGCAAATATCATAAATCTGTCATGACTCGAGCCATTGTTATAAGAACAGTCAAGTGGAAAAACATTCAAGCTTGTTGTCCATTGTGCAGCTCTTATAAAGGACCTCAGGAAAGGGGACCTAAAAGCCATGCGGTGACCCGACCTCTCAATTGTGATTTGTTACTAATCTTAAGAATAGAATGCAGAAACCAAACAAAGAAAAAGACAAATAAGTAAAATGAATCCCACATCAGTAAAGGAGCAGCTTTATTGAATTGTGCACTGTGTTGAAAGCATCTGAGCACTGCAACTGTTAGTCACATGACTTAAGCACTGATCATTGCAATACATCACACTACTCCCATCATGTGATGCACAGAAATGGCATACATATCTCTCTGTCTTCACTCCCTCGTAAACCATCTTGATCTTGTGCTATTTTTCACGTACCCGTAATGCACAGAATATCACACAGCCTTATGTGAACTGAAGGGTACTGGCTTATTAGGAGCCTTGAGAATGTTTTCACTGGTCGAACTTATTCATGACTTCAGACCCTTGCTTTAAGGTCATGTTTTCTACAGAATAAGTCTTGCTCAGATTTTATTACTTGCTCTTGACATCTGTGATGGTTTTATCTTGATATATGTTTCCCTATTTGGTCTTCAGAGACCTCCAGAGGTTTAACACTTCTGCTGTATTCCTGCTCCCAATATGACTGTGGTTTCTGGTCACATCCATTCTTGATTTCTTTTTTTTTTATTGCTTTATTTGTTCAATCACTTGAATGTTTATTTAATTGATAAAAAGTACATGTTCTACAATTATCGGGTCATCTGTTAACAGGTGACGTCACCGTGAGTGAGTGTAGTTGGAGCATCCAACAAAAGCTTAGTCTTTGCAAGCAAGAATGGTTTGTGATTCACCACTTTGTACAAACTGAGAATCCTTTCATGAGGTCTGGCACAAAGACGATGGGCAAGATTACAAAGAATTTGTGTTTCACTATCTGCATTTCATTAAATCAAGCCATAAAAACTGTCATTTAACAGTCCACTACTGCATCAGGAAATGCAACCTGTACCTTTGTTGCAGAAAGGGAGCCATAGATTAATTTTCTGCAGAAACATATGAGCTCTCTCGGCCTGTCCAGTGGTCAGTTTTAGTTGGCCCTACACTATGTACACAACAACGTAGAGGTGTAGTAGAATTACTTTTATAAATTTTTGAGGTGCACTATTTATTGAGTAGGGCATTGTTTGGGAGAGCATAGTTTACATAAGGAGCCAGGGAAAAAATAAACGCAAAGCCGTTTTTTTTTAACCCCTCAGTGTTCAGTCTTATTGTTCATCCCCAGCATCCACACCATGTCTAAGGAAGTCTCTCGCTGTGAATTTGCTGCTGTCTACGGTCTCTGTAGTATCGAGGAGAGTAATTAATGTTTCTATGCTACTTCGTAGCATATGTGTTTGACTACTGACCAATCATAGTGGTTGCAGTCTGCGTTGACACGACTCGTAGATACATTTTTGGAGAAGAGTGCTTCAGACTGCGACATAGGCTACAGCTTAGGTGTTAATTAGTGGTATCTTTGAGAAACACATGCTGCCTTCAGGACAACCTCTTGTCCCAGAAACTGTATGGTTTTGTAATGTGTGTGTGCTTGCCTGACCTGCATGCTGTCCAGTCCTGTGTCTGAAATGGCTCCCTATTATCTGTTCCCTTTATTATCCATAATTATAGAGAGCGGAATTGAGGGACGTGAATGATTTCGGACACTACCTCATGCTGTTATTTTTAAAACCAAACAATGCTGTGGATGATGGGTAAACTGCTATCTGCTAGTGTACATTTTATTTTTCTAATTGTCTGCTCTCCATAATTTTCCTTCTAGGTAATAAAATAGATCTGGAAAAAGAGAGACATGTATCTGTGGAAGAAGCTGAGAGGTAATGACTTGTTTTTACATATGTTTAAATTTTATATGTATGTCCAGAACTGTCTGGACTCTCTTTCCGCTTAGCTAATTTAGAACGAGACGTATTGGCCATAACGCCAGGTGCCAAACATGGCATCATATTTCACTTTGTACCCCTCTGCAGCTAGAGAGTTAAAAATCTTTCCTGCACTGGCCTATGGAGAAGTAAACTTGAATTTTCTGGTTTGGCATGAGGTAGAGTGGTGTTTAAATTCCCCTATCACTAAATCCCTTGTGGCTGTAAGCAATCAAATTCTCACTGCAAAGCTACAACATTTGTAGTTCTAAAATGAGTAGGGGCAGTTATTGCGACAGTGGTGTAAAAGCTCCAGTAGTTTATATACAGGGTGTCCTGGACTTACGACGTTGATCCGTTCCTATGTTGCTTCGTAAACCGATTTTCGGTGTAAGTCGGAACATGCGTACATACTGTACGTAAATAACATACTGTAAGCACTTATCCTATCCTAACACCTATCCTCCTCGGTCCCGAACCGCGTAACCGTGTATTCTTCCGCCGCGCACACCAAACACGAAGTTCACGTTACGATGTTTACACCGCAAAACCACTTACGTCGAAACAAGGCTTTATACAGTAAATGGGAGATGTGTCATAACCACGAAACATCGTAACTCGGGACTGACGTAACCCGAGGACCTCCTGTATGCCAGTATTGCATTGTGCACCTGCTTTATATTTAAAGTTTGTGTTTTGTGCCTGCCAAGAGAACACCCAGCCTTAAACACACTGTCCACACACATTCATACTTTGTATGTTTTATGATGAATGTGCTCTGAAGTGTCACAGAAAAAATTATTCACATTTTTGTTTGTGATATGTTCAGTGTTTAAAATATTGTTTGTATCACATTCTTAAGACATTCATTCTAATTTTCTAAATTATTGTACATCCTCTCTCTCTCTCTCCCTACAGCTATGCAGAATCAGTTGGGGCAAAACACTATCATTCATCAGCAAAATTAAACAAAGGAATTGAAGAAATGTTCCTTGACTTGTGTAAAAGTAAGCCACACCCCTCAAAGTAATAAAGTTCAATATACAAACCCCATTTCAAAAAAGTTAGTACAACTGTGCAAATCAACCCTGTATTTGTTTGAAAACTGTACAAAGTCAGTGTCAGTTAGAAAGTTTTAGAAACATTTAGAATTTGATACTACCAACACTTTCCAAAAACGTTGGGACAGGGGCATGTTTACCAATGTTGCTGGTTCACCTCTTTTAACAATGCACTGTAAGTGTTTTGGATAGTGTTGTACCGATACTGCCACTTAAACACGTAACGGTATCGTGTACAGAGAGCACCGATATCATAGGTGTGTTGGAAATGGCCCCCCAACTCACTATTCCCTACATGTAGTACACAGGGCCCTTTTCGGGACACACCCCATGAAGCAGATACTGATGCGCATGAATGCCGCTAGATGCATCAATTTAAAGTTGGGAAAACAGTGCGGTCTCTACACACTGCAGCGGAAGATGGAGATTAGTAGAATAGCACATAGTTGTGGCTACGTTCCACCTTAAATGGTTCAGTGCCAGTGTTTCGTCATTTAATTTGGAATGGAAAATTAGAATTTAGTAGCTCATCATGTTCTCCTACAGGTAATACTTATTATTTGGGGACATGTGCATCAAACACTATGTAATATGTTGTAGTTTTTCATAGTTTTACTGTTTAATCTGTCCTCAACTGTAGAGCTCCGCTGCACACGGCTGAGTTTATTTTCTGTTCTCTGTTCTCATTGGCTGTTGAAGGGTCTCGTTCATCCTAGAGTTGGTGGATAGTTTACACTAGACTGGGGAAATTCAGGTTGAGCAGCAGCAGTTCTTAGAAAATGTATTTAACTGTTGGACAGATTCTCATAACAGTGTAAAAAGCTGTTCAGACATGCTAGACGATGCCCTCCTATTGTACTTGTTACTGCATTGTGGAAACTTTAACATTTTTTAATGTGCAGTTAATAAAGTAAAAAATGTTGTTTATTCAAGCTTATATCTTTATTAGCGATACAGAACACTGTTTTAACAAAATAAATCTGTAAATATAGCAATATAAATATCTGGATTTATAGGCATCTGTCTAGTAGTTAAGATAGATAAAGTTGGTATCCGTACTCGGTATCGGCAGATATTTGAACATGGAATATCGGTATCGGAAGGGAAATGTGGTATCGGTGCATCCCTAGTTTTGGAACTGACCAGACCAACCGCTGTAGTTTTGAAAGTGGAATGTTTTCTCATTCTTGCTTGTAGGATTTCAGCTGCTCAGCATCTCAGGGACTTCATTCATTTTTTCCCCCTTTCATAATACATCAGTTGTTTTTTAGTCTTTTAGCATTACCTAAAATTAACTATTTTTTCCTCTCTCAAAAAACTAATTTTCTGTTTCTACATTTGAACTACAGTCTTTGACTTTTTAAAATTAAATATTAGGGTTTAATTTTTGCACCTCATTGCCCTTGCATTTTATTATCATTTTGCACAGAACCTCAAATTTTCTGGAAATGGGGTTTGTACGTTAAAGTCTGCGTACACCAAATGTATTTATTCAGCAGATTTTATCAGCCTAAGAGTATATTTTAATCTCTACACACTCCTTACTTGAACTCTAATTCCCATGTGGTGTGTTTTGTAGGAATGATGGAGACAGCTCAGGTGGAGGAGAAGTCAAAGGGGAACGGGGCAAGTAATGCAAGCACAGGGCGAAGAGGCGTTCAGATCATTGACGATGAGCCCCAGGCTGCTACAGCTGCAGGAGGTTGCTGTTCATCAGGCTAGGACATTTCTCTCTCTTTCTCTTTCTCTTGCCCTTTCCCTTTCTCTCGGTCTCTTTCTCTCCAAAAAAGACTGCCACTTCTCATCCTCCACTGGTTGTTTGGTGAGGACACTCACGTTAACATGTATGTTTCAAAGCGATTCATCCATTTGAAAAGCTGAAAGCTCCAAAAGCTGATAGACCCTTTCTGTTTCTCCTGACCTTGGCTGTCTGATGCCAAACGCCAAAGGCAACCCCCTGTTCTAGACACACACACACACACACACACACACATGCACACGCACTCTAACAGCACACTGTCCTTACAATCTGACTTTACAGCCTTTTATTTTCTTTTGCAAGGATGTTGTACATGATGGGTTGATTTCTGTGAAAACATTGTTTTCTTTTAGTTAAAAGATGATTATTTAATAACTTAAACATATACAAGGAATCTGAAGTCCTCTGTACTTGTGGTAATTAGTGAGATATCTTTTGTCTTTGTTTTCCTTTAAGAAAAAAAAAAAAAACTTCTTAATGTTTCCCTTTTGACTCATCACTAATCAGAACTTTTATTAAACTTACTCTCTTCTTGTATTTTGAATTTATGTACAACAAACGAGAAAAATGAAAAATGTACTATACATACTGAATATTTTATCTGCTTTTACAATTTTTGGGAAAATCATAAATACCGCCACTTGCAAAAGTATTCAGACCCCAATTGAGTTTTCTAAGTGTTTAACAGGTTCTACATTTCTTTGGTCGTTTGTTTTCTTAAATTAACGTTAAGCTCACATTGTCAGATTGCAAGAAAAACAAGCAGTAGTATATACTTTAAAACTACCTGAAATGTGCTGATTGCAAAATCATTCTTAGCTTCATGTTAATGTAGGACAAAGGAACAGCTAGTTTTTTAAAACTAGCACTTTTTTGCACATTGATTGGATGTGGTATGTGGTGTTTTTATTACTTTCCCCAGATTCTGTGCAACAGTTATTGGTTATGAAGGCGGTTTTAATTATTATTATTATTTTGCATTAAAGGAAAATTCTGATGTTATTTTGTGTATCTTTTTTTATTATTATTAAAATTGACAGCACTTGGGTCTGAGTACTTATGCAGCCAATGTTTTTCAGCATGTCATGATGCTTGAAGTACAGCATATTTCATTAAGGTTTTTTAATAGAAATACAGGTAAGGGATGTTGCTTTGCAGCAGTCTTGAGTTTTGGCTAAAAATGTCCAGCAACTATTAAAGCTGCTTTGTGAAATACCCACCATGTGTTTTGCATGCAGGTGTTGCATTTGTTGATTAAAATAATTGTTTTATTTGAAAATACAACATTTCAATGATTTCCAGGGATTTGAATATTTGTCCAAGGGTAATTAGAAAATTGTAAATAATTGTATTATTTTACTGGGAAGCACTTTTCTTTCGGGGGGGGGGACAAGACTTGTTTTACCTGTTGTTGCAGAGGAGGGTGAAGAATGACAAAATGCGCAAGTAAGAATGTTTGGAAAAGCAAACTGCAACTGCATAATGTTTTATGTGAAAATCTGAAGTGACCGGCAGAGGAAATCAAAAAATTGGTCTCGCACCCGTGAACCTGTTGCCATTTCATTGTTGTTTGTCCTTCCTTGGTCAACTTTTGGTAGATTCCAACCCCTGTGTACCAGGGACTCCCAAAAAGTCCAGCCATTTTGGACCCAAAATGCAACAAAATTGAGGACTGAGTGTTCGTTTGTTGCCGTATTTATATTCCACTTGACGGGTAATATTTTATGCAGGTGATAGGTTTCATTCATTTGACCTCTCTGTGGTTTTAGCCTAGTGGCTGATTGGTAAATCTATGTATAAAGGTTATTAAATCAGTTCCTGTACAGACAAGGAACGGCAGATAATTAAGGACATGTTCAGCAGCACTTTAGGGTATTTGCAGGGTACTACAGTGAAATCTCTGTACTGAAGTCCATAGTCCAAAGGGGAATAGATGTCTGCCATTGAGCAGTTATATTTCTGCTCATACAAAAGCACTGTGATAAACTGAAAACCTCACCAAATTCATGGATACTACCACATAGAGCTCAGCTGGTAATGGGCAATTCAGCAAGCGCCATATAAATGTTACAAACTACAGTCCAGGCCTGGTTTTGTGGCTGCTCTGTTAGAGCATAGATCATGGTCTTTAGACAGTTCGCCTTGTGGCAGGGTGAATCAAGCATTTCAAAAGTGGGGGTGTAAATATTCCTTCTCTTCCCATACTACCATTACCCACGCATTTCAACCTCTTAATACTTGTGAACAACTATTAACTGATTATACACAGGTTTATAAAATCCACAGTCATCATCAGGAAAGAACATAAACATCAGTTCAGTCTGCCCAAAATACTGCAGTGTTAAATGCATGAACATTTTCACTGACTTTTTCAGCAGGCTTGCTTTACTTAGGGTGACCAGACGTTCTCTTTCACTCTGACATGTCCTCTTTTTTAGACTTAAAAAAAAAACTTGGATAAAAAAGATTAAAAAAAACTTCTTAGATAAAAAAAGTATCCCGGCGGAATTTCACAAACGTCCGCCATTTTGTTTTTCTAGAGTTTACATAGAACTTTCGAGAAGTTTCGTTCACAAACTAGTCCCGCCCTACTCCGATTGGTTCGCTTGAGTGAGAAGGGGGCGTGGTAAAGTAGCCTAAAATCTCCTGATTGGACGGTCTGACTGTAGAGCTACCGTTATTGGTCGATAACCTCTGTAAACATTTAATTGGTCAGTCTGCACGTCAGTAGTCATTATCAGGTTCTCTGCTGCATAATACTATTTCAACTAGTGCATCCTCTTCAGTTCGGTTAATTAAAGGTTGTAACATGCATTCAGTTAAGGTTTTTCTTTATTTTTTGTCTTGAAATGACACTCGCCGTCGGGAAACACACTACACCTTCTCGTGTGCATAGGGTTGCCATGTTTCTGAAATCAAAATAAGGAACGCAGAGGCAAGGGTACCAGTATTATGCACTTATAAATCCTTTTCGACGGTAGTCAATCCGATAAAACTGTTTTTTTGTTTGTCAGGCATTTATTAAGCCAATTGTATTTGTACAAAACGCAGACCATGTGACACAGATTGGGATGTATTCATTTGTGAACAGGAAAACATATTTGTGACTTGTGTTTAACATTAACATGTAGATTAAAATTTATGCATTTGTAAAGCATTTTAAGACTAATCTCGCTCCATATGTGTTGGGTTAAATATCACCCCTTTAAAACAACTGGACGCTGATGATACAAAATGGAAGGTCCATCCGTCTGAAAATTGCAGTCTATACAAAATAATGAATACTTTAGACATGAACCATAGGTTGTAGTGTAATAAATATTGTGTAAGTCCCAACAGATTAACCCTTTCACTGCCCCAGCCATGTACCTCTGTCCTGGGGTTAAAGGGAATGAGCACTGGGTGAATTCAGGAAGTTTGCGTCATAAGTGATTTTTGGCAGTGGCCCCATTTTTTTTTTTTCACAATATCAGTAGCGCAGTAGGAAAATGTTAATTGTGACCGACAGGGGGAGCAGTTGTAACAGTTTGTAAAGTGTCTGCAGATACCTTTTTTATGTTTTCAAAACGCTTATTTCTCTTAAACTTTATATGTTCTCATAAATGTATAATTATGTTTAAAACGTTCAGTTTAGGCTTATAGTTATTTGTATTTTTCTACAATTTGTAGTAAAAATTTTAGATAATCTTGTGTAAAAAAAAAAAAAGTAAATAAAAAGCAACAAAAACAGGCAGAAATTCAAGCCACATTTTGCCTCATGGCTCCGGAAAAGAGGAAGAACCAGGGGCCACATGTTTCTGTGGTAAAAAAAAAAAGGTCATAAATCATAGGTGGTACTTGGGAGGTTTTGTTTTGATAATGGGGTGGTACTTGGTCTAAAAAGTTTGAGAACCACTGGTCTATAACATAACACAACCAGGCCACCCTTATACATACAGTACTCACCAGAATAATCACAGTTTTAAAGATATTGGAGCAGAAAGCAGGCAGCGTTTAGACAAAAAAAATCATTTCATAAAAAATTCCCCCCACCCCACACACACCCCCTTTCGTTTCAGAAACAGCCAGAGATTCACAGAACAGAAACTTAACACACACAGCCTAACTGTGAAATACCGCCCACATTTTAAACACTGTGGTACATTACCATTATAATGCACAAACATACCTTTGAATGGGTACTTTGTGATAGAGAGCCGCAGTGGAAAAGAACATGTCAAAGAAAAGAGAGAGAAAATCTTGTTTTTAAGAAATACTACAAATTTTAGTTAAATAAAGCTAATGTGAAACTTAGCTTTTTTATGAGAAAAATGTAATGATTTTATAATAATAATAATAACCAAGGACCTACACAACTATCATAAAAGTGTAAGTGGTTCAAACAAAGAACTGTGTCTGTTGATTCACACCTGTTACTCAATGGTCAGGACCAGCACAGAGCAGGTATTATCTGAGTAGTGAACAGTTTTGGTTGAGGTGCTACTCTCAATCCAGCAGTGACAGGTTTTTAAAAACTCAAGCAGCATTGTTGTGTCTGATCCACATCTGCCAGCACAATGCAGTTTAATACCTCTGTTGATGCACACTTCATCAGAAATGTTACCTGGTGTGTGTCAGGTCATTTGAATGATAGACACACACTGTTCTAGAGGCCTTGTCTGCTGCCTCTGTACTGGTTCTGGTGGCTTTGCTCCGTCCTATTGTAGCCACAGCTGACAGAAAATTGATGTGAGAATCTCTCTACGTAAAATACCCATAATTCAGCACAAATAATTTATCAATTCAGTGAGCTCAGTGAGGTTGGATGGAGAGTGTTTGTGAACAGCAGTCTTCAGCTCTTTCCACAGATTCTCGATTGGATTCAGGTCTGGACTTTGGACCTGGCAGTTCCAACACCTGGATATGTTAATTTGGGAGCCATTCCATTGTAGATTTGGATCATTGTCTTGTTGGAAGATAAATCTCCGTCCCAGTCTCAGGTCTCTTACAGACTCCACCAGGTTTTCTTTCGGAATGGTCCTGTATTTGGCCCCATACATCTTCCCATCAATTTTGACCATCTTCCCTGTCCCTGCTGACGAAAAGCAGGCCCAAACCATGATGCTGTCACCACCATGTTTGACAGTGGGGACGGTGTGTTCAGGGTGATGAGCTGTGGTGCTTTTACGCCAAAAATATCGTGTTGTATTGTGGCCAAACTGTTCAATTTCATCTGAGAAAGAGCACCTTCTTCCACGTTTGGTGTGTCTCACAGGTGGCTTGTGGCAAACTTTAAACGAGACTTTTTATGGATGTCTTTGAGAAATGGCTTTCTTCTTGCCACTCTTCCATAAAGGCCAGATTTGTGCAGTGTACGACTGATTGTTGTCCCATGGACAGACTCTCCCACCTCAGCTGTAGATCTCTGCAGTTCATCCAGAGTGATCATGGGCCTCTTGGCTGCATCTCTGATCAGTCTTCTCCTTGTTCGAGATGAAAGTTTAGAGGGACGGCCAGGTCTTGGTAGATTTGCAGTGGTCTGATACTCCTTCCGTTTCAATACAATTGCTTGCACAGTGCTCTTTGGGATGTTTAAAGCTTGGGAAATCTTTTTGTATCCAAATCCTTCTTTAAACTTCTCCACAACAGTATCTCAGACCTGCCTGGTGTGTTCCTTGGTCTTCATGATGCTCTCTGCACTTTGAACAGAACCCTGAGACAATCACAGAGCAGGTGCATTTATACGGAGACTTGATTACACACAGGTGGATTCTATTTATCATCATCAGTCATTTGGGACAACACTGGATCGTTCAGAGATCCTCATTGAACTTCTGGAGTGAGTTTGCTGCACTGAAAGTAAAGGGGCCGAATAATATTTCACGCCCCACTTTTCAGTTTTTTGTTAAAAAAGTTTGACACATCCAATAAATTTCATTCCACTTCATGATTGTGTCCCACTTCTTGATTCTTCACAAAAAATTAAAATTTTATATCTTTATGTTTGAAGCCTGAAATGTGGCAAAAGGTTGAAAAGTTCAAGGGGGCCAAATACTTTCGCAAGGCACTGTCATGTACACTTTTGCTGTTACCCTTACATCAGGTCTCAGATTACTCCCCAGGTCCCAGACGTTCTCAGGATTGTTCTGTCAGCTCATTTAATAAATTAGGCCTCACGTATCTTCTCTTACCTTCTACGCTCTCACTTCTCCTTGCTATTTCCCCATCTCATCTTGGAGACAGGGCTGGCTACAGCAGTTCACGTCACCCTTCTCCAAACAGGATGCATGTATGATATTTTAATTATACTTCTCTAAATCTTACTTACAGCAAAGCACTTTCGCTCCTCGAAAGGCGAACAAAGGTCATGTATCCAAGCACAGCATGTTCTGTATCATAATCACTACACAGTTAGTTTACATTTTCCCACACACTATTAAGGAAAATAGTACTACAATCCTCCAGTTTTCACCAGGTGGTGGATGAGGACTCCAGAATCTAAAGAGAAGCCCAGGAAGGGGCAAAGTGCCAAATAATTGTTTCCAACTATTTAAAAATACTTTACATATTTGATAGTGAGGGGCATTTCTCATTTTAAACGCTGCACTGAAAAATTGTCTTGGCTGCAACTTTTTTCAGAGAAGAAAAACAAAACAAAACAAAACAAAAAAAACCCAACAAACTTGTCCTACATTTAGGTTTCTGTGGTGAATTCTTAAGAAGTTCCCAGCGTGACTGACTGGAACTTAAACCAAAACCTGTGCAAAAGCTGAGGTTGTGGCTGTGAGCAGCTTGCTTTTTTAAAATATAAAAACCTCATTGTTTCAAAAGCACTTTTGAATTTTTCATCTACAATGAACTAAAACCTAGGTACAGAGAAAGGGGTCTTTTGCAGATTGCACAGTAAAACAGACATTTTATCCCCTACTGAGTCAATAATTGTGGCACTGAGCTTGAATTTTTATTTATTAAATTTCTTGTGTTATGACATGCAGTCAGTTATTTTTTTTTTCTTTAAAAAAAAAACCCACTTCAGTGCTGACAAATAGTTAAGTGCTATTTGTAACTCAGAGACAACATCTAGTAACAAATCAGGTACGTTTAAGCAGCTGAAATGACTAAAGCTGTGCTGGATGTGTTCCATCAACTTAAAGGAACTGGTCCATTTCACATCATGTGGTCTTCAGCTGTCTTTATGCTAGACTCATTGTAACATTAAAGAGAGAAGCAAAGTAGACAATACATCAGTAGAAAAACATTGAAAAAAAAAACAAAAAATAACAATAACCCAAACCTCTACACATTATTTTTGCATAGAAAAAATTTTACTCAAAAAAACAAACAATCCCTTTTTATGCCAGTATAAACATGTAAAAAATATATATATTATTTCAAAACCTTAGAAGCGTCTATGAATTCAGCAGTTTGTTTACATGACCTAACATAAGCAAACAATGCTTAAAATAATCATAGGCAATATCAAAAAAGACAAGTGCAAGTTACGGATGATCTTCAGTGAACATCCAGCAAAGCTCTTTGGGATAAATGTTTAAGTAAATGTGAAAATGACAGCCTGAGGCCAAGTGCTTTTACTAGGCAGTCTGGATTAGCTCTGAGTATTTTGGTGGATGAGGACTCAGACTGAAGACCGCTGGAGGGCTGACAGTGGGAGAGGTGATGCGGAGAATCATTGCAAGTGACATCACAGTTCCCAAGATCTAGAGAGAGAGAGAGAGAGAGAGAGAGAGAGAGAGATTTAATTAAACACAGTTATATTAAATTACATACACACACCCCTTATTATCAGGGACATGAACTACAAGGACCCTTGTACATGATTTACACGATTACACTTCCCATTATTTTTCACATTAAATTTAAAATTCTGAATATTCCATTGTTATCTTGAATCTTCTTTTACAGCTGGGGGAGTGAGAATTAAATTCAGCTACCAACACACTTTCATATTCGCCCTGACTGGAAATGAGAACCGGGTCTGTGACCACTGGAAGTAAAACCTCAAGTACCACAGACAATAAGATTTTATTGTTAAACAAAACACGTATTGTGCCCGGTCTTAAACTACAGCAATTACCAGTGAAAATATTATTCATCAGCACAGAAGATTAACCCTAATTGAGAAATAATTACTGGGAAACGTGTTTTGAATAATATAAAAGTACTGATTAATTAATGCAATTATAAAACTTTATTTAAATTGCATTGTGTTCCTAAAAATAAACTTGAAGTACTAAGTCATTTCCTGGTTATTTAAAATACCTTCTAGAGTTAAGCTTATATGATTTTGGTTTACAAAGTTAATTTCTAAAAATGTAAATGAAAACTAATTGCAAAATGTGAAAATAATGTGAATCCTTCATTTAACATTATAAAGAAAACATTTTAAAATGTGGAAACTGGGAAAGTGTTTTTTGAAAATAGGCCCATTTTAAAAGCTGGATGGGTTGGGACAGGGAAATATTTACCACTGTGTATCACCTCTTAATTTAACAACACATTATTAATGTTTGTAAAAGGAGGAGACAGAATGCTGTAGTTTTGAAACTGATGTTTCAAATGTTCTGCCATTCTTGCTTCTTATAGGCTTTCGGCTGTCTGTTTAAAATCTCAGGGTCTCTTATGGTTTTTGAACTCATAACATGTTTTCGATCAATTTAAACACAAAAAAGCTTTTAATAAATTATATATAATATCAGCACAATGGAATAACAGTTATTTTAGCAGTGTCTATATTTAAAAATATAATTACAGCAATCAACTTAAAATGCTAGTACTTCCTTGAATTTTTGGGAGTGAGATAAATGTGTAGTGAGCAAATTAAGAGATTCTAATTGCCAAAACATCAAAACAGCATAGATATTATAATATTGTGAAAACAGTAATATATGTGTAGTTTGGGTGTTTTATCAATTAGGATCTTATAATTTGCTGAGTATATTTTCCCAGAAGAGCTTAGCATTGGACAAAAAAGCTATTATGGAGAAAATACTCTCTACAGTGCAGCTCGTTGCTCCAACACGGAAACATGAGCGCTCTCTCAAAGTTGTTGCACTTTCATGGTTTCAAGTCCTAAATGATAGTATCAAAATTAGTTTAAGGTGTACTTACAGCTAAAGCTGCGAAGCCAAAGAGCAAACCCAAGGTGACGGCAAAAATCATGTCCAAGTATTCCATAAATATGAAGCCGCATGGCTACAGTTACGAGAGAAAATACAATTAATGAAATGTATAAAACTAATATAATCATAATCACAAAATCTTAATAAAATGATGAGACACTTCACCTGGGTGTAGACCATTCTTGGTTTCAGATATTCCTGCAGGAGGTAAAATGAATATTGTGAGAGACCTTTGAAATTACGCTATACACAGAAATATATTTAGTAAGTGAACCACAAACGTGAATTAGTATGTACCCCCAGGTAGCCGTAGGTGGTTATTTCCTGGCACTCATCAACCTCAGTACTTTGACAGTTGCATGAATCAGGAACATTACTTCCCCAGTCCTGGTAGCCTTTAAACAGCCCACAACACTTAATCTGGTAAAAACAGAAGTAATTCATTACGATGATTGTGAGAGCAGGTGTGTATATAATCCTTAGCAAAACAGAAACAAATGAAAAATAACACACTGCACTGAACAGTGCATTCTGAAGCTGTGAGATCGATAAATAGATGTATGATGTACCTGCTCCTGAACAAAATCCATAGTTTTCTTGAAATCTGAACTGGTATGATCCAAAGGTGGCAGCTTTTCCAACTCCTGCCTGGTCACTGACATCACCTGATTGAAATCAATCAGTTAAATAAAACAAATGCAGTTATTATCTGTCCATTCTAGAACTAAGCAAAGCCATGACCACGCTTGCAATCACTTGCACACAACACTGCATCATGATTTAGTTGTTTAAACAATGCTATCCAGAGCATTTGGTGGTGGTTTTGAATAGTTGTGATTGTGCTGGGGTATAACAAAGCTGGGTTCCTCAGTTTAGACACATAGCTTAAAGGTAATACCTATTATTTTGGCAAGCTGCAGTTCTCTCTGGTTTGTTTATGTTCAGAAGCTCGGCATCTTAAGGTGGAACGACTGCTGTTTTTACATGGCTTAAGTCTTCAGTCAGTATTTTACCACAGAAACTTATTTGTAACTCAAGTTGCTTAGTTTTGTATAACTTTCAGTGTGTGTTTACTTTCATGCAGTTAGCGTCTACTGGAATTAGAGTGGGTTCCTACCTACATAATCTGAAGTCGCCAAAAAAAAGTCAATATTAACATATGGAACAGAAATAATGCAATATCCTCATCACTTTTCAAATAATTTTCAACGTTTGGTGGGTTCTGTTTTTTTCTTTATTAATTGTCTAATGACAGTAGGTTTTCATAAACATACTAGACTCGCTTCCAGACCCCAAACACACTGGAGAGCTAACAAATGGTAAGGAAACATCTTGTGAATTTTATTTAAAAAAACGTTTGTGATTAAAATTGTGAACGTCACCTTTATGCCTGAGATCAAATCAAAAAGAATAATAGCTGTGGGAATTGGTTTGTGCTCAATTATCGGTTTGTGGCCTTAAATAATTAAGCTAACTGACCCAAGTAGCAGACACATTTGTGCATAATCTGTGCCACTTCTGGCACTTACATCTAGTTATGGCACTAGCAAGTGTTGTATGGGCCACCTGTCGATTTGGCGAGGGTGGTGCTCAGGCTGAGGTGAGGCAGCCAGACACATTCAAAACCAAATGTGGGCTATAGAACTGCAGATCTGGGTCACATTTTGGCCAAACATTCATTGCTATCTGAGGAGAAATATTGCTTTGTTGTACACCCAACTTGTTTGTATCACCACAGTTAACATTACATTTCTCATAGGCCTTTTTCAGACCAAACTGCTCTGAATGGCTGTGTTTATAATTCAAATATTTAATTCTTGTGAAATGGGAAATAAATCCATAGGGCAAGGGCTAGTTTGTTTACTCCGTGAAGGAGCTGAAAGTAGCAGCTATGTCAGTTCACAGAACAGGAAAAAGGGTCAAATACCTCATCACGATTTATAGCCATCGGAATAGCTATTCGCAGGAGAATAATGGAACCAGCACACATTAGGACAAAAAACTGAGAGAGAGAGAGAGAGAGAGATGGGAAAAAAGTAGGGTCAACATAAACAAAACGCCATTTTCTCCCAGAAAAAAAAAATGCATCTAGCAAAACGTCACCACAGCGATTTTCACGTTTTACCTATTTTTCAGGGACTTTCTTGTTTTACACTTTGTGTGTATGTGTTACATATTAAATACATGTGTTTTAAAAATGGTTAAAAGTAGTTTAGGAGTATACTTTTCCCCCCAACTGTTGGCATCTCAATACTTTATTTCCAGTCTTCGTTTTGTAAAGTGGACACAAAGGCCGGAAAACCAAAAGGAACAGTTCAAGCCCGTTCCAGGTGACGGTTAGGAATGTAGCACACACCAATATCGCAGCGTTGAGCCCCATTAAAACACCGCAAGAGAAATTCTTTCACAACAGCGACAGCCCTAGTTTCACTTTTACCTCAGCTAAGGGCCGTGTTGCGCAGATAACAAACTTACCGCGATCAGGACATTCTTGTTTTCTTTATGAGCGCCGTAAGCTCCCAAAACTGCAACGATGAATGTGACGGAACCGAAAATGACCAAGACGATGACTCCTGTAAATTTGTGCGAATCCTGGTGAAGAAGACGACGTATAAAAACAAACATCAACATTTAGATTAAAATATGGGAAGCAATAAATTCGCAAGACAAATTTAAATAAAATCCATTATTCCTAATCCACTTTTTTTGGATGTTTCATATGGCCCTTACCTGGTCATCGTACGGCTGGAGATGTCCCACAATGGCCAGGCCCAATATCACCAGCCCAAATATCTAAAAAAAAAAAACGTTTATAAAGAACAAAAACAGTCGTTAAATTCAGTGCTTCAAGTGTTACTCTTCAGTGTAAAGCAGCCACGCCTTCAGCGTTTGCATAAAATAACTGACATTCCAGTTTAAATTGCGACCATTTTCACAGTTGAATATTTAAAGCACAAACATTGGATAAAGCCGTAAGTCTTACCGCGAAAAGGATGTTAAAGAAAACGAAGGTTTTCTTAAAGCACGGGTTTAAGCTCGCCATTGTCGCTGCTGCTCCTTTCCTCTCAGAAGTCTCCCACAGAATGATGCCGGGGGGGGGCACTAAATTCTTCGGCAAACAGGGGGCGGAACTGGGACGGGCTTCCAGTAAGAAGTAGCAAATAATACATTTAAAATGCAGACGTAGTTTAGAGGAAATGTTGGCCCAGCACACGAGGATAGTTCATGTATATCAGAAAATTTTTAATGTTGCTCAATAGAAGCAGAGCTTCACCGTTTGGAAACGTACGGAAACACCTAGAACCTCCCTGTTTCAAAAAAGAAGAAGAAAACAAAACAAAACAAAACACCACAGCCCTTTACTGAAGCTACCCATACAAAACAAGTACTGTGTACTTAAGTTAAAGTTAAATGTAGTAAAGTGATTTGATTTATTTCAGCTTTATTATTTCCAACACAACTGCAGGGCCTTGTGATTGAAGTTTCAATGCCTGCTTTGCGTCACTGTGTGTATTTTCTTATCAGTATCTGTGTTTGTTTCCTCTATCCGCTACAGTTTCCACCCACAGAGCGAACACATGGGTTGGTGTGTGAACTAGATACGCAGTAAGTGTCCACAAATGTGAAAGTGTGAGTCTGTGATGCCGTGTGTCACCATGTGTACCTTCCTTGACCCAGTGATTCCTGGTAGTCTCCAGACCTTCCACCAGGATGAAGTGGTTACAGAATGTAAATGTATACATGAAGAAGCAAGTGATATGAAAGAGAAACAAAGCCACTCACAGGACTTTTATAACACATTTTAATGGAATATATTTTCACATAAGCAGACAAAAATGAACAGCTTTTGTTCTTCAGCTTGAGGAAATGTAGTGTATTTGCTCTGATTTCACTCAGGAACAGTTTGTCTCCCACACGTGAACATAGTAACCACTTTAAATCTTCTAAACTCATTCTGTGGAATTCCCCACTGAGAGTCAAAACAAGTTTCACATAGGAACACAATGGCCAGGGTCAGTCTGCTGCTGATCTCTTATGGACTCCGTACCACGGTCTGAACCAGGGTTCATGTTTTGTTACGCTGTAAACATTGCTTTTACAGTGCGGTATATTAAGCAAACGAAAGAATTTACGTGATATCCAATGTCCACTATTTTAAATGTAAAAGCTTTATTTATGATTACTATAGAAACACAGCATAAAAAAGAAAGACAGTCAGTGTGTGAGTCTGGAGAGGGGCGTTATATTAAATAAATAGATCTCCATTTTTGTCTAGTGTGAAAGTTCCATGATGAGTCGAGCAATAGAAGTAAAGCTACAGTTTTGGGAGGTACATGTTCTTAATTGGACAGCGGCTATATGTTATTAATCCTCATGTGTATAACTCTGAGCATTAAAACTGTGTAACCATGGAAACATGATTCCTATCAAATGTCGTTCAACGTTGATGCACTGTTTTCAGTTAAAGCAGCATGGTAGGGGAATGGTAATGGATTTACAGTTGGTAATGAATTCTACTCTTTTTATAATGTATTCAGTGAGTAAACTACATGTTTCTTTCATTTACAAAGTCTGAACTGTCCAAAAACATGTTTTCTCACTGCACACTAGGGGTCGGCGATATGGCCCTAAAATAATATCATGATATTTCAGGGTATTTTTGCGATAACAATATTTTTGGAGACATAAAAAAAACACTCTATTCATTCATTCATTCATTCATTCATTATCTGTAACCGCTTATCCAATTCAGGGTCGCGGTGGGTCCAGAGCCTACCTGGAATCATTGGGCGCAAGGCGGGAATACACCCTGAAGGGGGCACCAGTCCTTCACAGGGCAACACACACACATTCATTCACACACATGGACACTTTTGGGTCATCAATCCACCTGCCAACGTGTGCTTTTGGACCGTGGGAGGAAACCGGAGCACCCGGCCGACACAGGGAGAACACACCACACTCCTCACAGACAGTCACCCGGAGGAAACCCACGCAGACACAGGGAGAACACACCACACTCCTCACAGACAGTCACCCGGAGGAAACCCATGCGGACACAGGGAGAACACACCAAACTCCTCACAGACAGTCACCCAGAGCAGGAATCAAACCCTCCAGGTCCCTGGAGCTGTGTGACTGCGACACTACCTGTTCCCAAAAACGCTCTAAATTATTTTATTCTTTTCAAGAACACATTATTGCATCAAAATAAATGTTATATTAATATTAACTATATAAAATTAATAATATATTTATGTAAATTATATTTAATTACATTTTATTTTAGTACAAATCTAACAATTTCAAACATTCAGAAGAAACAACAAATAAATTTGCTTATTTTGTAAGCAACCGTAACTTACCAAGATTCAAACATTGTATAAGGAGTATTTAGAATATTGATATTTTATTTCCAAACCACCTCCACACGACTGAAATCACTCCTCTTTGGGAGCAAATTTTTGAATGAGGAGCAAATTTCCACCGTACCTGTTGCTGTGCCTAAATGACGTAATGAATGTACGCCATATTATGTGTAAAAGCAATGATGCTTAATGTAAACAAGTCAGAATATCGTGATAATCACAATATAGAGTTTTATTATCGTTTAAATTTTTTTTGCAATATAATTGCACACAATACAATATGGCACAGCCCTACTGCACACAAACCGAACCATGGTTCAGAGACCACCTCTTTTGGTTGGAACACAGTTTAGTCCTTTGTCCTGGACTGTGGTCTGAGCCAGCTTACACACATGCTAGTTTGATTTTTACCAAACTGAAAATCAGAGGATCTAGACCAAACATTGTATGTGTGAAAGCACCCTTAAAGGAGCAAGAAGTCATTCTTACTTCAGAAAATAAGCAAACCCTCTTATATGAAAGTGATATTTTTAAAAACAAATTTTGCAGTGTTTCTCTAAAGTGCAACTCACATCAAATCAAACTGCTTTGTAGTCCCTGAGTTAAACAGTTTAAGCTCCATAGAGTGGATCACAAACATGGGGTCGGCCATATTTAAAATAAGTTTAGGGCAAAATATTTGACACCTCCAAGTCACTAGTGTCAGATTAAACTTTAAAAAAAAACAGTGTCATTACAGAGTGAAGAATCACTGGAAAGATAACTGATTGACACTTTACAGTGGCGGATACTGGTCTTTCAAGGAGGGGAAGCTCAATTTTGGCCACATCATAAAATGTGTCGGTTCATTTATACGTAAATTCTACCCTCCATTCCTTTTCAAGAAAATGATCTGTGACCCTGTCGTACCAACAAGGCGTCTTTTCCAGGGACTTGACTAGTGTCCTCTCAATGGCCAGCAGAGCTAGGCTGCTTAAACGGCCTTGGCCCATGTGAAGTGTGTCCGTCTGTGAGTGCTTTGTGACGGTGGAGGGGCTCAGCAGCACCCGCTGGACAGAAACTGCGATAGAAGTCAGAAAGAGTGATAGAAGTCAGTCTCCAAACACAAGCAGCTACAAAAAACCGCACCAGAAATAGAAGCTCGATTTGTCGCTAGTCGTTTTTAACAAAGAAAATGCCGCTAAGAGGATTAAGAAAGTCTCCGGTTCAACTCAGAACAGAAAATTGAATGCTCCCACGGAGCTTTACACCAGAGGATCACTGATTCGCTCATTTCACTGTCAATCAAAAAGGGTTTCAGCCTCAGACAGATCATCCAATCATCATGCAGAAGCTGAGCGTCCGGGCCAGCCGAGGCCAGCCCACTGCCCCATAGACCCCCAGAGACGCTGAGCGTCCGATGGGCAGGACAAAGCCCAGCATTTATCCAATGACTTCGCTATTGAACTCTGTAGACGCTCAGCGTCCTCACTGTTTAAAGCACTGTGAAGCTGCGGGAATGATTGAGAGGAAAGTCGTGTCTTTACCAGTGATAAGAAGCTGATTCTGAACAAAAGTTGAGCGCGTTGTAGTGCATATTTATTCAATGACATGTACACACACCAGTATATATTTGATCACTTATTTTTTTACATTTTAGGGGAAGCTGAGCTTCCCTTGCAGTCTTAGAGCAATCACATCTGACCCTTTACCATAAAACTGTACAGAACTGAGTAGTTGGGACAGTAGCTCTAATATCTATTTATTTTTATGATTTATTTATTTATTTTGGATACAAGCGAAGGCAGACAAAATAGCTAACTAAAGCTCTTAAACTACACAATCCATAAATATTTTTGCTCAAAGTCCTCAGGAGACCTATTAGTGGTTCTCTTATAAATTCCTCAGGAAAACCAGCTCTAGACAAAAACAAGACATGAGATACCTCCAGCAAAAATATTTTTTAACAAGAATGTTACTATCTAACAAAATCTTAATTGATATCTCTGGTAAAACTGTGAGGAAGTGCAAATGAAATGTATTCAGGAGGAAGTTGCTAGAGTTTCATAACCCAAAGCTGTAGATTTATGGGTTTATAGATGTTTAGCAAATATAAACACACATTCAAATATGCCTTGTATAGCAAACTGCCAAAACGTCCAGCAGACGAAATTAGGACTGATTTCAATGTTCATCCTCACATAATACTATCACTACAAGGCCAGACTGTACTGAGCACCGACTGCTTTCTCAGCACTTTAAACCGTATGGAGAAGAAGGCCCTGTGGTGGTTGACCAGAGCTCCATTGGCACCATATGAAAGAGGAATAGTCATACCACAAACCAACAAAAGGGTTTTTTTAATATGTTTTAAGAAAAGTGTTAAAGGAGAACGCATTACATTGGAAAATAAAATCTCAACTAGACAATAATCATTAATTAATTAATACAATTACTGGTCCTAAAATGCTAGTTTTATTTAATTTTATTTACATTTAGGTTTTTATTTAAAAAGCACACTTTCAGGGCTATAGTTATATACTCTAGACGTTTGACTGATTTATACATTCATCAACATTTACAACCATTTACTCTTTCTATGAACTTATAATTAGCTTTATGTTCATTTAATTGCTCTTCCATTTTGGACATTTATTCTCAAATCATATTTTTTTTCTACCTTCCATTTGTTCTGCATTGTTTACAGCATGTTGTGATAGGGCCTGTCTCTCAAGGTCACTGAACAAGCATAATATTGCTTTCAGACAAAAGCCTTTTTCATTTTATTGAAGAAGAAAAACAACATTGTTTAACTTCATTTAAAGGAGCACTAGGCAATTTCACCAGAGTTCTGTGTTATTGTAGTCCATCTACCTACTGACCAAATGCTGTGCATCCAGAATCCTGACCTGTGAACTAGTGCATTAGTCAGAGCATCCTCCTCTAGCCACTCTGCCCTGTAGTAGTTTTCAAAACAGGCTTTCCCAGACACAGAGAGGTGGCACAATTGCTAAACTAACAAATTCTAATTCCTTTTTTTCATGTTTTACAGGTTGTAATCATCCAGTGTCCCCTGAGTTTAATATAAAGCAGAATGGTCTATATGAGTCTGTATGAGTAAGGCTATATAAATACACAGTTATCATATTGTTTAAGTTAAGCTCGTGTCCTGGTCATAAACACATGAACGATAGGAAAATTTTGGCCTTGCTGATATCTGAACTCATTTGCCTTCCTTTTTTTTCTCTTCAGGAATGAACGGTAAGTCTTCACTGTAGTACAAGTAACTACTTTGGCAGAATGTTCAGAAACGGCCTTCTTAATATTCTCACAGTGGCCCATGGTGTATCCAGATGAGCTCGGAAGTTAACTACAGATGAAGCAAAACATTGATTTCATATTGCCATATTTGGTAAGCTGACCATGGTGGCTGAACCTGAGTGTTAAGTGTTGCAGGCTGAGTCTCATGTTACTCTCGAGCACTCGATAAGAGATACAGCTGAGTTGAGTTGAGTCCATGAATTTTGTTACTGTTTATGAAAACCGAAGAATGTTATATACATAAGATAATTCGAGTGATGTGAAGGGCTAGATATAATTGCTATATAACAAGTAAATGTAGGTTTAGTTCTGCATGGCATCATTTTTTGTTTCTTATAATATGGAGATGAATTGTGGTTGCCATTTTACACCTATATCAGAAATGTGTGTATGTAAAAAAAACCTGGATAATTTCCAACTATTTTGTTATTATTACAAATGTGAGTCAAGCAAGTCATTGAAAGCATAGTTTTTTCCTCCCTCATACCTCTTCTGAATTCCTTCCATTTCTTACTTGTCATTTCATGCAGTCCTGTTTTTATGAAGGACATCTAAAAATAAAGCTTTTATTAGCAAGATACCATTATCTCTAGTAACTGTTTTCCAGCAACAACAGAACATAAATCAGTCAGAATCACCAAGAGGAAGTTGTGCACTAGAATACTGTATATACAGCCGTTTTATTGCTGGTTCCCTAATTTTTGGCTTAATGGCCTGTACATTGTTTTTTGTCGGACTGCCTACTGGGCCAGCCTAGAAGAAGTGCATTTCTACTGACATAAACTGATTCACAAACAAGAAGAACTTAGTTCCCAGCTGGAACCAAGTTAAATAATAGTAAATAAAACAGGTACACACTCTGTTTGTGTGTGTTTCTGGGGCTATGTTTGGCTCTGTGTTAGTTAGGTTTCTCTGCTGTTCACAAGCTCAGCAGGAACTCTGCAACATTCACACACGTACTGTATCTCACAGAGAGAGAAGGACTGCTGAATTTGTCTTATTTTACGTGAGCGTGTGTTTTTGTGGAGGGTAGACATTTTGTGGAGTTAGTGTGTTTATGAAACTCCACATAGCTGCCCACATCTACATTAAACTTCACATGCTTTATTCTAACCTATTACATTGAATAAATAAGTAATTGTGATTCTTAACATAAACAAAATGTTGTTGTTCTTCTTTGTTCTTTGGTGGTAGGTCATCTAGTATTTAGCTTTAAATAAAATTAACAAGAAAAACACTGATGCCGGGCGGCACGGTGGTGCAGCAGGTAGTGTCGCAGTCACACAGCTCCAGGGGCCTGGAGGTAGTGGGTTCGATTCCCACTCCAGGTGACTGTCTGTGAGGAGTTGGTGTGTTTTCCCCGTGTCCGCATGGGTTTCCTCCCACAGTCCAAAAACACACGTTGCAGGTGGATTGGCGACTCGAAAGTGTGTGAATGTGTGTGTGTGTGTGTTGCCCTGTGAAGGACTGACGCCCCCTCCAGGGTGTATTCCCGCCTTGCGCCCAATGATTCCAGGTAGGCTCTGGACCCCCCCGCGACCTTAAATTGGTTAAGCGGTTACAGATAATGGATGGATGGAACACTGATGCCAGTGTTATATATAATGAACAAAGCTTTGTGTTCCTTTTTTAATTTCTGCATTTATTACCTGCCCTCCATATTTTCTGTACAACACAATCACATAATAAATACCACATGTAACAAAGACATTGATATGAAGCACCAGAGCTTCTCCAGACCTTCCAAAGGTAATACAAGGGTATGTATTTTGGGCTTTTCTATTTTTTGAAATGGCAGAAAAACCTCTGTGACAATGGTTATATAGCTAATAGCGGTCCGGCTAAACTAGGCTGGCCTAGTCTTGTTCTTGTCTGTGTACACAAGAAACTTAAAATGTGAACGTAATATTTAAGGTGCTATAAAATGCCTTTATAATATATTTAATGTTGTTCTCTTATTTTTATATAAATGTTATGTGGAGAGGGCGGCACGGTGGCGCAGCAGGTAGTGTCGCAGTCACACAGCTCCAGGGGCCTGGAGGTTGTGGGTTCGATTCCCGCTCCGGGTGACTGTCTGTGAGGAGTTGGTGTGTTCTCCCCGTGTCCGCGTGGGTTTCCTCCGGGTGCTCCGGTTTCCTCCCACAGTCCAAAAACACACGTTGCAGGTGGATTGGCGACTCGAAAGTGTCCCTAGGTGAGTGTGTGAGTGAATGTGTGTGAGTGTTGCCCTGTGAAGGACTGGCGTCCCCTCCAGGGTGTATTCCCGCCTTGCGCCCAATGATTCCAGGCAGGCTCTGGACCCCCCGCGACCCTAAAATTGGATAAGCGGTTACAGATAATGAATGAATGAATGAATGTTATGTGGAGGGCGGCATGGTGGCGCAGCAGGTAGTGTCGCAGTCACACAGCTCCAGGGACCTGGAGGTTGTGGGTTCGATTCCCGCTCCGGGTGACTGTCTGTGAGGAGTTGGTGTGTTCTCCCTCTGTCTGCGTGGGTTTCCTTCAGGTGACTGTCTGTGAGGAGTGTGGTGTGTCTGCGTGGGTTTCCTCCGAGTGCTCCAGTTTCCTCCCACAGTCCAAAAACACATGTTGGTAGGTGGATTGGTGACTCAAAAGTGTCCGTAGCTGTGCAGGGTGTATTCCCGCCTTGCACCCAATGATTCCAGGAAGGCACTGGACCCACCGCGACCCTGAAATGGATAAGCACTTACAGATAATGAATGGATGAATAAATTAATGTTATGTGGAATAAAAAGAGTCCGTTTATAAACTGATTTCTTCATTTAACCCATACTTGGTACCAAATACACAAACACACTCTAATGAGCATTTTTTTTAACCACACACACTACACTCTAAAAAATGGTTAGGTTTAAATAACCAAAGTTGGGTCAATTTGGCAACCCAACACTGGGTCCAATAGGGACAAACCCAGCATTAGTTATTTTAACCCAAAAGGGTTTGACCCAGGGAACTGGGTTGTTGGGCCTTTACCCAGCTGCTGAGTAAAAGCAAATACATGGTTGGGTTACAGCAACCCAAAGTGAGTTACTGATATAATGTAAATTGATATATGTAAATTATAAATGTTCTACTCTTGTTCATGTAATGCAACGTTCATGTAATGCTTGTTTGTGTAATGTGCATGTAAATTTGCAAAGTGTGACCATACCGGTTCAGTCTTTAGAACAATAATTTGGAAGAATTACATTTACTAAGTTTTAAGGAGAGTTGGCTTTTCCAAAGCAAGCTGATTCACAGCAAGAAAACGCCTTCGGTTCACAGTGCCACGCTCCTGTACCAAGATGAAGAGCTTCTTCTGTTTCCTCAGGACTCAAACACTGCTCCAAGAAAAAAAAATCAGAGATCAGAGAAAACAATATTAATGGCAGTTGTGTTATGACTACTGTGCAGTTACTCTCTATAAAGAATTTACTTTTTTTTGTGTAATATTGAGCACAAACACACAACTGGAGAAGTGCCAGCCATGGCACACGGAGCATTTTGGGGGTTATGTGCCTTGCTGATGTGCACCTCAGCTATAAATGAATTCTTCCTGCTGGTCCTGGGAATTAAACCAGCCACACTCTTGGGTTGTAGATCAACTCTCTAAACTTAAAGGGTACATTCACTACTGCAATATAAAACACATTTTATAAAAACATTTTCTCACTATTTGCTAGCTCTTGAAACAGGTCTTATGTGTTTACAAAGCAAACAAAACATGGTGTCTCAGTTCAATATACTAGGCCTCTGGAGTTTTTTAGACAACCGCGAGAACTCCATATGTTGAAAAGCATGAACTGAGTTGAGGGTTTTGATTGCTCTATTTCTGCTCCATAGGTGGGTAATTACCAATGCTAAAAACCTAGCTAAAAACAGCTATTTATTTTGGTGTTTCAGATCACTTAAGCTGGAAATATCTCCAAATTCGGGAGATGGCTAACTGCATGAATGTAAAAAGGCCAATATTACTACAAAATAAAACAACTCGAGTTACAAATGAGTTTCTTTAGTAGTTCAAATAGTGAATAAAATCTTACAAATTAAACTTCAGCCAACTACAAACAAGAGTTTGTCTTCAAATATTTCATCTTAAAAGACGTGGAGCTTCTGAACATAAACAAACTAGAGAGAACTGCAGTTCTCCACATTTGCAGACATTTCCTTTAAGGCCACAGCTGCCCCCAAATGTACCTTTGGTCAGAGTGAAAAATGCGCACCCATTCACAAAACTATGATTAGATCCTGGAATAAAACAAGCTACTTTGCCTTGATTGGAGGGATCATGAATAATGTGATGAGCTCCGTTCTGATTGGCTGCTTATAGTGAGGCACCGTGATGGCTCCCACAGGTTCAACATGTCCAGATAAACTGGTAAAAATTTAGGCATCCAAGTTTATATTATTGCTGTCTGATGAAAAAAGTATCTCAGAAAAAAAAAATTCCAGGAACATGAAAAAATTATTCTTTTTTAAATGACATTTCTTTTGTAAATTATGACTTGTGTATGTGCAAAAAATTGTAAGAAAGCAGTTTAATATTTAAAACTTCTGTGTAAATTTATGTGTATTTCTGACATCTGTTTTCTTTTCATGGAATAAAACAAACTACTAAACCTAATTTATTTTTCAAATTTTATGGCAGTGTGGCCAGTGATTTATCATTTATGATCACTGAGCTAGTCTGAATATATACTTTTACGCCATTTTTAATCTAACACAAGTTTCTGATATTAAAATTGATTTGTAGCATCTGTGGGGACCTCAGTGCTACGCAGAGCAACTCCTAGATTTCCCTGCTCCACTGGTAAAAGAGATGCTAAATTTATTGTTGTTTATTGCTGCTGTTGTGAATTTTATTTATCATTCATTCAGTCATTGTCTGTAACTGTTTATCCAGTTCAGGGTCACGGTTGAATTTTATTTATCCATTCAATAAAAAGAATTTGGCCCAAATAAGCAGTGCTTTCCTCACTGCCTTCTCTTGGCTAAACCAGATGATCTTCATGACTAATTGAAACGAAAGTGTGGTAGAAGTCACATTAAGAGAGTTGTGTGGTATGAGTGGGGGAGTATAACTTCACTGGTACTTTGAAATCTACGTGTATCCTTCTGCTTTACAGGAATGTTCTCTTAATCTTTAATGAATCAGTATCCCATAAAAAGGGGTTTAAAGGGTGTCTCTACAGAAGCAACAGTGGCCTTGGGTTTTGGAAAAGTTTAAGGCAATGTTTGTGATTTTAATTCAGTAAATCTTAAGGAGAAGATTTAAAGAAGTTTTCCTTGTAATGTGCTACATTTCTGGTCTGTTGTTTGTGCGCTGGAAAAAGTCACAGCGTTTCTGCACAACAGTGGCTCAGCCTGTGAGGGTTGTGCCGATGTCTTTGTTTGTTGGTGACTGAACCACAGCCAGGAAATGGCATCAAGAGGCAAGGCAAATTTATTTATAGATCACTCTTTGTAAACATTGCAATTCAAAAAATTGGAGATTAAATTAGAAATAAGCAGTGGCAACATGGTGGCGTTGCAGGTAGTGTCGCTGTCACACAGCTCCAGGGTCCTGCGGTTGTGGGTACTAACCCTGCTCCGGGTGATTGTCTGTGAGGGGTTTGGTGTGTTCTTCCCGTGTCTGCATGTGTTTCCTCCTGGTGCTCCGGTTTCCTCCCATGGTCTAAAAACACACATTAGTAGGTGGACTGGAGAGTCAAAAGTGTCCATAGGTGTGAATGTGATAGGGAATGTGGGAGTGTGTGTCGCCCTGTGAAGGACTGGGGCCTTTTCCAGGGTGTGTGTTCACCTTGCGCTCAGTGATTCCCGGTAGGCTCTGGACCCACCACGACCCTGAACTGGATAAGGGTTACAGATAATGAATGAATTAATAAATGTAAGCAGTAGTGTTATATCAAGTGCATTGTTAAACAAAGGCTTTGGAGAACAGAAAGGTCTTTATTCTAGATTCGAGGATTGCAACATTTGGGACAAATCTGATCTGCGGGCAGCGTTTGGACGGTGTTTTGATGACTGAGGCACCACTGAATGTTGAAAATCATAAAAAAGTTGAGGATCTTGCTTCATAAGGAGTTGGCTTATTTTGCTGTTTCAGATGGATTGCTTAAAGTGGAACTGACCCTGACTGCTAACGTTTCATGAAAATACACCTATACTGAAAGCACTACCAAATTAAACCAGAGGGGAAGTTTATTTTTCTGTGAGAACAGCACATCTCAAGAAAGGTCTATGTAGCCTTTACATTTTTATACATGATACAAAACAACTGGACTGCATTAATGTAGATCTACACAAAGTAGCAAGCTCTGCATCAGTCTAGTCCCAGTCCAGTTGTGGCACTGTGAAGGCAAAGCCAAATAAATTATTACATATTACAAATTAATGCTTACTACTGTTGACTAATATATGGCGCTAGTAGATCTGCTGTATAAAAAAGATTGAGAATAGCACTCCTACTTGTGTGATATTCCTTTTTTATAATACTGGATGAAAAGTAAATCAGCTTATACTTGATATGGGCCTTCTAATGTCACCACATGTCCCTTTGGTATTTCTAAAATTAACAAGCAAATTTTATGAATTAATGTAGTTTTCATTTATTCATTCAATATCTGTAACCCTTATCCAGTTCAGGGTCACGGTGGGTCCAGATCCTACCTGGAATCTTTGGGCACAAGGCAGGAATACACCCTTCACAGGGCAACACACACACACACACACACACATCACACCTATGGAAACTTTTGAGTCGCCAGTCCACCTGCCAACGTGTGTTTTTGGACTGTGGGAGGAAACTGGAGCACCCGGAGGAAACCCACGCAGACACAGGGAGAACACACCACACTCCTCACAGACAGTCACCCGGAGGAAACCCACGCAGACACAGGGAGAACACACCAAACTCCTCACAGACAGTCACCCGGAGGAAACCCACGCGGACACAGGGAGAACACACCACACTCCTCACAGACAGTCACCCGGAGCGGGCCTCAAACCCACAACCTCCAGGTCCCTGGAGCTGTGTGACTGCAACACTTCCTGCTGGGCCACCGTGCCGCCCTGTTAATGTAGTATTAAAAATTTTAATATTTGTCTGGCAAAATTAGTATGTAAACTGCAATAAAAATAATAATCTGTGATTTATCAATTCTCTCAAAGCCCTGTTTAAATTGACATTGGGAGAAAGAAAGTTTGGGAAAGTTTTAATCATTGAAATCATTTTAAATAATCCACTATAAACATGGGAATGTACAAGCTATAAAATAAGTACCAGTTAAGAAAGGACATTTCCAGTGCAAGACTGCAAAGAATTTAATTCGTTCACAGGCTACATGTATATAATATTATTAAAGTTTCAGGACAAGGCTGGAAACCACTGTTAAATGTGCATGAATTTTATGCCCTCAGACCAAGGGCGTAGAATTAGCACGAATGGAAATCCAACGATTATTGAATTGTCCCCACAAATAATTTGATCCCCTCCAAAAAAGCAAAAACAAAAAACAACAACACAACAACAAAAACCCATCTCATTAACCTAGAGGTGCAGAAAGGGTTAAATCATGTTCTCTAGTGGAGTCCTACCTACCCATTAACACAGATGACCAGTGTGACTGCCTGTGCCTTTCCCTGCTGTCACGTGAGTCTCTGTAGTTTGTTTGTTAGCAGTCCCAAGACTCAGGTGCATCTTGGGTGAAACATGGGTGTCAAAATTGAGTGAGGATGGTAGCAAAAATTAGCTATTTTTCAAAGAAACATGTATGTCATTTAAATCAAGTTCACTAATGAAATGAGTCCATCATAATAACAGGTGGATTCATAAGTCCCCACCAATGTCAAAGCAAATCTACGCCATTGCCTCAGACAATGTTGCATAATAAACTGTAACAATAATCTGACCATAAATATGGCCACATGGCATGAAGAGTACCTCAGAAAACACGTCATGAATTTAACTTGAAACTCATGAGGGTTAGGGTTAGGGTGAGTCCATGTTTCAGCTTGTTTTCTGGAACAAATGATATCATGTGCTTTTTTTACAATTCACTTGAGCCATTATTTAAAGGAACAATCTATATTTACTGTACAATGTTATAAAATGTCCAGGGTGTGTGGTCATGGATTAAGGAAACAGGCTAGATTGAAGCACTAGCAGACCCAAGAGCAGTGGTGTATTTCAGAATTGCCCGGTACTGAGCAGAGATGTACAGGAAGTTCAGCCTTGGAGCCTGCCCTCTGTCCAATCACACTACAGTCCAAACCCACTGAGTTGCCAGGTATACAAACATAGTGTCTTGCAGTCATGAAATGACCAAGTGAACAGAGTTAATCTTATATTTTACCAGACCCAAAAAGCCCCATTGCACTTCTAAAATAGTTCATAACCAGAGAAACAAGACCAGGCCAAAGAAAGTGAGGCATCGTGTGTTTTATACAAAGACGGTGATTAACAACATGTTTGAAAGGTGTAAATACCATTGTTTATTTGTTTTAAAGAAATTGAGACAGATTCATGTGTATTTGTGGCGTGGCGTGTATTTTAAACAAATTATGGAGTAAGAATTGTGTTTGAAAAGCCTCATATATTCACCTATTTAAGGTGGAACAGAGAAATCAAGCTTGGTATTACACAGCAAATATATGCATTTCAATAGTAGGTAGATGTTTAGTGACATGATGTACACTTAGGGTGACCAGATCTGAGAAGGGGGGGGGGGGGGTGGACATGCAGGCTGACCAATTAAATGAATTAAATGTTTACAGAGAAGGTTATCAACCAATAACGGTAGCTCTACAGTCAGACCGTCCAATCAGAAGATTTTAGTCTACTTTACCACGCCCCCTTCTCACTCAAGCGAACCAATCGGAGTAGGGGAGGGCGGGACTAGTTTGTGAACGAAACTTCTCGAAGTTCTATGTAAGCTCTAGAAAAACAAAATCCCGGACGTTTGTGAAATTCCGCTCGGATATTTTTTAAGTCTAAAAAAGAGGACATGTCCGGGTAAAAGAGGACGTCTGGTCACCCTATGTACACTTGGTGTACACATGTTTTAAATGGATAAAATGGAAATAAGAAGTGTTTCAAAATGCGTTTGTTTATAAAACCTAGTGCTAGCTTTAGCTTTGCCTAGCTCTTTAAGGTGGAAATGAGTATTCAATAAGAAGCTGCAGAATAATGCAAATAAAACTCTTAAACTGGTCCATTTAAGGTGGAACTAAATGCTTGAATATGAAAATTATGAATAAGAAGCCAGGATCTGCCTCCTAAAATGTCATTTGTAGTTGAAGGGAAAATAACACCAACCTTGTCTAGTCTAAAACTTAAATGTGGTTTAGGCAATGCATTCTTGTAAATGCAGGAAAAACGGCAGCTGCTCTTTTCATTTTTGCCTTTCACTTAAGTAGGTAAATGTTTAGTGGCATCACATACATTTGGTTAGTGTTTTTTAACAGATAAAGTAGAATAACAGTTGCTTCAAAAAGTTTCAAAACTATAGTGCTAGCTTCAGCTCTTAAGGTGGGATAGTAGAGAGTTAAATTAGGGTCAAATGATTTGTTCATGGCAGCACTGTTGTGCAACTGGTAGTGTCGCTGTCACACAGCTCCAGGACTCTGGGGTTGTGGGTTTGAGTTCCGCTCCGGGTGACTGTCTATGAAGAGTTTGGTGTGTTCTAACTGTGTCTGTGTGGGTTTCCTCCAGGTGACTGTCTGTGAGGAGTGTGGTGTGTTCTCCCTGTGTCTGTGTGGGTTTCCTCTGGGTGACTGTCTGTGAGGAGTGTGGTGTGTTCTCCCTGTGTCTGTGTGGGTTTCCTCCGGGTGACTGTCTGTGAGGAGTGTGGTGTGTTCTCCCTGTGTCTGCTTGGGTTTCCTCCGGGTGACTGTCTGTGAGGAGTGTGGTGTGTTCTCCCTGTGTCTGCGTGGGTTTCCTCTGGGTGACTGTCTGTGAGGATTGTGGTGTGTTCTCCCTGTGTCTGTGTGGGTTTCCTCCGGGTGACTGTCTGTGAGGAGTGTGGTGTGTTCTCCCTGTGTCTGCTTGGGTTTCCTCCGGGTGACTGTCTGTGAGGAGTGTGGTGTGTTCTCCCTGTGTCTGCGTGGGTTTCCTCTGGGTGACTGTCTGTGAGGATTGTGGTGTGTTCTCCCTGTGTCTGCGTGGGTTTCCTCTGGGTGACTGTCTGTGAGGATTGTGGTGTGTTCTCCCTGTGTCTGCGTGGGTTTCCTCTGGGTGACTGTCTGTGAGGAGTGTGGTGTGTTCTCCCTGTGTCTGCTTGGGTTTCCTCCGGGTGACTGTCTGTGAGGAGTGTGGTGTGTTCTCCCTGTGTCTGCGTGGGTTTCCTCTGGGTGACTGTCTGTGAGGATTGTGGTGTGTTCTCCCTGTGTCTGTGTGGGTTTCCTTCGGGTGACTGTCTGTGAGGAGTGTGGTGTGTTCTCCCTGTGTCTGTGTGGGTTTCCTCCGGGTGCTCCAGTTTCCTCCCACAGTCCAAAATCACATGTTGGTAGATGGATTGGCGACTCGAAAGTGTCCGTAGGTTTGAGTGAATGTGTGAGTGTGTATCGCCCTGTGAAGGACTAGCACACCCTCCAGGGTGTGTTCCTGCCTTGCGCTCAGTGTTTCCGGGTAGGCTCCGGACCTACTGTGACCCTGAAATGGAAAAGAGGCTACAGACAATGAATGAATTAATAAATATTTTGTTCATTTGAAAAAACCCTGAAACTGATCATTAATATCTTGAGATTGAATCGAATTTTGATTCAATACATTTTTGATATTTTTCACTTTCCTATATATTTTGATATATGAATCTTATATTTTCAGATTCGTAGTTTAGTTTTCAGATTCAGATCTTATTTTTCTTAAGTTTCATATCTTTTTTTTGGTCACAGATCTTATATTCACTTTCAGATCCTCTTTTTTTAACTTTCAGATCCTTATTTTTCAGTTTTGGCTCTGATCTGGCGTTGGAGGCGGAGAAGGCGGAGGTACTTCCTCACTGATAACTATGACAAATATCACTGAACACAATACAGTTATACACAATATTCAGTGTAAAACATTGAGTTTAGTGAAAAGTCCTGCAGAGTCAGCTCTTTTAGCACTAGTAATTAGTTTGGCACCAATTGCACTAAAAGAGCTATAAACTCTGTCAGACCGTGTTGTTCCACAGCCACACTTTAGTTTCCCACCAGCCCTTTGCTGGCGATGGCATCTACTATATTTTAGTTTTTACAAAGTTAAATCTCTAGATTTTAATTTTCAGTTTAAGTGTTTTTTCAAATAAACAAAATGTTTGATCCTAATTTAGCTTCATAGAAAAGAGAATTCCAGAAGGTGGTGAATAATGCAAATAAGACTATGAAATTTGTGAATAATAAGCAAAGATCTGCCTCCTACATGATTTGCCTCCTTTTATAGTGGAAAGGAAAATCGATAAGTAACACCGACCTTGTCTAGTTGAAGTATTGTAGGCTTGTAAATGGAGGGAAATGGTGGCGCTCGTTCAATTTATTTGTCCGTTCTTTTGCCTAGGTACATGTTTTAGTGAAATGATGAACATTTTTTATTTTTGTGTAAATATGTTGATTATGCCACATTCTTTGTAGTTTTTATGGTCCAAAATTTCCTAAAATCCTTGCTTGTTCATTCCTTTTTCCTCAAACTGGCAACCTGGTTGAGCTACACATCTGGGGAGGAAGGGGAGGAGACAGGCAGCTCTCGCCACTGTTTTGAAACTGTATTATAGTTATGATTTTAAACGTGTCAGTATTACAGATTGCTCCTTTAACTGACAAAATGTAAAAAAGAAATGATTTCCATTGTTTAGACTGACCAACTTGTGTGTGTTTTATAAATATTAACAAATGTTGAATTTGATGCCTGCAACACACTCCAAAATATAAAACATATAAAAATCATTCGACAAAGGATTTTTGGTAAGACACTGCATGTCACTTTATGCCAAACATCATGAGAGAATTATTTAATGCTTAATATTGCGACATAATTAAGAAATTCTGGTGAATTACCAGTCCATGTAGGAGGGTAAGCCTGGACACCAAACTTGAATAAGCATGACCTTCAAGCCCTCAGATGGCAATGAATAAAAGATTGTCATGCTACAGTGATAGATATAGCCACATGGATATGGGTTCACTTCAAAAACCTATTATTCACTAAAGGTAATGTCTACGACTGTGGGGGACTGCAGTTCTCTCTGGTTTGTTTACGTTCGGAAGCTGTTCGTCTTTTAAGGTGGAACAGTATGCTTGAGGGAAAAAATATTCTTATTTGTATATGGCTGAAGATGGATATTGTGTGTTTCACTTACAACAGAAACTTATTTGTAACCTGAGTTGTCCCATACTGTAGCACTTTTGCTACCGTTGCTACTGTCCTGAATTTGGAGATATTTCCATGTTAAGTGATCTGAAACAGCAAAAATTGATCAATATTGCCCATCTGTGGAGGAGGAATAGAGCAATATCCTCATCTCAATTTGTGATTTACAGCATTTGGATTTCTCTCCGTTGTCTAAAAAAATTCCAGATGCCTTTTCACAGCCATAGGCAGAGAGCAAGAAAGCCTAGCATACTGGACAGAAACACTTTCTTTTTTCGGCCATTTACTGAAACAGGGGCTTTGTAAAGACATGAGACTTGTTTTGATCCTGCAAAGAGACCAGAGACCTAGCAAATGGTACTGAAAAACCTTCTCAATTATATATATATTTTTTTGTTACAGTTATTAATGTCACCTTTAACAAAAGCTTTCACTACAGTCCAGGTCTCTTATGGTGCATCATGAAGAGGACAATCAGGCAATAGTGACCACACACTGGGTTTTTATAACAGTTAGTATCTAAGTTCCCAAATTATTAAATAGCGTAATTAAAAAGAAAGATGATGTAAGACAGTCTGTCCCAGTTGTTTTGGAGTGTATTACAGGCATCGAATTCTACGTAATGTATTTATATTTACAAAATACAACCAAGTTGTTCAGTGAAGACTTTGAATATTTCTGTTAAATACAGCAAAATATCTTGTTGAGAACTTTCCTGGATTTGGGGTTTGTATATTGTTAATTTTCCTCCTACAAATTAATCTCCTTGATTTGATAATTTCTCAGAACACATCTGGCAGCGATCACATCCGGTGCTTTTGTTGTATAGTTCTCTAGGGAACTGAAGATTAAACATGGCTTTCAGCTGATCCAGCTGAGACAGCTTGACCATTACTGCAAGGACAATGTTCTTTCTCTTAACAGACAGCATAAGAAAGCACACATTTCTGAGCAATTATCTCATTGAACATCAGTAATCAGTCTAGCTTTACTTTAACAATTTTTTTCATCAGAAAAGGAAGCATAGTTTTCAAATAGGAGCACATTTACAATGATGTACTATGCCAGTTTTCCTACACGCAATGAATCATTACATGAAAAATTCCAACAGTTTTTTTTAAACAAAGCAGTATTTGTTAGATCCATTTTCAATCACATAGCACTTGTAGAGGAATCAGATGTTTCTGCCTCAAATGAAATCTTTTTGAGGCAGATAGCAAAGGCAATTGGATCATTTTACAATAGAAGGAAGTAATACAGCTTGAGTGCACACAACTCATTTCTCTAATTGTTGGCAAAAGTTATTTTCCCAGTTTATCAGACTCCTCAGCTCCCTGGGTCTATACAGATTCAATTCACACTTGCTGTTTTACACATTTTAAATATAATATAATATAATAACATGTAATATGAGGTACCTTTAGGCCTTCTACTCACTAACCTCAGTATTATGTACTAGTTCCAGCTGCACTCTCAGCGTGTGTTCTTCTTCTTTTATTGTTTACACTGTATATTTGTATTTTTGTATTGTATATACTACTTTTTGTATTGTATTATTTACAACGCAAAACCACTTAAACAAGGCTTTATACAGTAAATGGGATGTGTGTCGTAACCACGAAACATCGTAATTTGGGACTGACGTAACCAGAGGACCTCCTATATATAGATTGAAGCTATGATTTGAATTACACTACTCTTTTGTAGCTAAGTTGGCCACATCCCTGCTTGTGCAATTTGGCGTCAGGGACCGGGAACTAAGGGCAGCTGTGAAGGAGTTATCAGAAACAGCTGAAAGGTCTAGTCAGTGGTTGTGGATAAGGAGATTACTTGGGGAAATGCACTGTAGGGATGCTATTGTGATTGTTTGTGATGTAGCATGTAAAGTTCACATGGAACTGGTGGCACTGAGCATGAATTAACAGTGCCAGTGGGGCTAGGTACAGTCCCCAGGGAGGCCGGTGTGGATTTACTGCTGTTGGTGGTAAATGGTAAGGTAGAACTGTAAAGCTGGCTTGGAGGAGGGTGGGTCTAAGATGCCAGACTTCACTGTTGAGCCTTCTAGAGGTGTTGTGGGCTTAATTCAGCGAAACACCAATGAGAGGAGGTGCCTACCTGATGACACCTGTGAAGAGCTAGTGATACAGTGGGTGGTTTGGGTACTCATGGGCTGGGCTCCATGAGTAACCGTAGTTGTCAGCCGGTGGCTGATTGGATCAAAAACGGTCACAGCAACCTTTTGTGGCTGCAGGTAGGAAGAGAGTGTGGAGGGCCCTATGTGAAGATCTATTGGATTGACATAGAATATTTTACATCTTATTCTGTTTATGATTATAATTAGATTCACCAAATACATTAGGTGTATTTGCAAAAAGTATCTGTATCAATCGGTATCGCCAATACCAGTTTGAATTTTACTCAGTATTGAATCAGAAAGGAAATTGGTGGTATCGAACATCACTACTTGAATCATTTCATGCTGCACTGTCTTTACCATCCTGTTAAATCTCATTAGACCTTTAGCTGACTTTTCTGGGAATGTTACAGAAACAAAATCACAATAAATATTTTATCAATGCACTCTGTGATTGACAAATCCTGAATGTTAAACAGTAACAGAATGTACAACAAAAAGTATTTGCCCCTTCCTTTCACAATGTATTGGGTAAATACAAAAACAAATATAGGATTTGATGCTATTCATTGATGCAATTTGATACAATTAATTCATTTATTCAGTCATTTTTTGTAACCGCTTTATTCTGATCAGGATCATGAGGGGACCAGGACCTACCTGGAATCAGGCAGACAAGGGGAGAAGACACTAAACTCCTTACAGGCATTGACCAGAGGTAAGCATTAAACCCAGGATTGTGATTGCAGCCATGTGTTATTGACACTACCTGCAGCTGCTCTATTTGAGAACCAAGGATACTAATTGCTGTAGTTTCTTCTGCAGGATTTCCAGATTAAAAACAAAATGCAATATTCCTTAAGCAGAAAGGTATCCCCAGAGCATCACACTACCACCACCATGTTTAACTGTTAGTATGATATTTTAAAGGGGGTGGGGCAGTCATGGCCTAATGGTTGATAGAAGTGGTTTTGGGCCAAAAATTTGAAGGCTCATGGCTGGAAATTGGGCGATGGGTGTTTGAAGAAACTGTACTGTTTTCTCCATCCCCATCCACAGATGAAGTGAGAGGAGTGGGAGGAGAGAGTGTAGGAGATGTTTTACCAAATCTGTGAAAAAGTGTAATATAATTTTTGCTATAATTTGCTTCTTTAAGAATGACTGCACCCAAAATAGGATGCTACTGCTCCTGATCTTTATTGATGTAGGCAGAGAATAACCCTAGAACAAACCCAGAGCAGCTCAAGGTAAACACCCTAACCAAATCAACCAACACAAGGGGAAATCCAAACTCAGAAAACAAAAGCCAGACATGGGTTGATACACAGATACAAAAAACCTATAGGAATAGAAAACTCTAAACTAACAGAGGATGGCTTTGGCAAGACTTTGCAGATAGAACAGACAAACACAAGCTATTAATTGTGAGTGCATTGGAGTAAACGGACTCTAGTAGTTTAGACATGGTATGGCACTGATATTGCAGGCAAATCTCATCACAGGAAGCTATTATTCTAATCAGATGCCACCATTGGTGGGAGAGCCTAAGTCAGAAGCCACATAGGGCATGCAGTTCTAAACTGCCTCTATTTAGCACCTCTATTTAGTTACAGCTCTAAAACACACAAGTGGACCAGTTCCAGGTGCTGATTCCTAACTTAGCACAGATGCCAAAACTGGCCAAAACTTTAAAGACACCTGCTCACCCCATACTTCTTCTGAAGAGGATTACTTCACCTTACTGTTTACTCTCTTTTTCCACCTCACTTCACAAGATATTTTGAACATTACTATGAGGACTGATTGTATTCAGCCTCAGGCAGGTTTTGGGTCAAGAACACCAGCCCAAAGCTACTAGGATTGTGCTCCATCCTACAGACCACAGAGCACTGTCCCACTGCTCAACTAATTTGAGAGGGCTTTATCTGGGTGATTTCTGTGTTGTTGTTGTTGTTTTATATATATATATTGTAATTTTATTGATGCATATTTGATTTACATATTTTATTTCCCTGAATGTTTTTCTTTAACCTCATTTAAGGCCCCCACCAAGAGCTACCCAGTAAACAAGGAACGTCCCTGGACGTTCAAAACGTCTAAAAGTAGTCTGTCCGTCAAGGACATATTTTAAACGTCAATGGACGTCCAAAATCCATCTTAATAAGTTAGTTAAGTGGTGACCAATCGATAACGTCAGTGGACGTCCAAAATGCGTTTTATATAAGAAATTTATTTCGGGGCCAATTAATAACGTCAATGGACGTCAAAAATACGTCTAATATTCGTCTTTTCAATGTCTGTGTTTGGACGTCTTTTCAACTTTCATTTTCAACCTTAAGAGAACGTTGATTAGACGGCAGTCATTACGTTATTTCAACTTTGAATCAACGACTAAATGTTTACTGGGTAAATACAAACCCAAACGTCTAAAATAGCACGTTTGTTTCAGTGCATCGCGAGGACGTTTCTCTCTCTCTCTCTCTCTCTCTCTCTCTCTCTCTCACACACACACACACACACACACACACAGAGAGAGAGAGAGAGACTGAGTCCAGCTGATGCTCGCACTCCTCCCTAACTGCAGGCGCATCACAGTGTAGGCGCGAGGCAGATTTTAGATTACATTACAAAGCGTGTACGCGAATTTCTTCACGTTTCTGAGGCAAAAGGCTATTAAAAGGCGTGTCTCAGTGAGTATATTATATGCGGACCGTCCATGTCGGTGAGTGCACGGAGAAATGAATGGACGAAGCGGCATCTGCGTCCTCTTTTCCTTCCTCCTAAGGGTGCACACTGCAGGTGAGTACGCGAGCTCCGTTAAACGTTTCCTCAAAATGGTATGACTGAGATTTCATGTGCTGTTTTTCATTTCGCCGACGATTCGCAGTCATTGCAGTCAGACAGGTTATACTACATCCACTGCCCATTTCTGTCATAAAGGATATTGGCTATTAGGCTTAATCTGCGTCTCAATGCCGTTTGGCAGTATATAGGCTGCTCGCGACCTATTTATAAACGTCTTGTGGCGTCACTCATCATATCACCACATATACAGCTGTATCTCTACCCACTGCATATTGAAAGCTCCCTACAATGCGTTGACGGTGTGCATCATTTTACATTTACTGGAAGGATGCAGGATGCATGTTCCCTGCTCATTTCATATCCATCAGTACGGCGCATCTAGCCCCGCCCCCAGACGCACGTGATTGGCCGCCTCAAGTACTCGACCGGAAACGGCTCGGTCGCCGGGGAGAAAACGTGTCAGCTGTGATCTTAATGAAAAGTGGTCATAAATTTTCTCAGTGCTGCCTGGTGTCTAATAGCCGTTTGATTTATTCCCTATTTACCACCCATGTTTTCCCTCTAATCCCACACCTTTGCACCCTGAATTCCCCCCTTCCCTGGAAACCAGCCCCATAGCCACATTTTCTTTTTATTGTTTACCAACTCTGCTCCTCTCTATGCTAGGCCTTGTTTCAGACAGGCGGCTCAAATCAGATTGTCAGGGTTATTTGATGAGTAGGGCAGATTTCCTGCACTCTAGACACACAGCCACATGATACTAAATAATATTTTTACCGAGGGGGGGTTGGTCAGTGATGAGCTCTCGCCCCTCGCTGCCGTTGTATGCTTAGCTGAAACCTATGTGTGCTTTTAGGTCCTTTGCACCTTTATTTGCTACACATGGGGGAAAAAATGGGAATATATTTTTTAAATTCATCCGAAAACTTACATTTACGTTTCGGCATAGCTGCTCGAGATGAGGGTGGGTACATGAGCTTTGCCTGACGTAAACAAGGACTACTGACGTGCAGACTGACCAATTAAATGTTTACAGAGAAGGTTATCGACCAATAACGGTAGCTCTACAGTCAGACCGTCCAATCAGAAGATTTTAGGCTACTTCACCACGCCCCCTTCTCACTCAAGCGAACCAATCGGAGTAGGGGAGGGTGGGACTAGTTTGTGAACGAAACTTCTCGAAGTTCAATGTAAGCTCTAGAAAAACAAAGTCCTGGACGATTGTGAAATTCCGCCCGGACATTTTTTTAAGTCTAAAAAAGAGGACATGTCCGGGTAAAAGAGGATGTCTGGTCACCCTATTTTCACACAGGTCTGATAATTTTTCTAACCAGACTCAAGTCACATTTATAGATGGATTTAAATATGATTCAGGTCTGTTCTTTGAATATACGACACAGTTTGACACGTCTAATTGGATTTCACATATGTTGTTTTGTCATTCCCCAGATAGCAAAATTATTCTGGCCCGTACAGCCTCCATTTTGCACTCCAGTTTGGCACATGAGGGCCACACATATTCCAAATCAGGGCCAGTCCTTGCTAGAAATTTTTTTGGGCCACTTTTGGCTCACGTCCAATTTGTCACAGTGTAATAGTTGCTTATAAATTGTTTCATTATGTGCGTGCACATGTACGTGAAAATGTGCAGGACGGTAAGCCCGGGATGTAGTCGCCGTGCTGTTGTCCTTGTTTTTCAGATATCTGGTCAGTCAGGTGAATGTGAAAGGTGTCATTATGATATTAATGTACCTCTACCCTGTTTGAAGAGTGTCCCCGTCTCTTTGGGTACAAAAGCAGTAGAAAAGTCTCTCTCCTTTTTTCTCCACCACATTTTTTTAGCATGATAACAGCCATACCTTTGCCAGAAGTGGGCCAGATCTGTTTTGTGACCCGTGGGCTGAATGAGCCTTTGTAATATGTGGGCCACTATTAATTCACATGCAGTTTGCCTTTCTGATGCTGGGCCAACCGTGCTGCATCTTTGCCACAGGTGGCCCAGATTCGCATTGCTATCTGGGTCAGGGTGGAGCGTCTTGCCTACCTGCCCACACTGTACTCTGCCTGCATTGTTTCCATGACAACCAATGTGGCTACAATGCAAGTCTGACTAGATTTGGTTTCTTGTACATTTTAATGAAGATGCTTGGTCTAAAAAGGAAGAACCTTATTACATTCACCTACAGTCACATTTTTAATGTGTACAAATAATTTTGAGCCATTGTTCAAAGCAATTTACTGTTTTATTTTCATTTGAATGATTATGTTGTGCATCATAAGTCATGCTTACATTTTACCTCTTGATAGAGGCCTATAAAAGGGAATTGAGGCTCTAGAGATATTTTCTGACTCTAAAAACCCTCTTCAAAATAATGCAACTAGGGCTATTTAAATGTTTGTGGTGATTTACCAAACATGGCTCTTGATTTTTTTTTTGGATTCTTAAACCCTTTGCTTATCAGTGTCGGTATGTTTCTGTATGCTAAGTGATGCACTCTTTTGTTACAGGGGGCTTCTCAGGAGACGATGAGAGTTATCATTTACAGCACTATGACCACGTGATGCCGGCTGCTCCCGTGTATCAACATGTGGACTCCCACAGTGAGGAGCATGCTCTAAAATTGAATGGCGCCTCTCTCCATGCCCAGTCCCATGCCCAGATAGCCAAGCTAATGCCCTCTGCCCTCCTGGAGTCACGTTTCCGGCAGGTTCCACAGGACCACTCAGGAGTCACCTTCTTAGCCAGGACGGACCATGAGGTGCATGTAGAGAACGCTCCTGTATCAGCCTGTCATATCGTCACCATGGTGAGTGCCTTCTGGGATCGCAGTAGGTGGAGCAGACCTCTGCTAATGAGTTTTTATTTAGAGCTGTGTTATGCAGTAAACATGTGCAGGAGGTTTATATGGTTTCACAAGGCTTTTGCTATGATGCAGTTTAAAACACAGCTGATTTGGAAAATGTTCAGCCATCTTTAATTTTATGAAAATGGCCACCATTGCATGTAGCCAATCAGGCAAGAGTAGGCTGAATTAGTGGATTAGTGACATGCTTTATGCTCATTGTACCAAAGTTCAATGAAATTTACTCTCTGCATTTAACTCACACAGAACACACACACACACTAGTAATTGGGGGATTAGGGGCAGGGAACACACACACAACTGGAGCAACACTTGGAGGAGTATTTTGGGTCTTAGTTGCCTTGATCAAGGTCACTTTAGCCATGGATGTTCCTGCTGGTCATGGTGATTGCACCAGCAACCTTCAGGTACCTTCATAATTATGAAGTATGTCATCTTTAGTGTTGCTTCTTCTGTCCTTGCATCGTTTCCTTGGCTCATTCCCTCAAGTGTTCAGAGGGTGGACCTATGTCTGGAAGAAAGTAGGCGAGGATGATAAACTGAAGACGTGAGATCTGCCCAGGGTCTCCTTCTTATAGGACCTCAGTTTTGGTTTCTCACTGTATGGCAGATAAACCAGGCAACACACCTTTGTGTGTGCTTGAATGTGGCACAGTGACCCTTCATTTTAAAGCCCAGACTAACCACTTTCAGTTTAAATTGTTTGTTGCTTTTATTTTCTTTTGTACATAGCGACCATATTTACATCCACAACGTTCACACGTTCAGCGTTTCACAGTTTCCTTTAATATGTGTGCACACATCCTGCTTTTGGGCGTTTTAAAGCATATGCCTCTTTTGTCAGCGGGTAAGCAAGCTTGTGTGTGTGTGTTTGTTTAGGTAAGGGACCTGTGTATCTCACCCACTCATTATTCGAGCAGGAAATGAAGGGAGGATTATTGCACATCAGTGGGCTGCACAAGTGGGTGCTGAGATTCACCAGCAGGAAATGAGCTTCTCCAGTACCCTCTCTTTCTCTCTCTCTCTGTGTATGTGTGTAAATTTAATGAAAAACATACGCCTTTAATGGCTTACTCTCTTCACCTGTTTCCTTTCAGGATCACAAACTCTGTGAAAATGAAGACATATTCAATTTATTGGGTTTATTGTACAGCTTCCTTTATGTAAATGAGCTCTGTCACGTTTCTAGATCATTTCTCTTGTGTTTCTCTGGGATATATATTTTTTGTAGTCCTAATTTATATTGAGTGCAGCCATTATATTTTTGTATTGTTTTAGAATTTGAAACAGGAAACATTTAATGTTTTCCTTCCCAAGGGTCAGCCTTTATAAAGTAGCACAGCGTTAATGAATTAATGTTAAACTCAGTGAGAATTACTGATACTGAGTAATGAATTATGTGTGACATCATTTAAAGAGAGAGAGAGAGAGAGATGCCTCAGTTGACATTTGCTCATTGAGACAGGGTCGCACGAGCTTTCCCCCAGGGCTGAGGAACTACATTGGCTTCTTTCACTTACTAATGGTTGGTGACGTAATGGAAGGGAAAGAAGAAGAAAATACGAGGGGGTGAATGAAAGATACTAAAAGGTTTGTTAGCCTGCAGACCAATGGAAAGGAAAGGGAAACCATTCAGTAAATGGCAGAGAGGGGGAGAGAAACACAGAGAGAGAGACAGAGAGAGAGAGAGAGAGAGAGAGAGAGAGAAAGGAGTAGGTGCTGATCACTTGCTGTGTCCTTTGCCAGTCGAGTGGTTGTGTAAGCACACAGATGGCATGTGGTCATTTATAGTCACTGTGTCTTCAGGCTCAGAGAGACCACGTGTGCGTGAGCATGTATGTATGTGTTTGTGTGCGTTTGGATGCGGATGCTGAGACACGTGCTGGTTTGTTGTTGCCCTATCTTCGTCTACCCCTTTTACTGAATAATTCAGAGCCTCATAAGGAGATCCGCTTTGGGTCGATGTGTATTGGCTGAGCCAGGGCTCACTGATCCAGGGCTTATATTGAACCACTGACCATCTCAGCAAGTGAAAGCATCTTAAATCTAGTCAACAGCTAATATTTCATATTATGAGACTGGTTATAAGTGATTTATCTATTTTTCTTGATTAAAGCAGTATTTCTTGAAAAGCCGAGCTGGAGAGGGGTCGTTGTTTCCCCTGGGCACCTGGATTGGTAAAAATGGGAGTAGGTTCAGCTCATGCTCTCACAGCCGGAGCTTGACAAGATTAATGGTTAACGTAAGTGACTCTCTGCCCACAGGTTAATTATTACTTGCCATTATCTGATTACAGTTAACGCAAAAAAGACAGAAGACATATTAGGTGGTGGAGCCCAGACCACCCTGGAGTGATATTTTGGCATGAAAACTGTTACGGTGCTTTTATATAATATAATATACACATATTCTCTTATGTACACACTGTAAACAGCAGTCAAAATGAATAGGGCCCTGAGAGATTGGCCGTGGAAGATTGATTTCTGCTTTAATCTTCAGCCCTGTCTCTCTCTCCATCACCATGGAAACAATGCGGGTTGCAGGGAACTCTAGCTCTTCACGTCATTATAAGCTAATGGACAGAATGGTCCAGCCCACAGGGCAGTAGCAGCTGAGGAGGTACCGACATGTTGAAAATACAGCTTCAGATGCTCTGCAGTGGAGTAGGAGAGCTTCAGATAGTCAGGGTTTTGGATGTGGATTAAAGCTTGTTCCTCCAACAAAACAGCGGCCATGTTCATTTTAAAGGAGCGATAAGTCACTTCTACCTCAACAAATTAGCAAACAATATTTATGAAGGTGATTGTAAGTTTTTATTATTATTCGTATATGTATTTACTTACTTTTGTTTTCCAAAAATAAACCTGTTTTCACTTCACAGAGTGATGACCAAGTTTATTTGCTTAAGAATCTCTGATACCTGCAGGCAACTGGGTGTCAGAATAATGTCTCTTTCATAGCACGAAGTCATTGAACAATAAGAGTGAGCTGACTTGAAAAATTTACCCATGCCCTAGGGCAGCATGCCTAGTTTTATTCTGTCCAAGTCTGAGCACGCCTCATAAGGTGTCTAATGTCTGCGTGCTGTCAGCGAGAAAGACCGTTTATTGGCATGTTCATAGTGGTTCATATAGGTCAGTTGTTACTCACAGTTGCCTTCTACCCTCACCCGATTCGCCCTTTTACCCCATGTTCCAGATGTCCCCGTACATGGTCTCATCTCCCTCTTTTTATATCGTAGTAAGATATAAACTCCCCACACCTTGTTTGCCTTTTCAACACTTCCCCATACCACTTCCCCATGTGATCTCAGGGCCCAGGGCAGGGCAGGTTGCACTGTTATATCCTTTATTTGGGGCCTAAAAATTTCATCTGGCCAGGATTTCTCGTTACTAAGATTCAGTGTTTGCTGTCTGCACTCGCCCTAGTTTGCATTTTGCATTGATTTGACCTTTCCCTTAGGTCCCACCATCGCATATTGGTCAGTCACGCAAACATTGGTCAAACAACAGCTCAATCATTATCCCCGGCAACACATCCATTCCATCCATCCATTATCTGTAACCGCTTATCCAATTTAGGGTCGCGGGGGGTCCAGAGCCTACCTGGAATCATCGGGCGCAAGTCCTTCACAGGGCAACACAGACACATACACATTCACTCACACACTCACACCTACGGACACTTTGGAGTCGCCAATCCACCTGCAATGTGTGTTTTTGGACTGTGGGAGGAAACCGGAGCACCCGGAGGAAACCCACGCGGACACGGGGAGAACACACCAACTCCTCACAGACAGTCACCCGGAGCTGGAATCGAACCCACAACCTCCAGGCCCCTGGAGCTGTGTGACTGCGACACTACCTGCTGCGCCACCGTGCCGCCCCCCGGCAACACAGCCACTGCCAAAAGACAGAGCAGCAGCCAATTCATGAAAATTAACAATGTTATGTTAAAGGTTGCATGTTTATGGGGGCATTTGTTATTGACACCTCTATCCTATAAATACCTCCAAAATGGCATCATATTGATTTATAATCATATTAATATTGCATACCACAATATCATTTATGTGAAGTTAGAACCATTTTTATACAAGCAGAATACAGCATATTTTTATTTGCACCTTGCATCTTTAGAATTCACAAAAACTGCACTTTATTGTATATACAGTACAATAACAATAATGTCCACACTGCTGTATGGGATTATAGTAAAGCTTTTACCTCTTATTCATTTAAGATTGCAACTACCTACATCAGCAGGTATCATTTCATCTACTGATTGTTGCACACATGTTCCTGCCAATAATATCCAATTCAGGGTCACGGTGGGGCCGGAGCCTACCCGGAATCACTGGGTGCAAGGCGGGAATACACCCTGGAGGGGGCGCCAGTCCTTCACAGGGCGACACACACTCACACTTTCACTCTCACAAGTTGCCAATCCACCTACCAACGTGTGTTTTTTTGGACCATGGGAGAAAACCAGAGCACCCGGAGGAAACCCACACAGACACAAGGAGAACACACCAAACTCCTCAGAAACAGTCACCTGGAGGAAACCCATGCAGACACAGGGAGAACACACCACACTCCTCACAGACATTCACTCAGAGGACACCCACGCAGACACAGGGAGAACACACCACACTCCTCACAGACAGTCACCCGGAGGAAACCCACAGACACAGGGAGAACACACCACACTCCTCACAGACAGTCACCCAATGGAAACCCACGCAGACACAGGGAAAACACACCACACTCCTCACAGACAGTCACCCAGAGGAAACCCACGCAGACACAGGGAGAACACACCAAACTCCTCAAAGACAGTCACCCGAAGCGGGACTTGAACCCACAACCTCCAGGTCCCTGTAGCTGTGTGACTGTGACACTACCTGCTGCCCAATAATATCTTATATTATTATATCAATTTTGTCCTAAGTTTCTGTATTTTGTTTGTGTTGTGTTGCTGTGTAATTTGCTGTCTAAAATTATTCTTTAATTCAGCCTCTCATCTGTAATGGCTTATATTCTTCAGTCCCACAGTGGGTCTGGAGCAAAGGTGCAAGGCAGGAACACATCCTGGACAGTCCATTAAGGTCATCACACTCTCGTCCATTCAATGACACACTCACATCTGTGGAAAACCTCACGCAGCTGATCTATTTTTGGAGAACCGTTGGAGAAAACCAGAATACCAGGAGGAAAGTCGTACGGCCACTGGGAGAACACACTACACTCCTCGCACACACTGACATGACATGGAGCTTGAACCGACAAAGCCCAGCACCCTGGAGTGGAGGTGAAATAAGTCATGTCATTCGTAACTAAAGTCTCTTAGCCAAGCTTTAGGGAACCAGAAAGAGAGTAGTCCATCTCTTCTGTTTCCTTCTGTGTTTTCTCCAACAATGCTATTTAAAGTTTAATGTCAACTAAAGGCACATGGGATGAGAGGTTCTCCTGTCAGGGTTTGTTTGTTGGTTTTATCTGTTATGGAAATGTTAGCATTTCTCATGCTAGTGTTTGCGCAAATCTGCTAGTTTAGACATGTTTACAACTTTGGCTTTTGTCTTGAGATGTCACAGATGGCAAAGTGTAAATCTCACACAGCTTTGGGTCACCACTGATCAGTGTTAAAGGTTCTTTATGGGTCTGCTTTAATAGGTCTCTGGGGTCTGAGTTAGTAAAATATGACCTAAAGACCCAGGGCAACAAAAAATACACACATGTTTTGCATAATCAATTGATCTACCGACATGTGTATTTGGATTGTGGGAGGAAATGGGACCATGTTTGAGGCTTTACACTCTGGGATATTAGCTGGTTCATTCACACATGAACTGACTCTAACTTTAGGTGAAAAAGGTCTGCAAAAAGCCTGGGACAGATGCCTTGTTTGTTTGCGTTCACACACACAGCTCCACCAGGTAAACTCTTGAACATTTCTGGGTTACTGTGCATATGTGAAAGGTGCTACACACAAACCTAGAGTCGGGGAGCACCGCCATTCCCAGTGACCCAGGAGCAGCCATGGATTGAGGGAGGAAGACAGTGCTGTACCTTCACTCCCCCACCTCTAATTGCTGAGCCTGTTGTGTGGATGAAAGCACTCTTCTCTATCACGCCACGGCTGCACCAGACATGTTTATTCATCGTTACTCGAGTGGTTTTTCGTTTTGCTAAATTGAAAGAAGCCATTTTAGTTTTTGCACACGATGTTAGCCTAGCCTTGTCAATTACTAAGCAGATTTTGAAGAGCACAAGTCAACAAATTACATCTGCTGCTGTGATGTCACTGTTGTCATGGAAACTGTTTTACAAGCTCTGTGATTGGGCCGCAAGAAATGAAAGGAGAGTGGAGTTTTCCTTCCCTCTGATGTTCTGATGTCTGTAATACATTGGATTTGGGTCCAAACCCAGACCAAAGGCCCACTGGATTTTACGAACATTAAACAGAAGACAGAACCACGACTATACACTGAAAATGTTAGTTTTGCTTAGCAGCATGAAGGTGATTGACGTGTCTGTGCATATTAATATGTGGACTGTTTCTGAAGTGACTCAGTGTTGTGTTGGTGGCAGAGATGAGGTGAGAGATTGTAGAGATGTTACATATAAGAACATGGCAGGTAGATGTTTAACTTTCAGTTTTCGAATCAGTGTGCGCTGGGTGTGGCTTTGTTCTACTAACGACTCCCATTAGATGTTTGTTTATACTTACAGAGATCACAAGATGAGCTGTGTGACGTTAGCCTTGCCCCTCGTCTCTAGTCTCAACAAGTTTGGTTTATCTAATGTCTACTGTCTGCACATGTCCTTGCAGTCAGGGTAGCAAAACAGGCTGCCAGTCCCAAGCTCCTGGCATTGAGGAAGTAGAAAAAAAATGGCAGTGAAAAAATGACTAGTATTGGAAGCTTCACTGTGGTGGTGGTGGTGTTTGTTGATGTAATTTAAGTGGCTGTAGATCCTGGATTCTCCAAGTAGTCCCAAAAGTCTTTCTGGGGAAAAGGAGTTGGTTGGAAAACTAGTTAATGTTTGTTTGTCTTTTGTTCCTGGGGCTCCCCGTAGTGCAATTCATTTTTACAGTCACAATAACATTCGAAACTCTCTATGCTCCTAAAGAAGCTCCACTCACCATTGTGGAACTGCTGTAATGGAGGCTGGGGTTGATCTGAAATTCTGTGGTAATATTGAACTTAGAAGTGAACATTTACTGAGGCCTAGAGGAAACTCTTGTGTTGAGAGAATGAATGTGAGATTGTTTGGAATTATGGAAAATGTGCGACATTTTTTGGGGTCATTTTCTTACCTAAAAAATGAATGCATTCTGCTTTTCAAGACATTTTAAAAATCTCATACCCTGATAATTATTTTATTTATATTTTATGCTAAATTGCTACTGAATTATTAAGCTCCAGTTCCACCATTTTACCAGCTCCACCCTGGTAGCTGTGGGCTAAACTCCCCTTAACAAAATGCCAACACTTAGGATGAGAACAAGCACATGCTTCCTCTCAGACACGTATCAACCAACTTCTTTCTGCACTGCGTCTAATGTAATGTCCCTGACAGCTCAACGTTCCAGAGGTGAGCGCTGAATGCCCAGTTCTGTTAGAAGCCAGACACCGTTTTTTGGCTGCCACTGTGCTGTATGACGAGGTGGGCCACCCAAATGTGCTCAGGATCAGACCAGTGATCTCCCAATGATCAGGCTAATCCTTAAGTCTGCTGGGCCGCTCGAGAGCCCCAGAGTCTGGATTTGTTTGAGGCTCTGAATGTGAAACTATAACTGTTGTAGCTGTGAGAGTGCTCAGATAGAGTAACACAAGAGAATGGAAATACCCCACAACCACAGGGCTACAAACATGGGTTGTGTAACCTGTTCTGAAATTTTATCTGAAAAACAGGAATAACTGAACCATCCAGACTAATTACACACACTCTTTGAAGTCAGGGCTGTCAGTATGTGCTAGAAACTGATATCTAACGCTAACGAGCAACCCCACAGGACCACCACAGGGTAGTATTTTTTTGGGTGGTGGATTAGACACAGAAATCCTGCTGGAGTAATTAAATCCACATTCTATTCACTGATAAAGGTCTAGAGGACAACCAACACAAAACAGGTGAGCTACTGTATCTGACTTTACATCTACAACCTGGAACGAGATATGTGTTTCTAACAGTGTTGAGTGGACACTCAAAAACTCTAGCAGCACTGTTGTGTCTGATCCGCTCATATCAGCACAACACTCAACACATCTGTGTCACTTGCAGCACTGAGAATGATCCACCTTTTCTGTGGTGGTCTTGTGAGTCTCCTGATCATTGAAAAACAGGGTGAACATGGGCTAACAATGTCTGTAGATCTAGCAAGTGCTGCTGTAGGGTTGGTTGAGCTAAGTGGAATATTATAGTGTGGGATTTTAGCAAACATAACGTGTGAGTTCAGTGCTCTGTAGTGAACCAGCCGACTCTTAGTATTTATACAGAGTAATAGCTCCACCCAGTGCTTGACTACGTACACTCATAAACACAAGGGGCAGACCACTGTGGGGAAAAAGTGCAATGAGACTGAATTACTGAAAAACTCTCAAGCTGAAACACTGAAAAAATCTCTCACAAAAGATACACACTCACTGAAAAGAACCCTCACACACAAAACATCCTCATACAAAACAATACCAAAAAACGTGCACTAAGTAGCACAAACCTACCTCACACACAAAACCTAGCATAAAACCAAATGCACAAAACTACCTCACACAACAACATAATACACACACCTCACTCTTCCATTTGACCTTTGACCTCTCTCTCTCTCTGCCTCCTCCTCTCCATTTCCATTGTTTCTCTGAGCTGATATTTCCCGAAAGAAGTGGATTAAGTTTTATTCCTGGAAGACACCGCAGCAAAAGGAAAAGGAGATTACTTTGTGAACCTTGTTCGGAAGCCGGTGAAATCCCTTTATAAATAAGAAGTCCTCTTGTTTATGGTGTATTTCTACTTCCAAATTTGGGCCTATCTCTTTGCCTAAGCTCCACTCTTCTTTCATGCTACACGTCCTACCGTCACTAGGGGGCAGCGGCGTCAAGTCTGAGTCAATAGTGATGTTGATTAGCAACAACCCCAAAGAATAGCTTCCGTGTGTTATTCTTTTATCTCTACATCATGGAGGGGACGTGCTGACATGCATCCTAGTGCTAATTTTGATGGTTTGGCACCATGGCCCTTTCCCCACCACATCCCTAGTCAACAGAAGCTGTAAATACATTGGTTATTGCTTCTTTACACAAAGTCTTGACAATTTAACCTCTGTTCCTAATCACACAGGTGGACTATTAAATAAAATAATAAATAAAACTGAACTTTTTATGGAGCCAAATGGGGGATTACATAGATTTGGGGGAATAAATTACTTTTTTTCTTTCAGACATTGTACATTAAATAAAATAAGGATGTTTTAATATTCCATTCCACAGTCCAGAAACATGTTAGATGTTTGTGATCCTGCCTTCAGCTCAGTGATTTTCTATAGGCTCCAAACCCACTGAGACACAGATCAGGATGAAGTGGTTACAGAGGGGTTAGTGAATGAACAAAAGCCTATTTTGCTCATGGTTACCAGAGAGGTGTGTGGTTACTGTGGAAGGCACTGTACGTGCTTTAGATTATACAACATTAGATTCTTTATTTTGTGCCTATTTATTTATTCGTTCATTTGTTTGTATGTTTGTTCATTCATTCATTCATTCATTTAAATTTAGTCATCGCCAGTTTGTTCTGTTAAGTAGGACTCCCCCAGTCACACAATGTGGATGGTGAAGGAAAGCACATGCTCCCTCTGAGAGGTATGAAACAAACTGCATGCTACCAGAATGCCTCTAGAGAACTCAACACGCTTGGAGGAGAACTCTAACATTCTAGATCTGAAAGAGAAGGAGGCCCATCCTACTCTCCCAGATATAGCAAGGTCGGTTGTGCTTTCTAGTACTCCAAGGCCCTCGGTTGGCTGTAGCATGACTGAGGATCAAACTGTCAGCGGGACCACTGAGGAGCCCGGAATATTCCATTCTTAAACTTACTGCTGGATGAATTCCAGTGAAATGATGTGTTCACTGAGCAAACACATTGTCACTGGTGAAGCTTTAGCTGTGTGTATGTGTGTAGGGCACCAGAAGGCTGGCCTCTGGGAGAATGACTGCCCAAAGCCAAACATGTCAGGAACCATTTCAGTCTGAAGGAGCCATTCAGCTGTTCCACTTTTTATTCTCACTCTACCACATTCACTCTTTACCAGGACCACGTCTTTAACTCCTTCAGACCCCAGACTGATTATGAAACTGTAGTGGAAAACAGTGTGAGCTGAGTTCTTTTCCATTTGTTAGCAGTGCGTTAGGAAAGATTCTCCGTCTGCAGATGGAGTAGGAGTTGTAACTATCTCAGTGCATAAACATAAAACACTTATCTTAAATTGATTAACGAACAAATCCTGTCGACTATTTAGTGTTGCTAAATTGACCCTCGGTCTGGGTGTATCTGGATAGAGGAGAGGATGTCTGGAACTCGTTTTTTCTGTCTGGAAAACGGGTTGAATATGAATGAGTGCTCTCTCTGGACCTCTTAGTCAGTTGCCTGAACATCTACATTTTAATCAGCACCTACCAACTTTGAAAGAGCCTGAAGTGGAAGCAACAGCTTTCCATGTCAGTAGAGGCCTATTTGCTTTGCTGGTGCTGGGTCTGCTATCAACACTTAATACTTACTTCCATTTGACTAACACCCTCCCGCCACACACACACCTCTCTCTCTCTCTCTCTCTCTCTCTTTCTCCCTCTCTCTCTCTTTCTTACTTTGGTGATTGCACTAAATTGGATTTCCTCTAATGTCACTGTAGCTCACAGCAGCCCTGGCCACCCTGCTGTCATCCAATTAGACCTGATTTCCCCAACCTGAAAAGCTCTTAAAAGCTAATTGAGGTCTTGGCGTTGCAGCCTGGTCTTTAACACGGCTCTCAGTCACGACTGAAAGAGAAGCACAGACCTGTTGTAACTCTTGCCCTCTTTTTTTCAACTGGACAATGCTGGGCAACACCCATGACCTCCTCTTTTCCCTCATCATCGGTTTCTACAACGACTAGGCAACGTATCTTTTTCTAAACAGAGTTTTATATTGCACAGCGTTCTTTTCATATTCTTTTAAGTTTTATACTGCGTGCTGTATTTTAATATTTAGCGGTGTAATCACAAACCTAACAACAGGATACCACCTTTCTGTTTGTGAACACCAATACTGAAACCCAGAATGGTAAATTACTCACTACCCACATCCCTAAAGAGTTCTCTATTCCTGTGGCTCTGCCCCAAGAATGGTTATAATGCAGTCATTGTTAAATAATTTGACAGTTCCAGAGTTCCACTGTATTTGCTTGTGTTGTCTCTCACTGTATAAAATATTATATACACAAAGGTTTAATTTTTTGTTTCATGAACCTTTATTTTCTCAGAAGTTGTGCATTTATTTTAGCTTGTTATTAATCTGTTTTATTAGAGCAACAGGTGATGTGTGACCTATGTCCTGTTGTAAATGCTTTTAAAACCCCACAAAGCCACCAAATTGTACATATTATTTGGTTTTAAACCCTGTGCCCATGTTAGTCACTCAGACTATTTACACCTACCTCATTGGTCCACATTGTAGACTCAGTATCAGATCAGAGAGAGTAGCTCATCTGTAGCTGCACACTTTGTGTTAGTCGTCATCTAGTGCTTCATCAATGGACACAGTCCAGCATCGTTGCTGTGTCTGATCCACTTGTACCAGCACAATACACACTACCACATCACCGATCACAGACCACATATCCAATCATCGTTTGCATTTTAGCGTGAGTTCAGAGTTCGTCTTAGAGGTAGGTCAAGAAGCTGTCAATCATGGCTACAGAAGCGCTGTGTGCGATGCTGGGGGTTTTGTTTTCCGAAAAGAAAAAAAAAACAAACATTGTGGACCTATTCCTAGAGAACTTGAGGTAATGTGTTACTTGTCAGGAGCATTTCCTCAGTTTCATTGTCACACCCAACAGCTGCAGCAGCTGCCTCCCTCTTATTCTTCTCCATGTTTACATATGTTCTTCAGACAGCACTCTGCCCTCCTATCGGTCCTCGTTAAGAAACATGTCGTAGGATATGTCAGACAAGGCCAAAAGATCCAAGAAATTTGAACATACTTCATCCCAGACGCTCATATTCGGTTCCTACGCTGGAAATGTGTTGGATACGACAAAATCATGTCAAAATCCGGCTAAATTTGTATAGTGTGATCCCAGCATAATTGTAGAACTACAAAGTGCTGCTGTACGGTCGGTCAGTGGAGTTTAGAAACGAGGAGGTCATATTAATGTTACAGATGTTTGATATAAATGTCAACATTAGTCAGTAAAAACAGCAAGAGAATGTTTGTGGGCCATGAAGAGAAAGTCAGATTGATAGTCGGAAACACACTCCTGATCTTAGGATATGAGTGACATGCAATCTTGCTTTAATATCCTGTTTTGATGGTCAGTGGTTACAGGGGTAAAAACACAGACTCCGTTCAGTGTCACAAAGCTCAGGGACATTATGAGAAGGAAATACATCAGCAAAATCAATAATCATCTTGTATTTACACAGGCCAGTTTATTTAAAAAATACAAACCATTGTTTTTTTTTTTACATTATCCACAGTGGTTTATCATCGCACATCCTTGAATTGTTCTTCAGCAGAGTTGTTGAAATTGTGACGGTTTATTTACATCAGCCTCAAATCACACTACTCTACATATTCAGAAGTTTTACTGTCACAGTTTCATACACTTACCCTGTCACACTCACACAATCGCGTCTGTGGAAAGGATTGCATTGCCCGTCAACCTGGCAACGTGGGTTTTTGGACTGTAGGAGGAAACTGGAGCACCTGGAGGAAACCTACGCAGTCACAGGGAGAACACAACATACCCTTATATCAGTCACCTGAAGCAAGGGTAGAACTCAGGATCCTAGGACCCTGGATTTCTGTGGCAGTGCCACCTCTTGCGCCACTATTATTATTAGTTACAAAATCAAAGCATTAGAGTCCAGACGTGATGTGACTTTCTTGGCTGGTCGTCTAGATTTGGGTTAAGGGGAAATTGTGTAAGTTATATTTCTTACTGAACTTGTCCTTTAAAGAGGCCATATGAGCTCTCCACACTTATGGAAGGCAGAGAAGCAGGGCAAAGGTGGCAGGAGTTAGGCAAGCCTCCAGGTTTGACTGGAATGAAGTAGGTGGATGAAAGTCTTTACGCACTCTTTGTAATGTGCTGAGAATGGTGGGGCCACAGACAGTGTAGGCTGAGAGTCAGTGTGTGAGGGCACTTTGAGCAGTGGGAGTTGATATTACAAATCTCTGTTGTTGAGTTGAGATTGTGACCGCACTCAGTGACTCTTAAAGATTTTTAAACCAGCAGCCAAGAAATACTGAGACAAACGTCATGCTTCTCTTTCTTCCAGCTATACAGCAGCGGTGCAGGATCCTCCTTACATCAAGGACATGTTTTTCATGTGCAGTGTTCTGCCCAATCAGTCATCCATGCTCCATCTGTAAGTACGTTATGCTAGAACTTGTTAGAACTTGGTTTAGAGACCTGAGGGCACACACAAAATGTGAATTTGATATGGAAACCTGTAGATATGAGAAGAGTACACCCAAATAGTGTTGGCCCTATCATTCGGAGACCACAAGTTTAGTCCCCAGTGATGCTCTAGCCATTCGAGGTCAGGATTTCTTGACAGCACAATTCTGCAAATGCGTGGATATTTCGAGCGAGCAAGAAGGTTTCTGCGTGCGCCCAGATATTTTTAAGCGAGCAATAAGGTTTCTGTGCGTGCGATGTCTCTGACCTCAGTGTTTTTTTGGGGTTTTTTTTGTGTGTGTGTGTGTGTGTTGCTCAGGTGGGTTGATTTAAACCTGCCTTCCTCTCTCTACATGAACAGTTTTTGAACTGCAGTATTAAGCTTCCTTTAGAAAGTTGTTTACTGGTCTCCGGCCTGTATATCCTTCCCACTTGGCGGTCAAGCCATCCAATCAGAAATTACCTTTGTCATTTGACGTTTCTGATTGGCTGAAACTGAGGCACATTGTAATGGCTATAAGTGTGGAGCGAGCACGTGGGTCAGAGACATCGCGCGTAGGACAGGAGAGCAAGAAGTGTAGGTTGTAGTGTTCGTTCAAGAAACCTTCATGCTCGCTCAAAAATATACATGCGCACGCAGAAACCTTCCTGCTTGCTTGAAATATCTGCGCGCACGTGCAGAATGGTGGCACAAAAATAACGACATACACCCACAGACTTTAGCAGGAGAGAAAAAAGCTTGAGTATCGATCTTTCTCCACGAGTATTTATCAATACCAATACCAGTATTGGTATCGATATTATCGATATTTGGATCGATCCGCCCACCTCTATCGGATAGTCCCTTCCTTCCCACATTCTCTATCTATTAGCTGATGTGACATATCTGGGCTGTTTGCATTCTCCTCTGATGCTTTGAAGCAATGGGTTGGCCTCGTGTCTTGGAGGAAGCATATATTTGGACCCTCCCTCCTGAAGCTGGTGGCACAATTTTTAATTAATTGGGGTAACAATTCAGCAGAAACTTGGGGATTAACTGACCTTTGTAATCACTATTTCATCATTATAATTTTTGCCAATTTTATGTAGTTATAGCATAGTGGGTAACAGCTGACATCCAAACAGCAGACTAAACAAATAAGAGTCCTTGGGCAAGACTCCTAACACTGCATTAGCATATCCTTACTAAAATGTTATATTGTTTAGAACTTCAGGGAGTTATCTCAGCAACAACCTGTGGCATTTACATGGACAAAGTAGTCAATGCAAGTATGCTACACAACAGTTCAGGGCAGGGAAATCACACTGGGCAGGGCACCAGTCCAGCACAGGGCATCACACACTCATTAAGTCATTCAGACACTCACACAATTGGGCAAGTTTGCACTGTCAGTTCATCTAACGTTTTTGGGACTGTGCTTAACATTTGAAATCACACTGGATAAATGCATCTGCTGTATGCCGTATATTGTAGAATTTAATGTAATTGTACAGTATCAATCCATATCTAATAGCCAGAATCTTTTAGATAAACTTGCATTAGCTCAGCCACACAGATCATCTCCTCCACGCTTCAGACCAGCTGCCCACGCTCCAACAACCACCAAGTGCCTTGAAGCTGTCCCTACACTGAAGTTCTCATGGACTACTAACTATCATCACCTGTAGATTGACCAGAGGAGGATGGGTCACCCCTTGTGAGCCTTGGTTCTTCCCAAGGTTTCTTCCTCAGCTGGGGGAGTTTTTCCTTGCCACTGTCGCCCCTGGCTTGCTCACTTGAGGGTTTTACATTTGTTTTTACATTTCATGTCAAATCTTTGTCGTACTGGAATTCTGTGAAGCTGCTTTGTGACAACATCAGTTGTGAAAAGCGCTATATAAATAAATTTGATTTGATTTGATTTGATACAAGCTACTGTCCAGTGTCTTCCCATTTTACTCATGAAAGTGGAGCATCAGCGCTCCAAAGAACAGAAATGTAGTGCTTTAATTGTGCAAAGAGCCTAATGTGATTAGTCCTGATCCACATACAGTAGGTAAAGCAGCCGTGGGGTCATGCTGTGACTGATTTAATCACCAGGCTTTTTGTGTCCCAGGGCAGAAGTGACAGTGCACATTTTAAAAAAAATTTTTTTTTACTGTAGAACATCCTAAAGAACAAGTGCATGTTAGGTGTTAATTTGTGCTTCTGTTTATATTCCGTAACCGCTACAGCCCACCTGGTGTCATTGGTCCCAATGCAGGAACACACCCTGGACAGTATGCCAGGCCACCACAAGACATCACACACTCACCCATTCACTCTCAAACTCACAACTGTGGACAATTTCACACAGGTAATCCACACTGTAAAAAACTGCTGTAAATTTACAGCAAGTCTGCTACAGTATTTTATTGTAATACTCAATTACAGTAAAATGCTGTAAATTTGAAATACAGTAGTGTTCCTGTAAAATTACGGTAAATGGCTGGGAACTCTGCTGCCAGTATTTTACTGTAAATCGCAGTATTTACAGTAAATGATTGTATTATTCAATTACAGTAATATGCTGTAAATTTGAAATACAATAGTGTTCCTGTAAAATTACGGGAAATGGCTGGGAACTCTGCTGCCAGTATTTTACTGTAAATCGCAGTATTTACAGTAAATTACTGTATTATTCAATTACTGTAATATGCTGTAAATATGAAATACAGTAGTGTTCCTGTAAAAATACGGTAAATGGCTGGGAACTCTGCTGCCAGTATTTTACTGTAAATCGCAGTATTTACAGTAAATTATTGTATTATTCAATTACTGTAATATGCTGCAAATTTGAAATACAGTAGTGTTCCTGTAAAAATACGGTAAATGGCTGGGAACTCTGCTGCCAGTATTTTACTGTAAATCGCAGTATTTACAGTAAATTATTGTATTATTCAATTACAGTAATATGCTGCAAATTTGAAATACAGTAGTGTTCCTGTAAAATTTCGGTAAATGGCTGGGAACTCTGCTGCCAGTATTTTACTGTAAATCACAGTATTTAGAGTAAATTATTGTATTATTCAATTACAGTAATATGCTGTAAATATGAAATACAGTAGTGTTCCTGTAAAAATACGGTAAATGGCTGGGAACTCTGCTGCCAGTATTTTACTGTAAATCGCAGTATTTACAGTAAATTATTGTATTATTCTATTACTGTAATATGCTGCAAATTTGAAATACAGTAGTGTTCCTGTAAAAATACGGTAAATGGCTGGGAACTCTGCTGCCAGTATTTTACTGTAAATCGCAGTATTTACAGTAAATTATTGTATTATTCAATTACAGTAATATGCTGTAAATATGAAATACAGTAGTGTTCCTGTAAAAATATGGTAAATGCCTGGGAACTCTGCTGCCAGTATTTTACTGTAAAATTTAAAAGAAGTTTTTACAGTGCACCTGCGAGCTTGTGTTTTTGGGCTGTGAGAGGAAACTGCACTGAGAGGAAACCCATGCAGACACAGGAGAATACAACAAACTTCTCAAAAACACCTGAGATGGGACTCGAACCCAGTGACAATAACCAAAGCATTAAACAGCAATAATATATTAATAAAAAATGACAAAATCACTACAACTAGTGCATTCAAAAACACAGACTGCATGGTGCCTCTTTAATACAGTGATAGGAAAGACACACACCCACAAAGCTCAAATTCCGCTTGACGGTCAATTCACTGTATCCATTGTGGATATACATGCATCTGACCGTTCTGAAAACATGTTTCACATAATATGACTTCAGCTTTAAGGCCTCGGTTCTGGCATTGGGTTTAGGAACGCGTCTCAGTGGCATGATATTAGTCTTGGTGTTTTGCCTTCGTAATCCACTTGGAGGTTGAAGCCTGGGTTTCGTAACGCAAACATTAGACAACGGCTGTGTTTTTGTTTAGAATGGTAACAATTAATGCTGACATTAGTCATTATCGCAGCCTCCTACACCGAGAACAAACAAACACATAAAAATCACTTTCATTCACAATGAGGTTTACCTTTAGTGCTCACTGCTGGCCCCCTCACTTCCAGCAGGTAGCAGTTGCCTGGATACAGGGTCTGTTATCTCAGATGTGCTTTTGCAAATCTCTCTCTCTCTCTCTCTCTCTCTCTCTCTCTCATAGCAGACATAGCTAACATAGCAGACCTCATCTGCTTCTGAGACATGCTGTTTTCCATTGTTGAAACTGGTAGATTTGGATTCTCTTTTTCACACAGAATGCCACTCTAAAGAATCTGTTCTCTTCTCGTCTGACATCCTTTGTTGCTTGATTGACATGGGCAATCATCATGGGTTGTACAATGGGTTTTATGGTGGGCTGTGAATCACTTGTATTATCTCTGGCTAAGTGCTACAGAAAGTCATGTCACATTTCCATTAGGTGGTCCAGTGTTTCCTGAATTTCTGTCAAGGTGTGTCCTTTTATTGTTCGGTTTTATGCCCCCCTCCATGTGCTGTAGGTGTGTTCATAGTGCATCCAGGGCAAGCTGGCCTTTCCCTGCTGCTCAGACAGACAAGCCTGAAAAGGTACATTCTTTCAATTATTAATCCACACACCATGATCCCCATTCATCCTGTTCCACAAGCCTCCGTCATGAGGTTATACCCTACATCACACGCCATGGTATTATGCGTTTCTTGCTCATTCACTAAAGCTCCTGCTCAGTGTCACTCTTAGCGAGCCTTAGATGTGTAAGGCAAGAGATGTGTGTCCTTAGTGAACGTGGTTTAAAATGGGTAGGCATTAAAGGTGCAGTCCTCCAATGATCCTTCTTCATGTTATGATACAGTCTTATGATACTGACACCTCGTGTCCTGGATGTATCAGAGATTCTGTACTAGTTTAAACATGGCCGCCCCCCAGCTGGGTGACCCGCTATATGGAACAGAGGACTACACAGCAGTTTGGTTGATCTTTTTGTGTGAGTTGCAGCACAAGCCTTTCACAGCCCGAGGGCTGTGTTTTTTTTTCTATGCAGCTGCCTGGTCTCCCTTTGCATGCATGCGTGTGAGTGCATGTGTGTTGTCATTATCATCAGCAATTTCATTTTAGTAATGTCCCCCCCTCCCCCCAATAGAGTAGGTGAGTCATTGTGCTAAATCAGTCTCACTGGGCCTCAGGTTCAGGCAGAAGAGCTGGTCGGCCCACCCGCCTCGGCTCCGCGCAGCCCCACTACCTCCACTTTACGCCATTACCATAATGACTCCAAATTTTCACCACCGCTGTACACAAACCTGCGCTCACAGCAGGAGCGAGAGGTGCGGAATGCTCTTTCTGCAGCGAATAAAGCAGCTCAGGAGCCACGAACGGAGGGCAAGGACACAAATATTTGGAACAGAAAGGATGTTGTGTTTCAATCCAAATACTGCCAAGGATTTTTAGGTGTTCTCAGGAAAGAAAAGAAGCCAGGGAGCTTGATCAAATTTCCAAAAATAGAAAAATTGTGGTTCCAGTGCCACAAATGCTGTTGACGAGCCATCCAGACTCATGTTTTGAGCTTGCAAAGTGATGCCAGGCCACAGGGACACCAGGAAGACTCTGCTGCACTGTAAATGGAGCAGGCTTTCAAGATGCTCCACCTGAACACGCTGTCAATCCAAACCCAGGAGTATTGAAGGCAAAATGTTCAGGACGCCCTCGGGTGGAGTTAAGAGCTAACGATCCGTGGACATTCAGTACTGCTAAGTGAGCAGGGATTGGGAGGCTGCTTTTCAGAGCTAGCTGGTGGCTGGAGCCACAGAATGATGGATGACGGAGGCTCAGCATGTCTCTGCATCTCCTGGCAGGTCTATCAGGTGAGCGTTCACTACCTATGAATTAAGTCACTAGCTGGAGTGTGTAGTCTATGACTCTACTGTTTTTCTGGGGTCTCCAGTCCCCTCTGGTATACAGATGTGCTACTCGTTGCCTAGTAACCGAAGCAAGAACTCAGTGCTTCTTGCGTTTTTGGTGTCAGAGAACTCCATACTCTTTTATATGGTTTGCTTGCACAGCAGATGTTGGGATGGTTGTTCTTCAAATGTTTAAGTTAATAATTTGCATAGGTGTCCCCTTATACTTTATTTAGTTGATCAAACACAATATGGCAGGGGTTTGTTCAGTTAAATGTGCTGTTATGGTACAACTTTTTAAATTTGTGTAAACGATTTATTTAATGGGATGTTTATTTTTGCATTATTTCGTTAAATGACTGTTGTATACATTCAGGTTCAATCAGAGTAAAGTAGTGGATGGTGTGGAAGATCGAACCCTGGACTCCAAATCTTTTCAACTGGGTTGCAGTGGCACTACCTGTTGCCCATTACACGGCTGTTGCCATACAACTTGAGGGTCTTGGGGTCCTGGGTTTGATCCTCGCCTCGGGTCAGTGTCTGATGGGAATTCTGTGTGTTCTCTCTGTGTCTGCATGGGTTTCCTCCAGGTGCTCCAGTTCCCTCCCAAAGTCCAAAAGACAGTTTTTGTTGTGTCTGATTGATATTGTGATATTGTCCAGAGTTGTGGACAAATGGTTACAGAAGATAAACAGATGGAACATGTGGGCAAGATTAATTGTGAGGAGGTTGTCTGGTTTAAACTAGAGATGAAACAACTAAACCTATGTTTGTGATTTGTGGTGACGTTAATAGTGAACCTGATGTAAATATATGAAGAATCGTTTTGTCAGAATTGAAGTTGACTGTGTGTTAATGGCAGAAGTGAATTAACAAATCATTGTGTATCACTAGTACATGTTAATTCCTGTTATGGTCCTCTTGCCCAGACACACACACTCACACTCCTTCTGCCTGCTTTTTCTGTCCTAGGGCAAAGCACAATTTCCTGGGTACACCCGGCATCATTTTTTGAGTGGCAGAGACAGTAACAGTCACAGCTTGTGTCTCTCTCTCTCAAGTGGCCATTTGTTGTGTAAAAGCACTTTGACTCCTATTTGTAAACAGATTACACAACAATGATGCATCTTATTTATTACATTTGCAGTAAAAACAGATAAAATATGGGCGACACGGTGGCGCAGCAGGTCGTGTCGCAATCACACAGTCACACAGCTCCAGGGACCTTGAGGTTGAGGGTTCAAGTCCCGCTCCGGGTGACTATCTGTGAGGAGTTTGGTGTGTTCTCCCAGTATCTGCGTGGGTTTTCTCCGGGTGCTCCAGTGTGTTCCCACAATCCAAAAACGCATGTTGGTAGGTGGATTGGCGACTGAAAAGTGTCCGTAGGTGAGTGGGTGTTGCCCTGTGAAGGACTGGCGCCCCCTCCAGGGTGTATTTCCTCCTTGTGCCCAAATATTCCAGGTAGGCTCTGGACCCACTGTGAACCTGAATTGGATAAGCAGTTACAGATAATGAATAAATTATTACATAATGTTTTCTCCAAACAGCAACACATGAAATCTTAAATTAATCTTAAATGTTATTCTTTTCTAATACTAAACTTGGTAACGTTTGTCTGATTCTCCCCTTGGTGATACACCAAGAGGCATATCTGTGCTGTAGGCAGGTCAATCAAGCACATGGCCTTGGGATCTAAAAACCTATAGCACATGCAGAATGAGACTTGGCATTGTCTTGCTGAAAAAACCATGGACTTCCCCCAAAAGACTTCACCATTCAGGTAGCCTATGTCTCTGTAAAATCCCAATATACACCTCCACCTACATGAGACTTGTGCAGGCCACAGCATGGCCTCTGCATTGTTTAAAATGCTGATGCATAAATTAGCCTTTATTCTTTGAATTCTTTCTTCTTTATTCTTTGAAGAACTTGAAGTCAATGTTTCCTGAAACTTGCTGAAACTTGGACCCCTGCTGATCAAAGCACATTTTTAGAAGAACTGAGAAGAGCTATGGCTCTGAGATTTCTGCCTGGATTTGTTTGTAGATTTCCCCGTGTAATAAATTTCAGGTGGAATTTTCTGAGGCAGCCTTAGACTCTGTTAAGTAGCAACAGCTTTCTGAAGCATTCCCCAGCACATGTGGCCATACTGATCACAGTACCACAATGGTTTCTCACGAATGTGGTGAGATTTCTTCAGATTCCATGGATCTTTCATAATGTTATTGTGTAGAGGGTGAGAGACATACGTTTTCCTTAGAATCATTGAGAAATGTTATTTCTGTCATGACATTTGGCACAAAGTGGTCTGCCACAACACATCTTGGCTGCAAAGACTTCAATGGAGGCTAATTTTGTGTTTCATCTGCTTATTGTTCCCATCCCAACTTGTGTTGCTGGTGTCAAATTCTAAATTGTGTTATAGGTACAAAATAAAAACAAGTTGGTCAGTGAAAACACTGGAAATCTTTGTACATTTGTCAGTTAAACACATCTGTAGGAGCATGAACAAATAGCATCGCCTCGTACACCAACATGCAGCACCCATCAGTCCAAACCCAACTGACCAATGGAGATTCAAAGCAAACGCCACGTTCTCCCACTGAGAAGTGTGCACCAAAACTCAGAAGCAAAGAAATGACGTTGAAGCAAAAGAGAGATCAAGCAAAAATGTGTTATCAACAAAATACACAAAGGAAATACTTGTTAAGCAGACTGACCAAAAACAAATAGCTCAAATATATGCTAAGAGTAATAAACTAACCAAGTATCTTTTAAAACGGTATATTTCATGTATTTTTTTCTGTTTTGCAATGACAACTTATTTGTTTTCCTGCTGATTCTTAGTATTTTGTTTTCAGATTTTATTATAATAAAACATTTGCCATAAAATGACATGTGTACGATTGCGTTTCACAGTCTGAACAGTTTAGTGAGTGAACCTGAGAGGAAGTCCGTGTTTTTCTTGATGATACTGAGATGCTGTCAGGTCCTGTTCTAAAAATGGCTGTGGGGTTTATGTCTGTGCCCACAGGAGGTCTGACTATGACTCTGAGGCTTTGTGGGTGTTCTTCACACGGTTTCTCAGAAAGCGCTCACGTCTGAAACAAAAACTGGGCCCCACAAAGACAAAGAAAAAGCAGAGTCCTGTTTTGTTTTGGAGTGTGTGCGCACATTTCTTTGTTTTGAATGCTGTCGGTGTGAATTTTAAAGGAGGTGCCTGGAGGAGGTAAGAGGAGTTAAGTGCTTGCTGGTGCTGTAGCAGTGTGGGCGAATTGAGATCTGCTGGGTGACCTCTGATTCCCTCACCTCCTCGGCCTCAGCTCACTAGCCTCTGAGGCTGCTCATTTCCTCACACCGTTTTGCTGTTCAGTCGGGTACAACACTCCACCGCTACAGAACACTGGATGTTTTTTGTTAGAACTTTACAGATCAGTAATTAGTGGGTAATATTATGGTGATATTATGTTAACAATGTTTCCTATCTGTTAATAAATGTGAAAAAAAAGTAATCATACCCCTAGCAGATTTTGTAATATTAAAATAAACCAATGTGGTCTTAGAGTACAATACTCATTCTCTTATTTCGGCTTTGTTTCTGACCTGTGATGGACGTTCATAACTACAGGAAGTGAAGTTTCAAGCTATTACTGCTGTAAAATACACTTCACTTACTATTTACTCTTATTACAGATCTGTAAACTGAAATAGACTGTTATTTTTTCTAGTGATAAAACTATTTTAAAATTGGTGCTTTGTACACACACACACACACACACACACATAGACTGCAGTGTAAAAACACACACACACACGCACACAGCAGGTTAAATGAGAGAAAGACACTCTCAGCCACCACAGTGGAGGAGCCTTTCTTATATAAAACCCATGAAAATTGATACAGAGTCATTCAGCATCTGAATTCATTACTGAAACATGATGATAAACACTTGCTCAAACACTCTCTCTCCCCCGGAGCCGCTTTACGCCCCTATCTCCCTCACTCTCCAAAACAAACGCGGTGTTGCATTAATTAGTGCCCCTCTATAAACCTTCCATGTGGAACCAGCAGTTAATCTTTGATAAAAAATATAATAGAACTACAACTATTGAACTGAAAATACAATTAAAAAGTACAAATACTGAAGAAAATTATTGACAACCTCGATAAAAATAATTTGATTAGTAAATTTTCTTTAAGCAGGTAGTGTCGCAGTCATAAAGCTCCAGGGACCTGGAGGTTGTGGGTTCGATTCCAGCTCCGAGTGACTGTCTGTGAGGAGTGTGGTGTGTTCTCCCTGTGTCTGCGTGGGTTTCCTCCGGGTGACTGTCTGTGAGGAGTGTGGTGTGTTCTCCCTGTGTCTGTGTGGGTTTCCTCCGGGTGACTGTCTGTGAGGAGTGTGGTGTGTTCTCCTTGTGTCTGCGTGGGTTTCCTCCGGGTGACTGTCTGTGAGGAGTGTGGTGTGTTCTCCTTGTGTCTGCGTGGGTTTCCTCCGGGTGACTGTCTGTGAGGAGTGTGGTGTGTTCTCCCTGTGTCTGCGTAGGTTTCCTCCCACAGTCCAAAAACACACGTTGGTAGGTGGATTGGCGACTCAAAAGTGTCCGTAGGTGTGAGTGTGTGAGTGAATGTGTGTGTGTTGCCCTGTGAAGGACTGGCGCCCCCTCCAGGGTGTATTCCTGCCTTGCGCCCATTGATTCCAGGTAGGCTCTGGACCCACCGTGACCCTGAACTGGATAGGATTACAGATAATGAATTAATGAATTTTCTTTAATTACTAGAACATAGTTTTGTTATGAATATCGATATCAGCTACTCTGAGGTGCTAATTATCAGCTATTTTATCGGCCCAAAAATTCAAAATCGGTGCATCCCTAATTTTTTTAAATATAGAAACCATTCTCATGGTGACTTTGTCGAAACGTGCACATTCAACATTAATGGTAGTTATAGTTTGTTCTAATTGTCTGTGGTCACAGCTTCTAATTGTTTGGAAAGACTTGGATGTTGGGACATTTCGGTGAGGGTTCATTAGTGAGGTCAGATACTGATGTTGTAGAATTAGTTCTGGATCATAAATCACATGATGTACGTAGTGCTAGAAGGCTGCAGCCATTTTGGTGGGAGTCTTTAAAAGGCAGGGACACAAACGGGTGAAGCTTGTGGTGGGTGTTGTTTTTCTAGACAGCGTTTCGGGTCTCTCTCTCAATAGCCCCCTGACAGGCTCCATTTGTGACATTCGGTGAGAACACGGCTCGTTTCCATGGTGACGCATCTCTGTCTTTCTCTATCTCTCTTCATCTCTTTCTCTAGCTCCGGCTTTATCTTGCTACGTCTCATCTCACTCTCCCTTTTCTATCGTGCACTCTCTCTCTTTCTCTCTCATGCACTCTTCTGTGCTATCTCGCTCTGTCTATCTTTCAATCTATCTCTCATGCACTGTCTCATGCACTCATGTTTTCCCTCTCTCTCTCTTTCTCTCTCTCTCTCTCTCTCTCTCTCTCTCTCTCTCTCAGGCTCTGCAGGTGGATGTGCGGCGCTTGAACGTAACTCTTCTGCGTTCTTTTCGTGAGGGTGTGGCCGCTGCCCTGGACATTTCTCCCAGACAAGTGCACATCAACCGCCTCAATGTAAGAAACCCTGATATTTCATGATGGGATATTTAAATGCATGGTTAGTTTAGTGTTGTGGGTTACACCACTACCATCCTCATAGGAACATGAAGTTCAGTTCCCAGCTTAGGCAAGAACACCAATAAAAATCCTTGAGTACGGTTATTTTCATTAATAATATTAATATTAATAAAAAAGAACAACAACAACAATAATACGTTCTATTTATATAGCGCCTCATATCCAAGGTAGCATTAGCCTACAACTGCAAAAAGAACATTAATGTCACTCACCCTCAAAACTGCCCCCTATCCCTGTGGGGGACCCGCTCTGTGGAGCATAAAGTGTTTAATTCGGTGACTTCAAAGATATTCAGTTTTTCATCTCATGCAAGCTGCATATTGGTAAAAAAATTTCAAATTTATAAATAGTCACATTTAGAAATATTGTTTGGGAAAAATTACTTACTGTTTCTTTAAGTAATTAGATAGTAGTTAGGGGTGTGCAAATTTGCATATGGCTCTGCACTGCACATAGACTGTTATTGGTGTGCAGTGCATGCTGTTGCATGTTCAAGAGGGAAACTTTCCATTATGTTGCATCACTGAGAGTTGTGACACACACTGTTTATTACGTTACACACTTCTGTCAGTAGGTTTAACTGGAAGCAGGAGATACATTCAGGTATATTTAACCAGTAAGTAGCAATCAATTCTGAAAGTGAAGGCAGACACGGAGAGCAGTTTTATGAATGAGTGCATGTCTAAGGGTGTCGCTTGCTGTGGTTTTTTTTTGGACTTGCCACAAATGTCATGAGCCGTCACGACCCGTTTGATGGTGTCATTTGTTTCTTTGTTATGGAAAGTACTCACTTTTACTCATTTCCTGTGCTTTGTGTATGAGCTATGACCAACCCAGCTATAGTTTAAAGGGGAACTCCGGTGCTTTTAACAAAATTCTGCAGGAGATTCTGATTATATGGCTTCAGACATAAACAGAGTCATTCAGAGAGGATAGTTGGGAAGTGGTGCATTGTAAAGACATTTGAAAGTGAGCTTCTTTACAGTGGCTGTGATCGGAAACCAGACGTTGTGATGTCAAATAAACATACAGCCATTTTATTTAAAATGTTAAACCACCAGTGAAACCACATGTCTCCTGAGCTTCTGTTTCATGAATCGTCAAAATGGTAGCCTTACAGAGGATGCAATCTTTTATTATAATTGTTATTATTTGAATTAAATTTAAGGTAAATTTGTGTTTAAATTTATCTATTTAGAGAAACTGAAACAGCAGGCACTGAACATGGACCCAATGTCTTGTCCAATAGGTACCTTCTGGCTGCAAATGACATAAACAAGTGACAAACGATTTATTTTTCTTTTACATTTTAGCTAAAAGTACCAGGTTCAGAATTATTTATATAAACCCATTAATTACTGAAGACTTTGAATGGAACACCATCTCTCCCGTCATGCATGATTATGGGAATGTAATGACTTGGGAGTGATTTTCTGCCGGGCAAGCATGACAAACTTAACAGCATAATGTAAGGTGACCAGACGTCCTCTTTTACCCGGACATGTCCTCTTTTTTAGACTTAAAACAATGTCCGGGCGGAATTTCACAAACATTGTATTTCTAGAGCTTACATAGAATTTCGAGAAGCGTTTCGTTCACAAACTAGTCCCGCCCTCCCCTACTCCGATTGGTTCGCTTGAGTGAGAAGGGGGCGTGGTGAAGTAGCCTAAAATCTTCTGATTGGACGGTCTGACTGTAGAGCTACCGTTATTGGTCGATAACCTTCTCTGTAAACATTTAATTGGTCAGTCTGCACGTCAGTAGTCCTTGTTTACGTCAGGCAAAGCTCATGTACCTACCCTTCAGCTATGCGGAAACGTAAATGTAAGTTCTCGGAAGTCATCGTGTCGTGTCCCCCCCCGAGACGTTTCCTCTTTTTCACCATCTCAGATCTGGTCACCCTAGCATAATGACAACACAGGACTACATTAAAGACTCTAGAGGAGAGCTTCAGACAGTCTGCATTCCAACAATGATTTAAAACATGCAGCCAAATTGGTCAAGAAATATCAACATTTCTGAGTGGTCCACACAGAGTCCAGACATAAACCCCATTGGGAATCTGTAAAAGGAACTAAACACCAGACACAGGGCAAGAAAGCCTTCCATTTCAGAGAACTGGAGTTTGTCACCAAAGAGGACTTATTTGCGTTTGATTACTGGGGAAGGTCAGAAATAAGTCTGAACATGAAATTTTTGTAAAAACAAGTAAATAATAAAATTGTTAATAATTAATATGTATTCTTAGCACTTCCAGCCACAGCTGGACCACAAAGCAGACTACAGAGCAGATTATTATCAGCTTTGTTATTGGACAGTAATTTTAATTATGACAGAGTTTTGCGTGGCATTAAATTAGGTACTTTTAAATGATTTGGCAACTGTCTGCTTATCTCTGTAAGCAAGCTTGAACTTTTTAACCACGGTTCTTCCTGTGGTGGCTTTTCTCTTTTTTGAAATGAGCTGTGAATTTTCCCCAATGTGTCTTCAAACGCTTCCTTTTAGGCTCTTTTCCGTTTGGGCATGCCTCCATTTTGCTTCAACTGTCTCATATTGCTTCTAATACTCAGGGTCATGTATTGTGCACATGCTTTTATTATAACTTAATGATACAGGCACAGGTTGAAAGTCAATGACCCCTGAATGTGATGTTTAAGTTTTTGCAAACGTATGGTACCAGGGTAAATGTCTTGTGGTTCTTATCTGTTTATCTCAGCAATAAATGCATGTTTACTCTGGTCTTGTGCAATGAAATTTGCACTTGGTGGTTGGTGCTGTGCAGTGGGTAACGCCACAGACTTCAACACAGCGGAACAGTGTTCAGTTCCCTGTCTGCCTGGGCATACCACACTACACATGTAAGAGGTCTTAGGCAAGACGCCTCACTGCAGTAGCCTACCTCAGTAACATGTCTAGACTGAGCATCTGCCACTGCCTAACACTAACCCTAACCTGAGATTGACCAATGTTCACAGTGACATAACACTACATTAGGACCGACAGCAAAAGAACAAGAATGACCAGCAAACACACTGACAAAACCATGTGGCAATTAATAAACCAGTAAAACAGAATCAACAAATGTAAAGGTTTTAAGTGCAGTGTATAAAGTGATACTCAGGTATTAGACATACCTACATTTTCTGTCCAACGTGTAGACGCATAGTCAGTGTTAGTCATCGTCTAGATCTTCACCCGTGGTCACTTAATGCTGCCCACAGGACGCTGTTAGCAGGATCTATCTACCTAGCTTTCTATCTAGTCGATAAGTGACTTCTTGGGAGTAATACATATTATGCCCTCTTGTTTTTCCCAGGAGCAGAAGAATGGCATCGAGCTGTACGTCTCGTCAGACAGGACGGGGGCGTCTGAGCCTGTGTCCTCAGAGGAAGTGATCCGCTCGCTCAACATCAACACACTCCACCGCAGTCTCAGACCCTTCGGCCTCACCGAAGTCTCCTCTGAGGTGCGTTTGAAGCTCCGCTGCTCATTTCCACTTGACACACTCGCCTCCTTTCATCCCAGTGCCCTCATCTCCCCCACTCTGATGTGGTTGAGAACCTCAACGTTGATGAAAGAAACACTGAAGGTGCTTAAAATAAAGGCTACTCTCAGCTTTAGGATGACCATATAACCTACAGTCCCCAGCTGGGATTTAGGTGCCACTTATTTGCTTTGTATTTATCCAGCATTTCAGATAACACTGGGTTTTCCTTGCCACAACAGAAAATGACAGTTAAAAAGCTGTTTATATGATCAGTAAGAGTTTATTTCCTTCAAATTCAAAAACAAAAAAACCCCAAAAACATTATTACAATAAGTACTGATATTCTGAGTGTGGATGTGTTGGTTAAACCTTTTCCAAACCTCTCCTCGTGGCAGTCCAGTATTATTCGAGGTCATCATCATACCTAGGGGTACAGGTTAATACATACTTCCTTATGTTAAATCAAGTGTGCTGTTGGTTTAACAGATTCATACGATCAAGGAGAACATCTAAAAACCAACTTAATCTTATTAAATCCTTTTGCTGTATTTGTTTTTGTATTTATTATAATTATATAATAGCTTTATACAAGCACAATGCTTACTGAGTAGATAAATTATTTACATAATGATCTTAGAATAATCTTATAATATTTAAATATGAATTTTTGTGCAGGCTCAAGTTCATGTATTTCCAAAAATTGCTATGTATTTTAGGGGAAAAAAACACAGTTTAAGGAAACCGGAGCACCCGGAGGAAACCCACACAGACACAGGGAGAACACACCACACTCCTCACAGACAGTCACCTGGAGGAAACCCATGCAGACACAGGGAGAACACACCACACTCCTCACAGACAGTCACCCGGAGGAAACCCATGCTGAAACAGGGAGAACACAACACACTCCTCACAGACAGTCACCCGGAGGAAACCCACACAGACACAGGGAGAACACACCACACTCCTCACAGACAGTCACCTGGAGGAAACCCATGCAGACACAGGGAGAACACACCACACTCCTCACAGACAGTCACCCGGAGGAAACCCATGCAGATACAGAGAGAACACACCACACTCCTCACAGACAGTCACCCGGAGGAAACCCACGCAGACACAGGGAGAACACACTACACTCCTCACAGACAGTCACCCGAAGCGGAACTCGAACCCACAATCTCCAAGTCCCTGGAGCTGTGTGACTCCGACACTACCTGTAGGTGGAGGCAGGGAGGAGGAGTCAAACCCCTGGTGGAATAGTCCAAGCTCAGTCATCTGCTTTTAGCGGTTTAAGATATGTAATGATCTACCCCAGTGATCAGGTGGGCAAAACCTCTGAAACTGCTCTCATGTTGGTCAGACTGGCAAAAACGAGGTCTCCTCAAGCTGCTTTCAGTTCCAGGCTCAAGTGAATGTTGATAGTCTCTTATGTACATTTTTAATGTCCTCGCAGGGGCCCAGACAAAGTCCTCCATCACAGACAGCCATGAAAAATGACTTCTGAAGGCAGCTTGTAGAGTTTGTACAGTCCAATTAGCAGCCCTTCAGATTAAAGGAGAGGCTCTTCATCATCCTCTGGATAAGGTCAGAGTTAAAGAAGGCTGTGTTCTGGCAACTTGGAGTCATCAATGAGCAGTTGGCACTGTCAAACTAAGCATGAATGGACAGTTAGTTTGATGCATAGTGTTGTCTAACTGGACAGGACATTCTGTTAAAGCAGTCGTTTTCCTTTAGCTGATATGTGACTGGTCAGTCCAAGACCTGAGCTTTGTTTGTTTATTTGTTTACCCAATGCTTTCTTTCACTTGTTCTTTGGTCGGTTTCAGTGCTTGTTCCTTTAAATGATAACGAGCCGCTCGCTATTCACCTCCACCCTGAACGCACAGCAGTGGGGACTTTCTTCTCTGATCTCATTTTTGCAGCTTTGTCTCTGGACGTGTTGTCGCTCTGTTTAACCTCGTCTTTGCACACTCCCATTAATGCGGGAACAGTGCTGTGATTGGAGAAACTCAGACTTGGAGGCGGAGCAATTCTAACGTCTCTGCATTTGTCGTCAGATGCGCTGCAAAATCAAACAACTCCATGGTTTCTGAATTATGCAGCCTCCAAAAAAAAAAGAACTGGGTGGTCTTGTTTCACAGTGTGTGGGTCGGTAGGCTCCAAATCCCCAAATGAATGTGCACATGACCTGAACTGACATTTGTTTCACAAAATGTCCCATTTGAGGGGAAACCCCTCTATTTGTTTTTTACTGATATTTTAAATTCAGAATTTTTCGAAACTGGGTTTCATTTACATTACCCATGAGCCTCCAGGGCACTGTTTAGAAGGTCAACTGACACCTACATGATCCCATGACAACTGACATAAACATACATAAACGTTTATAAATGCATTTCTCAGCTTTGAGGCCTGGTTTGCATAACAACCTTGTCAAGTGACATTCATTTTCTGTGACATTTGGTTTTATCACGATATTTAATGGGGTGAAATCACATAGATGTTTATGACAACAGACTTTGGAGACATTTGTCAGGGTGACATGATGATGATGCGAGTCAAAAAAGGGTCAAAAACATGATGAACTTGTAAAACAAATTTCACAAACTTTCTGACACTTGCAGTAGTGTTTGCGCAAGTGTAAACTCACAGTGCTCTTGCGATCTTAAGTACTTAACAATGATGTGAATACTGCTGTGTAATAAATACAGTGAATAAAGTTAAAAGGCTGTATTTATGTTTGTGTCTGTTTTAATGAAGGGATTATATACAGTGCCCTACAGTAAGGTGTTATTGACCCTACACTGCTGGACATTAGTGTCCTGCAAAATGATCAGCGCACGAAGTGAGGGAGAGCTGTCGTTTGGGAAAGTCTGGGTTATGAGTGGGCTAATCAGCCCTAATTATAATTATAAATATAGCTGAAGAGTGATGATGGTGGTGTGGGCGAGCGATAGCATGTGTATGTGTGCTTCTTTCTTGCGCTCTTCCGGGGTTCATCTCAGTGTGTGTGTGTGTGGTGTGGAGGTGTATTTGCAGGTTAGTGTGTTTCTGTTTTGGGGCAGGTTAAGTCGTGTGTGTGTGTGTCTGTGTCTGTGTGTGTGGGTTGTGTGTGGGCAGGCCTATGGGAGGAGCCTGCTGCCTCTCTCTCACTCGAAGCAATGTCAGAGTAGATTTGCCTCTTGAGTGCTGCACTTGTTAATCCTCGCATCACCTGCGAACGCTGACAGCACACACACACACACACACACACACACACAGGTTTGTAGCTCTCGGGTGCTAGTCCGGACCGGCAGGGGGTAGTGTGTCTCAGGCCTGGCTGGACTTCGCTGGACAGTGCTGTTACAGGTGAGCCAGGGATGCCGGCTACTGAGGGAACTGTCCGTTCGGATAGTGGTCAGTTGCTTTTTTTGTCACTTTAAAGGGAATATCCCAGTGTTTGTGTACCTTGAGTCTACCTACCACATCTGTCTTCTAGGACTGAATTTCTCTGTCCGTAGGAAAGCACAGCAAGCCCGCTGACTCAAACCACACTCAGAATGGACGCCAGTGGGCAGATGCTCAAGCTCTATGAGTTGATTTCTAATGCCCTGTTGAGTCAGTGGGTTTTCTTTTGAGTCAACGTGATTCCCTATGTGCTGCTTTAATGTCGTCCTCTGTGTCTCCAACAGAAGAATGTGCTTCAAGGGCAGCACGAGCGGGACAACGTGTGGAGCAAAGAGGGCTTCTACGCTGTGGTCATCTTCCTCACTATCTTCATTATCATCGTCACCTGTTTAATGGTAGGTCTCTCTTTCTCTGTCTCAGGTTCTCATACGGTCCTCACGCCGTTACGTTACACAGTAATCTGACTGTTTCACCTTAATGAGGATTAAGGGTTAGGTCAGGAGATTATACAGCTTTTTCAAAGTCTGTGTGTGTGTGTGTGTGTGGCCCTCAAGTAGTTGCCTAACACGCAGAGAATCCACCCACGCTGTGCACCTCAACCACTTCCTGCTTCACATGAATAATACATGCCTGCCTTAGAGGACGTTCATACATTTGTGGGGCTTTCGGCTCAAATCTGCTCTGGAGGGGATTCACTGATATTCACATTCGCAGTCTTTAGAAGAGTTAGCAGACAGTGTGGATTCCATGAAGCCGCATCACCTGGGGTTGGTGGGGGTGTGGTGTTGGGAGAGAAGGAAACAGAGAAGGGGATAGTACTGTGCACTGGGAGATTTAAACAGAAGGTGCGAGAGAGTGATGAAACCATGGTGCGAGTCACAGTCACAGAGTGGGCCTGAGAGTGAGAGAACGGGGGAGAGAGGGAGAGGATGAGAGACAACGGAAGTGAAAGAGAGAAAAAGGAAATGAGCAACAGTGTCTGAGAGAGATAGAGAGAGAGAGAGAGAGAGAGAGAGAGAGAAAACGAGAGAGAGAAGGGAAGTTAGTGGTAATGTCCCTTCTTCCTCTGTGGTGCTGATGCGCTTTCGGCCTGCCTCAGACGCCCCGAGAGATTCAGCGCTTACACCACTGTCTCTCTCTGTCTCTTGCATGAAACGGCTTGGCCGCACCGGCGTTTTAGGTACGGCTTGACAGGCACAGGAGATGACATCAACACCAGCGGTCCGTTTACCTGCCCCGACTGGCCGAGGAGCTTAAAGGAGCTAAAGGTTTAGCCTGTTAATTATAAGCCAATCAAAGTGAGTTGGGAGCCTAGAGCTACAGGCTTAATTTGGTGGGTGTGGGGGGGCGGGGTGGCTTCTGGTGTGTTTTGACAGTTGAGAGCACTTCCGGTCATAAACTGTGAGAAAAGGGAGTGTGTGAAGATAAGGCACACACTTTTCAATTCAATGTATTTCATTGTTGACTTTGCTTTGGACAGGGCTTTTCTGAAGATGCCATTTTAGTGCTGGATGTGATGCTAGCCTACCTTTGTAGACTGTCTAAGCAGCTTTTGAGGAGCACAATTCAACAAACCTAGTGATGTCACTGTTGCCATGGAATTAGTTTTGCAAGCTCTATGACTGGGCAGTGAGAAAGGAAAGGAAATTGCACAAAAATTTGCAATAGTTTAATTTAAGTCCCGACACAGATCGGAGTAGTGCGCGTCAGTGCACATGCATTACGTTTATTCATGTCAAAAATCAAGTGTAGTCATATATGTAGGTTATTAATGGTATACGCTTGTTTTGACTTTTTTTTATATTACGACCGTTACATATTGTCGCTGTCTAAAGAAAACCATGTATCCATTTTTGTGTATATATTGTTTGAATGACCAATAGCAATGCTCCAAAATTACTAGCACTACGTCGACTTTCTTGTAAGTTTGTGGGATTTTAAGGCTTTTTCCATCTTCTGTAAACGTACTATTTTGCTGAATCATGTTTTTCTTCGGACAGCGAGGATGTGTTTGAATCGAAAAAGCCAAAATGAAATCTCATACTCTGTGGTGTAGCATCTACAGCTGCCTCTGTGGTTGGCGTAGTGTGGTGGGAAACTGCCTCATACCTAAAACACTAGGCAGAAGTGCTCCAAGTCTCTCTAATTAACATTTGTCAAATGTTGTAAGTGTACAGGGCCTCTATTTACACCTACTAACCATTATACATAGATCATGTTAGGTATTACTGTGTGATCTGTACTGACAAAACTGCCCAATAAAGCCAATGACATTGTTTAAGCTCTTCTAGCTCCTCGAAGATTTTGCTTAAAGGGCAGGATTTCATCCAAATCTATGTTGGGTGTAATTTGAAACACCTGTGATTTAACGCCCAACTACGCGCAGGCACTACACTATTAAACACTACAGGTTCCTGCCTCTGTAAACCTGATTAAAACGTGAAGTCGCTCAGGATTAAAGAATTCAGGCTGTAAAAGGAAATCCAGTTGTCAGTTAAGAGAGGAATCTCTGAGTTGTGAGGGTTTCTGGTGGATGCTTGCAACACCACGGGTCTTGCTTCAACAGACTGTGGGAGAACAGAATTTTTTTTAGAGCTTTAGAGCTGATGTGGAAGTGGTCTGCTGGCAAATGACTCAGTTGAAAATCGAGAACGTTCTGCAAATTCATGACACCCGATGTATTATGTTCGCGTTTCTTGTGTCGGAGGTAAAAAGAAATGAAGATTTACGGACAATTTTCCAGCTATGTGAAAAAAGATGCAGAGCAAATCCTTGTCGTGTGTCGCGTATAAAAATAATATTCATTTGAAGAGAGAATGAAGAGTAAAAATATTTTTAAAAATACATTTGGAAATTAAGGCATTGCATTTGTCAGAAAATGAAAGAATATCTGACTCTCTAGTCTTCAGTAATGTGTCTAACATAGTTTTTTTTTCTGTCAACATTCACAACCCGATGGCAGAAATTTTGGGATTGTAAAAACAGGGACACTGATGTGTTTCCGTGGATTTTTTTTTCCTGCATTGCCACAAGATGGAGACTGTTCCACTTTTGTATGCAGGTTTTCAAGCTGCAGTCTCTCTTTATATATATATATATATATATATATATACACACACTATATGACTGTGTTCTTATTCCTGATAACAGATAAGACAATATAAGACAATATATTTCAAGTATTTTGATGAAGAATTTATGGATATACTGTAAATAATGTAACATAATTATCTCTGTGCAATATTTATATTAGTGTAAGTTATGGCTATGAAGATTTAATCAAAGCTTCAATCACAGAGGAATTCTGCTCTACTCATCGTTCTCCACATGTTTAAACATGCACATCTAAAACATCTTGTTTTTGCTGCAGTCTACTAGTTATCTGAAACCTATGGAAGTGCACAGGACATAGAGCATTCATTTAATAAATTCATTGGAGTTTAATTCAGGAAAAAAAAAAACATGTATTCAAAACTTTAGCTGAAACGTCTAATTTACATATTCCTCTTGCCTGAAATGTGATTGATCAGCCGAGATATGAAGTTTGCTACGTTATGAAATGACATATTGTTGCTGTCCAAAGAAAAACATGTAGTTCAAAATATTAAATTTATAAGAGAAGGAAACAGCTTCTTAACTTTAATTGAAGTCAATATATTCCTTGTAATTTTGGAGTTTTTATATTAGTCCATTTATCATGAAATGTTCACACAGTGTGAAGGACAGCTGCTGTGTAGCAAACCACAAAAATTAAGACAGCGACAGTATTTATTTTAATAAGACTGCCAAATCAAAAAATAGCAATAAACTAACAATAGAAGTGCACAAAGTATGTATAGTTTAAGAGATGGACAATATTTACAAGATACAGAAATATAAATATTTTCTATAGTTGTAAATTAATTTATTGTAGAAATACACTGCACAGTAAAATAGACAGGAAGTCAACAGTTTAATTTCATGATAATATTTCCACTTCATTTGTACATTTGCTAATCTGACTCAAGATTGCGCAAACCCCCACTGCTCAGTGTGCTTCTGGTAAACTTGGTTTCATGACGCCATGACAGTCAACGCTGAAGAAAAACATTTATAGTTTTGTCATCAATTATGAATGTAAATCGCCTATGTTTGTATTAGGTAATTCTTTGATAATTTGCCACTGTTTGTTTGATAATTGCTGTCTATCTGTCTATCTATCTATCTATCTATCTATCTATCTATCTATCTATCTATCTATCTATCACTGATGGAAGTAGACACAAAAATGCATAAAACTTAAAGGAGCAATCTGTAATATTTACACCAAGTGTTTAAACTCAGAACTACAATACAGTTTCAAGAGAGCGGAGAGAGCTGCCTGCCTCCTCCCCCTCCTCCCCAGAAGTGAGCTCGAGCAGGTTGCCAGTTTGAGGAAAACTCAACGAACAAGAGACCAATTAAAAAAACTTAGGCCATAATAGCCCTTCTCATAAAATTTCTCTGCATTTACAGGTCTTTACTGTCCAAATCCACCTGAAATATATTTGGTGTTACTTTTCGATTTTGGTTTCAACCATAAATGTAATTTAGGAAGCAGATCTTATCCACCGTATTCATAGCCAAACATTTCGTTCCACTTTAGCGTAGGGACCCCTAGTTCCAGTCACTTGTAATTAGAATATTGGAAATCTTAGCTAACTTTAAATAAATAGAAGTACTTTACTCACTCAAATCAACATTTTTCAGGAGTCAAATATGTGTAGATTAATGTCCAAGACTTGCTTGACTTTGAAAGAAAATATGTTTTTAGATAAAAACGCTTTGTTTAAGTAGGTGCCAATACTGCTAAGATTATTGGTGCCCCCTAACTTCGAATTTCCCCTCAGAGAAAAGGAAGCTAACCGCTAAGCTAACTTTTACACTGAGGGAAATATCTGTTGCGAAATGGAAATGTGTTGTGTTCCACATGCAGTTTTGCACACAAAGAATTACAATCCTGCTAGAGATACTTAAATATTGTTTAGATATGTGATTTCTTGCAAGACTGATGTTTAAATGCCCTACTAAAGCTTAAACTTACGTTTTAGTGTTTTAAACAATGCGATTGGCGAAGAGAGAGAGCGGAATTGCACTATATACGGCACTGGCCGAAAGTAGGGGACGGCCGGAGTTAGGGGAAATGACGATACATGTATCCGTTTACGAGTCCTTGGTTCTGGAAGTTTCTGTTCCACTGTAAGAGCTGAAACTAGCGCTCTAACTTTTTTAACTTTTTGAACCTACTGCTATTCAATTTTATCCATTTAAATCACACAAACCAATTGTATTATTCAACCAATTATTCACAATTTTCGTATTTAAGCATTTAATGGGTTCCACCTTAAATGGGTCCATTTAAGAATCTTATTTTCGTTTTTGTCCAGCTTTTTATTGAATTCTTATTTCCGCCTTAAACAGCTATGCGAAGCTAAAGCCAGATTTTACAAACAAAACTCGTTTTGAAACACTTCTTATTTCCAGTTTTAACTATTTAAAAAACACGACCAAGTGCACATCATGTCACTAAAACATCTACCTACTAGTGAAACGCTTATATTTGCTGTGTACAACCAAGCTTGATTTCTCCATTCCACCTTAATTAGGTGAATATGCGAGGGTTTACAAACACAATTATTACTCCTTAATTTGCTTTAAACACATTCACACACCACGGAGAAACACATACGAATCTGCATCAATTTCTTTAAAACAAACCAACCATGGTATTTACACTTTTCAATCATGTTATTAACCTTCGTATAAAACACACAAAGCACAATCCTGTTTTCAAACGTCGCTATGTTTCACTTTGTATAAAACACACAGACATAGGTGTCTGTACTAATATATTTTTTCAGAAATTATTTGCTGTTACTTGTTCAGGAAGAAATTAGCCGACTCTGGCTCTGTTCTGTAGTGTTGTTTGTCTGCCCCCACTTTTCAAACACGGCCAATATTTCCTCTTATTTCACTCCGTCTCTGCTTATGGGGATTTTTTAGGAGGGCAGTGGGGCTTTTTGGGACTGGTAAAACATAACATTATCTATGTTCACTTGGTAATTTTAATGATTTTAATGACTGCGAGACACAGGCCACAAGGCATATATATATATATATATATATATATATATAAATATAGCTGAACACACTTGTAGGAGAACACTAACTTCTCAGTAAGGCCTATTATTCTCTAGCCTTGCACTGATGGTGTTTAGGGAGGACCATCGTAGGTACTATAAATATAAAATAAAGGATATACATCCCTTTCTGTCTCTCAGGTGCTGTACCGTCTAAAGGAGAAGGTTGAGTACACAGAGCGGCAGCTGAAGGGGCCGAGCGTGGCCATTCGGGACGTTCACCAGGCGCCCGTAGCTGTGCATGGAGATCAGTCGCCCCTGAGCCTGACCAGCAGCATGGTGCAGGCCACCCAGGCCCCCAAACCTACCTGCACCACTGTGACCCCCGCCACACCCTCCAGCACCCCCAGCCACAACCCCAGCCACAACTCCAACTACAACCTCGACTACAACCTTGACTACAACCTCGACTACAACCTCAGCTCCTCCCCTACTCACGCCAGCACCTCCATCTCTGTGCCCCCTTGCCCCACTGTGCCTGATATCAGGCTCTGCCCGTCCTCCAGTCCCTCGCCCTTCAAGATGAAGCCTGCCACCGGCCTACAGGAGAGGTGAGCAGCCCACTATTTTCAGACAACCTTTTTCAGTGTAATATCGATCCTCACCAAACGTATACATGCTGGTTTTGATGGAAGGGATGACACTCACGGCCAGGGTTGACAGAATGTGTAGGTTTGAGGATACCTTGAGGCTAATATATCTGAACAAATCTAAAGTCCGAATGTTACTCATATCTGCAGTTCTCTTATAGCTGACAAATTTCCCTTTAATGGTGGTGTTGACTCAACTCTGAGGCCATGCAGCCACCTTATATGGACCAGATGTCAGGTGTGTTGTAGACCAAATCTGGGCCAAATCAACATTAGACCTACATCTGGCTCTCACAGCACTTTTTGTTCTTCTCTCAATTTTTAATAGATTTATAAAAATGCTTTCATAGATGCTCTATATAGATATAGATGTTTACCCCGTGACATTCTCTTGCCCTCTGTTCTAAAGGTATTTGGTTTGATTTTTACCAAAGAAGGCTTTGAAACATCGATATGGCTTTCAGTTTCAGGTGTATAAGCCTCTTCTTATTCAGAGGAATAGAAACCTGGTCTTGTAGACTATGAGCCCACGGACGCTGTCAAAACTACCCTACCACTGATCAGATAATCAGAAAAACCCTGACTTCCATTTTAGCATTTTATATACATTTTTGACATGACTAGGTGATGTCCATGTCCTGTCCTTTACCCTGTGACATTCTCTCTCTCTCTCTCTCTCTCTCTCTCTGTTAAATAACTGAAACCACATTGGAATATATAACACTTCTATGTTCTTTCTTATATACTCCCATTCTTACATAAGTACTTGTTATTCCAGGGAGGTGGTGCTAGGTTGTTTTTTTTTTTTGGCTTGTAGCCTTTAATAACAAGCGGGGTCAGGTGTGAATCTGGCATACGTGTGGACCGGTGCTTATTTTCCCATCCCGCTGGGAACAGTGTCAGCCGGATGGTGAGGAAGAATGGAAATGCTTATCAGAAACACACATAAAGAAATTGATAAACTGGCCACCTTTCCCTCACAGTGAGCAGAAAAGCTTCCAGGGAGATGGAGGAAAAAAAGGACTTTTAATTCTGGCCCTAATTTGTGACTGGGACATGCATTTCTGTAAATGACTGTAACTTGAATTTTAAAAATAGGAGAAATTTTACCTTAAAAAATGAGAAATACTTTATTTTTTTCCACCCACAATTAGTAAATAATATTTATGAGAGTGATTATTTGTTTATTTGTGAAGACAAAACTGTGCTGTTTAGTGTCAGAAAATAACTGCATTTTATATGAATGAAGAATAAAAACTTGAAGTTACAGTAACATGATAATACATTTATTGGTACAAATAAATTTGTAGCACTTTAAATTACTACAAATATAAAGGTTTAGATCATGGTTAAAAACCTGATGAAAACCTGTTTATTGCATGCTATTAATTAGGTTGTAGACACCTTAAATGTCATTAATAATTATTTGTAACACAGCGATAGGAAGTGTGGAAGTGACCTCTTTTTTGTCTAATACTGAAAGTGTCAGAACCTATTGAAAGTGTTGAGGAAAAGAATGAGGGAGAAGCCAATGTAAGGTCAGCATCTGGTAACTTCTGAGGCTTAACGGTGTAGATGGATGTGGGTTCACAATTTGGCAAACAACAGTTGATTGTTGCCCTTTCTATCTATGTGTTATAACTGATTATTCATGAATATGTCTTGTCAACATAATAACTTACTTTAAAATCTCTTTATTAATAAATGTTTATAAACATTTATAAGTATAGTCTTATTCTAAAGTGGTACTGATAAATAACAAAAATTAAAGAGTAACATCAGTAGTTTTTTAGCCCTGCCTCCTTTCTCCACTCTTCTTCCAGGACCTGCTGACATCACGACACATAACTTAAACCTAATGCTACAAGCTGAGAAAAGGCCTTACACTTAACAAAAGAAAAAAATCTAAAGAACACAAAATGGGCAACAAGATCTTCATTATATTTTTGTTAGATTTTTTTAAAAATGTGGCTTGTGTTCTCCTTAATACTCTACTTTCTTTTAAGATTAATCCAGTTGCTACTCAGAGTGCAGGTGCAATTTTCTGGTGACTTCCATTTTCACTTTTTTAACTGATTTTAATATGTTTATTTTAGGCAGAGGCTACATGTTAATTATCAGTGCAGCTGTTGTTTAACACACATTGTTAATTGTTCATATCCATCTACCACACGCATATGCCACCCACACCCCAGCAAACACACTATCTTGTGCTATGGCTTGTAAACCTTAAGCCGGATGACATTAGCTGATTTGTGAGGTTTCAATACAGCAGAAAAATATGTTCCTTTCAGTTTTTCAACTTGGACATTAACATCTGTGGATTTTTTCAGATCTGAAACTGGAGTGAATTTGTTCCTGAATTCTCAGAAGTGAAAGTTGTACTATGCCGACAGGTCTTTCATGGTTGTTAGCAGTCCCACCTTTTCTGTATCATTTTATTCGTCTTGAAACTGAAATCCAAAATGCACCTCCCTAATGTGATTCATTTCCAGGTGAAACTGGTTATTTGGGTGGAAAGGAACATGGACAGGATATGATTGTATCTATTGTGATTTGATTGAATGATGAAAAAAGCGTTTCAGCATATTTGACATTATTGGTTATTATAAATTTTCCACACCTGCGTATGTCATCTCTATGTAGCTGTCTTCTCAAACAAATGAATGACTTACCCTAGAACTAACTAAAGTTTAGTCTGTTGTTTGTGTAGTTTTATATGGGTCTATGGAACCAAGGCCCTCTGATGGACTGGCACCTGTCCAGGGTGTGTTCTTGCTTTGCGCCCATCATGACCATGGCCAAAATTAACCAGTTACAGAAGATCAATGTATGAATAAATGAATGAATTATTCATTCATTCATTATCTGTCAGCGCTTATCCAGTTCAGGGTCGCGGTGGGTCCAGAGCCTACCTGGAATCATTGGGCGCAAGGCGGAAATACACTCTGGAGGGGGCGCCAGTCCTTCACAGGGAAACACACACACACATTCACTCACACGGACACTTTTGAGTCGCCAATCCACCTATCAACGTGTGTTTTTGGACTGTGGGAGGAAACCGGAGCACCTGGAGGAAACCCATGCGGACACAGAGAGAACACACCACACTCCTCACAGACAGTCACCCGGAGGAAACCCACGCAGACACAGGGAGAACACACCACACTCCTCACAGACAGTCACCCGGAGGAAACCCACGCAGACACAGGGAGAACACACCACACTCCTCACAGACAGTCACCCGGAGTAAACTCACGTTTAAAGATGTGTATTTCTGTCATATCTGAGTAGAAATAGTCTTTACATGTGGTTGTTTAGAAAGTAGTACAAAATCTTTCTAACCTAGAAGTGAGCATGATTATACATTAATAAAAGTAATTCTCAGACTACGATACTGAGCCGTAGGTGCGTATAAAGAGTAGTTACTGATTTCATTAACGTATCAGGATTTTTTACTTGTGAAATGTCAGAGAAATTCAAAATGAAAAATGCAGCACTGGACACACCCATTAAAGGACTGCAAATGGTCAAGAGTAACATTAGGCTGCAACTTAAAGATCTTGACTCTTTGACTTGATGAATGGCTTCCTTCCCTTCTGCTTCAGAGGTGACCTGCTTTATAGTCTCATAGAGCAGGAGAAAATGGCTCAGGGGCAGAGGGGTGGCTTTGTGCTACTGGATTTTAGCCGACGCAGTAAGCAGGCGGAATGGGGAGGTTGACCTGAAGCCATTTGTCAGACCGCCTTCTCAGATGAGGAGGTAGTTTGTTATTGAACCGGAGATCTGATCTAATGCTAAAGGCAGGGCTCTTGTTTTTTTTTAAAATGACTGGTGAAGCCTGACCAAACAATAGTCACCGAAGCTGAGAGCTGCTGTCAGTTTAATGGAGGGAGTTAGGACCCACCTCATTAGGCTTGTAACTACAGCAGCATGTTGACCTAAGCACCAAAACGATACTGTGGCAAAGAAAGAACAGCATGGCCTTATTGTGCTGGGGTGGGGGTGGTTTGGTTAAGTTTATGTAATACTCACCACTGTTTCTTTTACCTAAATATTTGGCTCTAATGCAATGGTTTCATATTCCATGACGCTGAATCCTAGCCTTGGAGCTGGTGTTCTGATGAGCAGGGAAAGTGAGTCCACTTGTGCTTTTGTCCTGTCTTGACACGTGTCCACTGGTTTCTGCCTGCAGACGAGGCTCCAATGTTTCCCTGGTGCTGGATATGAGTGCTCTGGGCTCTGTGGAGCCTCTGAACTGTGGAGTGGTCACTCCCCGGGAACGGGCAGCTCAGGAGTACCTGCAGTCAGCCAGCCGAACTCTCTCTCGCCAGCAACTCCAAGAAGTCACAATTAACACCCAAGCACTGCAGGCCGAGTTCGCCGTGAGTCACTGAAATATGCTTCACTGTGCTCTTCTTTATGAACAGAAAAACAGATCTGAGGCGTATTTTCTTACAGGGACCGAGGATAAACAGAACACACATATTAACTTATTTGTTGATGCAAAATGAACAGGCAAGGTACAAAGCATATGGCAAATAGTGATCACATACACAGTTATCCAGCTAGCATTTTATTTTGCCACAGTGACCTAATTATTGTAATTATTGTTCTGCTCTCATTTAAAAACTGTGTTTTCTCAAAACTCTCTGCTTACTTCATCCAGGAAATTCCGATGAACTTTGTCGATCCAAAGGACCTAGACATTCCCAGTCATGGAACCAAAAACAGATACAAGACCATTTTGCCAAGTTAGTATCTCCCAACTCTGCACAGTCCTGTATCACCAGCTTGTGTATCATGCACCATCATCTACTTGGCGGCTGTTCACAGACACAGAGATATATTACTGCACTCCACGTCACATCGCATTAAGGGAGTCTGCCTTAGTCATTACCATGCCACAGCCAGAGAGAGTCAGGACGTCCACACTGATTAGAGTGAGCGCTAGAGAAAGATCATAGAGTACTGGAGTTACTGACTCAAAACAAGGGTTACATCTCCCTCTCTGAGACATATCCCCCATCCAGTGTCTAATGGGCACAAGCAGAGGTTGAAATGATGGCTGCAAGCTCCATGCTGAGTCTCTGCTCCTTTGCATTAGAGAAGTCAGTTGAGGTGTTTTGGGAATCTAGTAAGCATGCATCCTGGCCAATTCAAGGGGTAAACCAGGCAGGGCCAACTGAGAGGAGGCCCCAGGGTAGACCCAGGGCTCACTGGAGGGACCATATCTCCAGACACACCTGGGATCCCCCAGGAACAGTTAGAGGAAGTTATGGGGGATGGAGAGGAAGATGAGATGAGACATCATTTAATATATCTTTGCTGTCCAAAGAAAAAAATGTATCTCCAAAATAGTGACTTTACAGAAGAAGGAATAAAACCTTCTTAACTTAAAAAAAAAAAGTAATTTTGGAGCATTTCTATTGGTCGATTCATCATGGGATATTTCCCAAAACGTGGAGGACAGCTGCTGCTTTCACATGATGGACTAAACAAAAAATGGACAAATATGAAAGACAGTGACGACATGTTTAATTCAGTAACTCTGTTTAATGGACAAAGGAATAAAGGACAGTGTTAAAAGTATTGAAACACATCTGAAGTGTATGGTTCTACCAGGTTCTATCAGATGTCTGACTGTCTGAATCAGTTCTCTCGGACTGTCATGAGGTTGACCACTCATCTAATTTGGAAAAGCTTATGTAAGTTTCATTATGAAATGGTAATCACGTGTGTTTCTCTGCTCCTTGTCCTGTATTCCTGACATTCCTGCCTTGCTCTTATAAGGATCAAAATCGGGGCAGTGTTAATACGGGGGCAACAATTTATGATGAAATGGGTGGGTTATCTAACCCTGACGAACCAAAGCCCTTCTTACTGTACCTCCTCTTATCCAGCCAATTTACAGAGGAAGGGTTGGCCTCTCTTTATTGGCTGAGAAAGTGTAGGTCTTAAGGTTAACAAGCTCTTCCTCTGCTCTTACACGAACAATACAATTAGGCTCTGGGACATCTTGTTCCCGAAGGCTGGCTCGCTTTAAGGGACGTTTGCGCCGTTATGTAACCTGCAGGCTAGGCCGCTTGGCCTGCTAACAGCTTCCCGTTTTGGGAACATTGAGCATGTAGGGGAGGGGTTCTCTTATCAATATGCGCAAGGCAGTATACCTTCCGTCCCTCCAACAGGCCTGACTGATTAACAGTAAAAATAGAGGGGTAAAAGTGGTTTGGAAGTGAACCAAATGTTGAAACTGGCACACAGGCGAGTGGTGTGTTCCTACGGTGATCACCATACCGATGGGAAGACAAAAAGAAATGACACCCCTCTCCAGTTTTGCCCCCCTCCCAAGTTTCTGCGATTGAGCTGCAGCAGAAAGGCCCTTTTTCTGCATTGTCTTCTCACACTGGAGATGAACATTCCTGAGATGAACTGTCAAACATCTCGAGAGCCCGGGCGAAAAACAGGATGTTTTTTTTTATTCACTGTGGATCAGTGATCTTTAGATTGTGATTTTCGTTTTAGCACCTAAGAGACCCCTTTGTTCTAGGTTTACTTCCATAATAAAAGTCTTCAGCTGCACAGTAGTATGGGCTCTTAGTTTTCATTCATTCATTCATTCATTATCTGTAACCCTTATCCAGTTCAGGGTTGCGGTGGGTCCAGAGCCTACCTGGAACTATTGGGCGCAAGGCGATAATACACCCTGGAGGGGGCGCCAGTCCTTCACAGGGCAACACAGACGCACACACACACACACACACACACTCACACCTATGGACACTTTTGAGTCGCCAATCCACCTACCAACGTGTGTTTATGGACTGTCGGAAGAAACCGGAGCACCCGGAGGAAACCCACGCAGACACAGGGAGATCACACCACACTCCTCACAGACAGTCACCCGGAGGAAACCCACGCAGACACAGAGAGAACACACCACACTCCTCACTGACAGTCACCTGGAGGAAACCCACGCAGACACAGGGAGAACACACCACACTCCTCACAGACAGTCACCCGGAGGAAACCCACACAGACACAGAGAGAACACACCACACTCTTCACTGACAGTCACCCGGAGGAAACCCACGCAGACACAGGGAGAACACACCACACTCCTCACAGACAGTCACCTGGAGGAAACCCACGCAGACACAGAGAGAACACACCACACTCCTCACTGACAGTCACCCGGAGGAAACCCACGCAGACACAGAGAGAACACACCACACCCCTCACAGACAGTCACCTGGAGGAAACCCACGCAGACACAGGGAGAACACACCACACTCTTCACTGATAGTCACCCGGAGGAAACCCACGCAGACACAGAGAGAACACACCACACTCCTCACAGATAGTCACCCGGAGGAAACCCACGCAGACACAGGGAGAACACACCACACTCTTCACTGACAGTCACCCGGAGGAAACCCACGCAGACACAGAGAGAACACACCACACTCCTCACAGACAGTCACCCGGAGGAAACCCACGCGGACACAGGGAGAACACACCACACTCCTTTTTTTTTACCACTACAGTGAATCTTCTGATCAGACTTGACATGCTAATAACTCTATTTTTTACTAATTTAATGATTAATTTTTCATGTCAGATCCTCATTCGAGAGTCCTTCTGAAGAGCAAGAACAGCTGTGATCCTCTGAGCAGTTATATCAATGCCAACTACATACGAGTAAGTTCATATATTAATGAATCTTTCATTTCATCCCAAAAACTTTTAGCTTATCTTTACAATTCATAATAGAACTGTATAAACTTTCCTTGGTGTCATTTGTATTAGTTTCTTGTCATTAAAAAAATAAACATTTCAACTTACATGATGCAGTAATAAATCATGGGAGAAAATGTTTATTTTGCTACCATAGGCACGGGCTCAAAGAATGACCAGAGGAGTAACACAGGAACTCTTAAATTCACTCGTAATGTCCTTTTGGCCTTCCATACAATAGAGCGACATCCTTCAGCAGGAAGTTCAATTTGTTCTTCAGTTTTCACTGCCCTGGCTTTACTCATTACAGTAGCACACCGACCAGGGCCACTCTGAAATAACACTCTCAGTCCAAGATGAGAAGCATCAACACACACACACACACACACACACACACACACACACATACTCAGAAAAAATGGCACTTTTGAGTGTGCGGACGCTGGGGCTGGGTGGTACCCTATAGGGTACATTCCTTCACATAGGAAACAATTGTACCAAATTGCTTTGCCTTTGACTGTATTGACTCCATACATCCTGCCTTAACTTACACACCTTTACTCCATAAAAGACGAGATGATCAGGGAGGTAGTGGAGAGCAAATGCATATTAATGCCCTTTATTTTCCATTGTAAATATGACATAGTATTAACTCTGTTTTTAAGTCTGTACTCACACTATTAAAGAATAAATACAAAAATAAAAGTAAGTCTAAATCAACACATGCTTCAGAAAATACCTTCATTTACTATCATTTGTACCTTAGGGGACATATTAAATTAAATGTAACTTGTACAGTATCCTCTTTTCTTTCTCAGTTTTGGGAAAAAAGCAGCATTGTTTTCTATGGCCTCACAGTCTCCGAACATGCGATAACAGAAAATAATTAGTAGTTAAATATGTGACATTTTAGGATGGATTACTATGGATACAGGAAGGGTACCAATTTTTTATGTGACTAATAATTAATGTGAAGCCCTACTCTATTTAAACTCAAAGCTGGGATCATAGCTTGCTCTGTTTGATTTGAACAAATAGGAACTCATAAAGGTTTGTGCCTTACTTTCAGAAGAACATTTTCAGCATTTTGACTTTCATTAGCAATCTGTTTTCTCTCTGTTCCTCTCCGGAACTGTGTGCTCTTGTTGTCAGTCGATGCACGTATCCGGAAACCAGTGAAATCCTAATTAACGATGACTAAACTCCTCCCGTGCTAAACAGGCCTGTTAGAAATGTTTAAGACTGTGATTTTGCTTTATTATTTCACTGTACATACAATGGATGAAAACAGGATAGGAACAAGAGAGGAACCCTGTAGAGAGAAAACACAAATACACACACACACACACACACACACACAGATTCCGGGGCGGTTGGTGAAACATTGTCCTTAGGCTTCGGCGGAGCTGTTGATGAAGATTCTTTTGTAAAACCTTTTCTAACACACACAAACAAATCCAACAGGTTGAACTGCAAACTGTAAATACATTTCTAACTTTCTACAAGAGAACCACAATTGAAATTGAGTAACAGTAACACTGCCAGTGCTATATGAGTTCTAGGCAAGATTTCAGAAGTTTTAAAAGTTGTAAATCATTTTTCAGTCTTTCTCCACAGCCTGTGCATAGTTCTAGTTGCTATGATTTCTTCTATTTCTAGTTGTTGAAGTGTAGTGTTCTACTGCCCTCGGTGCAGCAGACTGGGATTTGATTAATTGCCCTTGTCCTTGGGAAAGAGTCATAACTCTATATTTATGCAACATGCATAAACACTTTGAAAAAGAGTGTCAGTTAAACGGTGAAGTATTATTAAAGGATGTGCCATCAGTGCTTCTTTGAAAAGCTATTGCTAATTTATACCTAGGTTTTAGTAGCAATTAAATTCCACAGAATACTGCCGCAGAAACGTAAGTAAATATAATAGTAAAATGCAGTCAGATGTTTTCAATCTCCATTTAATTTTCCTAAGGGTTATCAGGGAGACGAGAAGGCTTACATTGCCACACAAGGTCCCATGATCAACACAGTGAATGACTTCTGGCAGATGGCCTGGCAAGAGGACTCCCCTGTCATTGTTATGATCACCAAACTGAAGGAGAAGAATGAGGTGATGTGCTTCTAACTTCAGAATGCTTTTGTACAGTGTTACATCATGATGTTGTACTTACTCTACATTGTCTTGTGGTTACAGAAGTGTGTTTTGTATTGGCCTGAGAAAAGAGGGATTTATGGAAAGGTGGAGGTCCTGGTCAGCAATGTGAGGGAATGTGAGCACTACATGGTCCGCACCCTCACGCTCAAAGTATGTACTTTTTCAGTAATATAACAGAAATATAACATGTTGAAATATGATTTTCCAGATGGGTTTGGAGTCCCTTCCCTAAACCCAATTTTTCCCAAGGAAATCTGGATTAATGCATTCTTATTGATGGCTTAAATAGAAGGGTAATAATAAAGGGTAGCACCAGAAAGAGGGCATCATCAATGTATGAATGAATTAATGTAATTATAGAACACAGCTCCTGGGTCCTGGGGTTGTGGGTTCGTGCCCTGCTCCGTGTGACTGTGAGGTGTTCTCTCCATGTCTGCATGGGTTTCCTCCGAGTATACACTCCAAAATACACACGTTGGTAGGTGAATGGTTCTCTAAGGTGTCCATAGGTGTGAGTGTGTCGCCCTGCAAAAGACCGGCGCCCCCTCCAAGGTGTGTTACCACCTCTTGACAGATGATTCTGGGTAGTTAAACGACTGGTTTTCAAATTCATTCATTCATTATCTGTAAGCGCTTATCCAGTTCAGGGTTACGGTGGGTCCAGAGCCTACCTGGAATCATTGGACGCAAGGCGGGAATACACCCTGGAGGGGGCGCTAGTCCTTCACAGGGCAACACAAACACTCGCACACTCACGGACACTTTTGAGTCGCCAATTCACCTACCAACGTGTGCTTTTGGACTGTGGGAGGAAACCGGAGCACCCGGAGGAAACCCCCACGGACACAGGGATAACACACAAATGAATTGCATTTTTTTAATGACATTTTCAGTCCCTCTCATGGCTGTTTATTTGTGTCATTTCAGCAAGGAGGCCAGAGTCGTAAAGTCTATCACTACTGGTACACATCATGGCCGGACCATAAAACCCCAGACAGTGCCGGGCCACTGCTGCAGCTCATGACTGATGTTGAAGAAACCAGAGAGGCTTCTGGATCCCAAGGTCCTGTCATTGTTCACTGCAGGTACAGTGTTTGAAACAAGCATTTTTTCTCCAGGGACAGATAGGGATGAATTTTCATGCTGATGATTTATCTCAAACCGCATCCACTTTTACATGATTACGCCTTTGAAGTGGAGAGCTGTTACCATCACATTTCTGCAGTGAATTAAATAAATATATATTAGGTCTAATGCACTGAAGAGTGAGGACACTAAACAGTGCCCGGGATACTACACCACATCCTTGAGCAACTGCAGCACTGCAGAGTTTGACGTTCCTATAATTCCCATCAACAGTCACTTCTTAGTTTACCTTGACATGATGTGTTTGTTCCCAACTACTTTAATTACAGTAATCCCTCGCTACTTCGCGGTTCATCTTTCACGGATTCGCTACTTCGCGGGTTTTTCAAGGGGGCTTATGGCCGCTATATCACGGATATTGAGGGGAAATCTAGGAAAAACCTAAGTATTTCTTACGTACAGGACATGTATTGTTAATGCCCACATCCGAGTGAACTTACGCTAAATCACAGCTTAGCAATTACTCTATTAAAGAAACTGGTAGGATATCACATGTAGTTCCAGCTGAAAAACATTAGAGAATGACTGTTTAATGCAAAGGGTGGGTTGTTAACAGTAACAGGGAGGGTTTTAAAAGTCCAAATACTCGTTAAATACATAAAAAAATATCTTTCCTCTACTTCGCGGAAATTCTCCAGTAAACAAGGAACGTCCCTGGACGTTCAGAATAGGTCTAAAAGTAGTCTGTCTGTCAAGGACATATTTTAAACGTCAATGAACGTCCAAAATCCATCTTAATAAGTTAGTTAAGTGGTGACCAATTAATAACGTCAATGGACGTCCAAAATACGTCTAATAGTCGTCGTTTCAACTTTCATTTTCAACCTCAAGAGAACGTTGATTAGACGGCAGTCATTACGTTATTTCAACGTTGAATCAACAGCTAAATGTTTACTGGGTCGTTTTTCGCGAGTGGTCTTGGAACGCATCCCCCGCGAAAAACGAGGGATTACTGTATACACAAATACATTTATGGGTAAAATTCTTACCACTGTTCTTTTGTAGTCATCCCTTGGTTGATGTGACGATGTAGTTAAGTTCATATTTGTATATAAGTATATATACAAAACAGTAATTCAGCACAATTCATATATATATATATATATATATATATATTTTTTTTTTTTTTTTTTTTTCCCACAAAGGATGTCGTTTTCTTCGTTTAGCCAGGCACTTGAGCTGTAAAGTGCTCTCCTCTGAGAAAACCCAGCCCTAACAAGTCTTTGATGATAGATACCCGATACTAAAATGTTCTTCTGCTGTTCTCTAGGGAAATGTGTTCTTAAGAGAGCTTTTGAACTAGATACTTTTAAACTCCTACACAAGTGTTGTTTTGATAGAAGCTTTGAGTCACTATCGTGTTAATTTGATTGTGGTTTAAGCTTCTTTTTCATCTGCAGTTTCATCTTGTGTAAATCATCATGGGAATCTGTTTGCTCATCATTCATTGGCAACTTATGACCATGTTTGCTCTGGGTTTAGTGACAGTAGCTTTGAACTTTTAAAAGGCTGATATAACTCATTGGGATTGCTCGCCTATGATAAGCATAAAAGCTAATATGTTTTTTGTTGCATTTCATAAATGCCATATATGTATCTCTTTGAAAGTCTGTTTTTGTGGTCTGCAGTGCTGGAATTGGTCGGACGGGGTGTTTCATTGCCACAACAATAGGCTGTCGTCAGCTGCGTCTGGAGGGAGTGGTGGATGTCCTTAGTATCGTCTGCCAGCTGAGAGCAGACAGGTACATCATCAGTAAACAAACCCTTAATACTCTTCAGGGTAAAGAGCAGTTTGAAAAATCCATACACAAATGGAACTTTAATGACATATAATAAAGTGTTGGTAGTTAATAGGCAATTAAAATGTAAAAATTGAGTTTTTTGTCAGTTTGTTTAAATTATGATTTAAAAACAGTCAGTCGCATTTTATAAACGCTACAATTAACTAAACCAATTACAAGCAGATAATGATCAGAACTGTGGACTGAAGGAACTCAAACAGTCTCTTGAAAAAAATAAATGCATTCCCCAAGAAAGAAAGCCTCAACAAATGTTCATAAAAACAAATTACAACATAAAAAGTAACTTTGAATCTTTATGCAAAAGCAATATTATGAATTAAAGCTAGTTATTTTTTCCACACACCCCACCCTCCAGACTCCTGAGCTAATGGTTGTCTCTCAGGATTGCACAAGGTGCGAGACTTTCCCTGTTTGTCTGGGTTGGCGTTTCCTCTCGCCACCTTTTCAGTTTCAGACATTTAAAGACTTCCTGAGTCTACTGGGCTGTGTCGGTTGTAACACAAGCACAAACGGGGGCACCCCCATTACTCCAGGAAGTGGGTACATTCTCTGAGAATTCACACACTAATCAGCAAAGCTGTATGTTATAAATATGCATGTAGGGTGTATTTTAAATGTAATAGAATGTAATTTAGCCAGTCAGCCGTCTACAACCAATTATTTTGGTAGACGTGAGCTTGTTTGTTCCTGGATGCCCGTGATGCTAACTTGTATGGTGCTGAAATATGGTCGCACTTGATAATAGTAAACAAATATAGTATTTTCTTTGAACCAGCCATAGTTAAGATTTTTTAAAGTGACTATAATTCTTCTTTGAAGCCTGACTCACCTGATTTAAAAAATCAGATCGCTTTGTTGTTTGTGAAGGGGCCAGTGGATCTCCCACTTACAAAGCAATGTTATAGACATTTCACCAAATTAGTTTTAAGAAAAGAAATGAAAATTGTAGCAGATCCATTCCTGATGTCATATGTAATGATGTAATGGTGTTTCTCAGGGGCGGAATGATCCAAACTGAAGAACAATACGAGTTTGTCCACCATGCCTTGCATCTCTACGAGAGCCGCCTGTCAGCAGACGCTGGGCAGTGAACACGAACGGAGGCGAGAGGAGGACGGTATAAGATTTCTGCACATATTCTACCAGGAAGAATAATCTCTCAAGGGTCAAAGAGTTCTCATTTTGCCACAAGGCGTGCCACACAGAGCAGGAGGTCTTATAACGGATGGGATTTGTTTGTTTTTTTGTTTTTTTAAGTTGGATCTTGATGACCTTATGGTCTAGGCTTGTGGTGATCATACCTCTCAAGAATCTCAACAGACTTATCAGCGAATGTGATGTGCTTTTTTTTTTTTGTTTGTTTGTTCTTCTCTCTTACTCTGGAGGAACTTTGTCTGCCTCTAAAGACCCTTGTGTCCACCTCAAATGAAGTCACCCTACGTGATTAACCAGCCCTTGACCCTTTGTCCACTTCATGGCTGACGGTACTAGTGTTCAATTCAAGGGTCTATAGTGATCAATAACTCCGTGCACAATGTATATGAAGACTGTTAAACGCATCACCAGGAGTCATCCAGGAGTCGTTAGTCTCTGCAGATTTCATTCTCACTTCAGTGAAGGCACTAGTACAAAAACAAGAATCAATGGCCTAAAAGTCCAGCATGAATGTTCAAATCAAAAGTCAGGCAGGGAGTGGAGTTTTCTCTGTAAAAAAAATGCCAAAGTTTGTTAGTTTAAGGTGTTATTTAAGCCAAATGCACAAAAGTCAATAGCAGGATTACATAACGTTCAGTATTTGACCGTCATGTTTGTTGACCACAATAGACAGGTGTAGATCTGCTATTCCAGCTCTTGTATTATTTTCTTAACAATTTGATGAGAGAGGGAGGGTTATACAATAATGTCCGTGGTGCAGTTTGAAATATACAGAATTGTACTTTGTATATCAGAGTTTAAAACATATATATGTAAATGTAATGCTAATTATGGCGGTTATTTTTGTACATTTTAATCTGAATACCAGTTTGATATTTTTACATCTGAGTTAGAGGTGAGTCTATCCTGCATGATTCCAGCCCTCAAGATTTTGATCACTGTATCCTATATGGTATAAAAGGACTTAGGACGTAGACGCATCATTTATAACCAGGTTAATAATATGTTTTTTGTCGTCTAAGGTGAAATCTATTAAAAAATTATGTGAAAACGCCCAAATATTGACCATCCACATCACAGGGAATTTTATTCCACCACAGATTCAGACACAAGAAGCTGATTCAGCTGTTTCTCTTCTGTACAAATGTATTTCACATGCAAAGAAAATATTAAATGTGTAAAACTGTGGCAAGTGGCTGCTTTGGGAATATCACTAGTCGCTCAGCTTTCTGTAATTTCATCCACGTGGCTCAGATTAGCAGCTTAGTCTCAGTAATGGGAAATGATTGCTGTTCAGACAATTGATGAGAATATTATTCAACCTGAATAACACGTCCAGTTTACTCTACACTCATTGTCATTTTGTCAGCTCCTTACCGCTAATCAAATTCATCTGTTACTCTGCATACTTTCTTAGTGCAAACCTACCCTTACCCTGTTCATCAAAGGTCAGGACTCCCACACACCAGATATGATTTGGGTGGTGGATCATTCTCAGCGCTGCAGTGACACTGACGTGGTGGTTAGTGTGAGTGTGTGTTAGTTGTGTGCTGCATTGGTGTGAGTGGATCAGACACAGCAGCGCTGCTGGAGTTTTAAACCCTGTGCGCACTCGCTGTCCACTTTGTTAGACACACCTACCTCACTGATTAACACTGGACACTGTTGACTGAATATTTTTTGGTTGGATGACCATTCCCTTTGCAGTAGATCCACTGCCCAGCCGAGACACAACGTTAATGTGATATCTATTCTTTATTTATTTATTTATTTATTTTTTGGTTGAACTAAACACAAACACAGTTTTTATTGTTAAACTTTGGTTGACTTTTTGGAAGAGAATGTAAATGAAAATAAGTTGTAGATTAGTGAAGTGCTTCATGGACCACAGCTTTTTAAACCAAAACACTCACCTCCATTTTAGAGGTGAACTGTTTTTTTGTTTGTTTGTTTGTTTGTTTTCTTTTCTTATTTTTTTTATGTCCAGAGCTGCTGGAGCCTCAGATACAAATGAAAGTAATGTATTATGACAGAAAATATTTTTCTTGTTTTTACAATGTGTTAAATAAATAAATAAATTCATTCATTCATTATCTGTAAGCGCTTTACCAGTTCAGGGTCGCGGTGGGTCAAGAGCCTACCTGGAATCATTGGGAGCAAGGCAGGAATACACCCTGGAGGGGGCGCCAGTCCTTCACAGGGCAACACACACACACACACATTCACTCACACACTCACACACATATGAGTCACCAATCCACCTACCAACGTGTGTTTTTGGACTGTGGGAGGAAACCGGAGCACCTGGAGGAAACCCCCACAGACACGGGGAGAACACACCACACTCCTCACAGACAGTCACCTGGAGGAAACCCACGCAGACACAGTGAGAACACACCACACTCCTCACAGACAGTCACCTGGAGGAAACCCATGCAGACACAGTGAGAACACACCGCACTCCTCACAGACAGTCACCCGGAGAAAACCCACGCAGACACAGGGAGAACACACCACACTTCTCACAGACAGTCACCCGGAGGAAACCCATGCAGACACAGGGAGAACACACCACACTTCTCACAGACAGTCACCCGCAGAAATAAACAGCCCATCACACATTTCTGGTGTGAATCAGGTAGTGTTGTATGTGTGAATACATATAAGAACCACAGCTGCATCGCTGCGTCTGATTTACACAGCCACACGGGCTCACACCCAACCATTTGCCATTCTCACTGCAGCTCTGAGAATGATCCACTACCCAAATAACACCCGCTCTGAGGTTGTTGGGGTCCAGACCATTGAAGGACATTCGGAAGGGGATCTATCTACATGCTACAAAGTGCCTTGCAAAATGATTAACCCCCTCTCTGGAATATTGATGACACATGCAGATATTATTTATTTATTCATAATAGCAAACCAGTAGGCGTAAAATAATGTAGAAGATTTGACTTTAAAAAGCTCCTGTGTTCTATTACTTTGGAGAACAGCTTTTTGTTGCAGTATGAGATGATTGTGGCTTTTCATTATAATTGCATATTCATTTGGGGATCTGGAGCCCACCCACCCACCCAGTGATTTGTTTGTGGGCTGCCTAATCAGTAAACGTGATAAAATGAGTTGTTCTGGAGAGATAAGAGCACTGATTAAATTATGGAGAAAAGAAAAACCGAGAAGAAAGAGAACCAAGCAAAAATGTGTAAAATCCAGAGCCTCTGCTACATGCTACATGCTAATCCTCTTAAAAGAACAGGTGCAGAAAGCAGCCGTTCTGAACAGGGCTGTTTAGACAGGGGGAGAACAAAGCTGTGCTGTTTGATCCTTGTGGTATTTGGACCAAAGCAGGTTATAGATAAGATTTATATGAAGTTGTAGAACATTTCCTCTATAAATTGTGTCTGGGTCTCTAATGCTTTCTGGAAAATTCCAACTGTCTGCAGAACTATGGACTGTAGACTGGTTCACTTTCACTTCATCACTTCAGCTTCTACCATTTTAAACTAGTAATGGTATGTGGCAGAACTGTAGCACAATAAAACATAGCTTCAGCAGAATTTCATTCATAAAATGTTTCATGATTTTGGGAAACGAGAAGTGAGAGGAAGTGAAAACTAATTGGTGTCATTATGATATATTTTCAGATTCATACTTTATCTCTCTCTCTCTCACTCCCTCTCTTACACACACACACATACAAAAGTATACAATACAATACAATAAATATATAAAAAATACATTTAAAATACTGAAACTTGGAGAGAGATCCTTTACTCTCTCTTTGAAATTGGTCATTTATTGTTTACCGAGACATTACTGAGAACTTATTTATTGATTGTTCTGCTTATTTCCTCATTTTGTGCAACTCACATGAGATGAAGTGTATAGAGGTATGAATATTATTTTTGTTTCAAAAATATGTGAAGAATAATAATTAGAGTACAAGAGTTTTTCTGCTACTTGCGTTTATATAATTCAATATAAATTACTATGAGTTGATGTGAAAACATATTTACAGCTCCTTTTCCTTACAGAAAGAATTCTGGTTTCAGACCATGGTGTAAACAAATGAACTTGGATCAGGGAATGTACAGTGGTACACTGCAATCTGTAAACGTGTGTGTGTGTGTGTGTGTGTGTGTGCCAGTCATATATCACACAGAAAGAACTAAAATCTTCTGCATGAATATTTACATTTTAAGGTGAAGGCAGCTTTTAAAATTAGGGTAGGGCAGTGGGTGGAGCTATAGTGTGTGTGTGTGTGTGTGTGTGTGTAAGAATGAGATGGGAGGTACATCATTTGAAATAATTCCTCTGTAAAGTTGATTCATTGTTGTTCAGTATGACGTTGCAGTTCTGTATGAACCACGATGTTTAAAATAGATTCCAGTGGAGTCTATAAGCACAAGACGTTTATGCGTGTGTCTCCATGTGGGGACTAGAAAATATTCTCATCTATAAAAGTGGAGCAATGCAGAAGGTTTGGGAACCACTGGGGTAAGGACGAGGGTAGTGTTAGGGTAAGGATTAGAGCTGTAGTTATGAATGAGGTTTGGGTAAATCTTCACAAAACTGAATGGAAGTGTATGTTATGACCCCACAGTTCATGAGCCATCAGAGCTCATGTTACTTTGAGAGTGACTCTGAGGTTGAAACTGAGGACTGAGTAAGAAATAGAGTGTGTATCAAATATCAGTTCAGTAGCAGCATTTCTGACTGCAGCATTCCAGTGAAAATGAAATGGACGATCTGAGCCCTGGTTATGAAATTACTGGGAGTTAAATGACCTCAACTCCACTGCAGAATAAAATGTTATATTTTATTGTGTTTTAAAACATCCTCTGCTGATCTGACACTGAAGTAACGAGCAGCTTTTATCTGATGTAACGGATGCGTTGGTATTGTGGGTGGCCAGAAACTTAACTCATAATTTAGAAACTCTTACGTTTTTCTGTCAGAACAAAGCCTTGTATCTCTCTAGTTGTCATTTTCTCCCTTGAAGTGTTTCGAAATTTTATGACGATTACACAACAGACATCGTCTAAAACTCCCACTGTTTTGTTCATGTATTTTCCCAGAAAAAAACAATTTGTTTATGGAGATACCAGGTTTTGAACTGTCGGCAACACCATACACCTTGCCCTCTACGGTTATTGCAGCAATGCGTTCATTTGAACTCTGTGTAAAGAGGACGGCCTTACTGGAAGACAGGAAACTAATATAACTGTTTTGTGTTCAGATACACACACATAGGTGCATCATGGGAGACTGTATATACATAAGTGCTATTACCGTTATGTGGCAGCGTGTCTCTGAACCACATAAGGACCACATCTTGCTGCTAACATGGCGAGGCAGTTTTTTTCAAGGCAGGACCATGAACATTTCTAAGACAATTTCTTTTGTATTGTCTGACTTTTTTATTGTAATTCTTTCTGATACTGGTTCCATAGGTGTGTGTAGCATAGTAAACAAAAAAACTCTGATCTGGTCAAAGCAGCTATTGTATGTGTACATGGGTTTATTGTTGGTAGATATTTTCCAATATTTTGACATAGCCAGTTGATGATTTGTCCGTTTATCGCTAATCAGCCTGAATGTTGTGGAAAGGTAACTGTCCAGCATAACTCACTATAGTAGACCTTTCAAGCTACTATTATCTGTACATAGGGACGCCTCCATTATCGCAGTAAAAAATAAAAAAAAAATAAAAAATGATAAAAATAAATAAATAAATAAAATTCCAACTGCTGATTTCTGGTGTCCTGTAAACTGCCATGACTGTATACTCTTGTAGTAGTGAAGATTTTACTTAAGTCTCTAAATTATACTATTGTATATAAAAACAAGGGACTGTGGTGTTATGTAAGCCATAAAATCCCAGACTAAGGTTTGATGTACTGTGTGTTCATAATAAGAGTCCTCACATCTTGAAATGTAGACATATCATTTTAATTTATTTTATTTTATTATTATTTTTGTGGAGAACTCTGGTGACTTTTGCTCAGACTCAAACTGTCCTATACTGAAAATATATCTATGGTCTTAAATGCCAATAAACAATTTCTGTGAAAAAAAAGGGGGCTTCCTTTCAGTGTACAAATATTTCTATTAAACATTTAGGTGCACTGTATCGAGGTAGGGGCAGCACGGTGGTGCAGCAGGTAGTGTCGCAGTCACACAGCTCCAGGGACCTGGAGGTTATGGGTTCGATTCCCGGTCCAGGTGACTGCCTGTGAGGAGTTGGTGTGTTCTCCCCGTGTCTGCATGGGTTTCCTCCGGGTGCTCCGGTTTCCTCCCACAGTCCAAAAACACACGTTGGTAGGTGGATTGGCGACTCCAAAGTGTCCGTAGGTGTGAGTGAATGTGTGACTGTGTGTGTTGCCCTGTGAAGGACTGGCGCCCCCTCCAGGGTGTATTCCCGCCTTGCTCCCAATGATTCCAGGTAGGCTCTGGACCCACCGCGACCCTGAATTGGATAAGCAGTTACAGATAATGAATGAATGTATCGAGGTAAATTTTTGCCCAAATCTTTGGGAGAAGTTTGCGTTATGCAAAAGGAATATTATATTGTGAGAAAACAATATTGCTTTGTGCACACAGCTAATGACCTGAAAGCACATAACAACACTCTGCTTTCCTTCAAATCTTACAAACCTGCTAAAAAATGTCATTTGCTTTCAAAATTTGTTTATGCAAATCAATCAGTACACCTGCTCAACGGTGATCTCGGCATCGGGAATCCGCACATTCTTGCAAGCTTGTTTTACTCTCAATTCCATTACTCTCAAGTCTCAGATTTGCTGAATTTAAAATGCTGTGGTTAGAGTTTGGGGTTGGGTTAGGGTTAGGGTTAGGGTTAGTGCCAATGTTTGTGCCAAAACTTCAGCCAATCAGAGCAGGTTTTTAAGTTTTGAATCAATCAGCGTGTTGTATGTATATTAAAGTTCATTAGCTACTGTACTCCTCCAATGAAGAATGTTATATTCCTTTTCAAAATATGATCCCCACCACCCCAACCCCTCAAAATGAACTCCATTACTTCACTGTATTCTATTGTTCATAATGCTGATACAAGCCTTTCATAATTATTGATATTTTCATACATGATTTAATCTAGCCAGCCATCTTCTCTGAAACTGCCACAAATGCAGCACTGCTGGACAGCTCAGTGTGCCCAAATCTGACATATCAACCAACAGACTCCTGTGCTGACTTGCATTGTGCCAGTGCGATGGGGGAGAGGAGGAGCTATGCTACCCATCCAGAGAGAGCAGCTGGTTGTGTTCCCCCTGGATTTCCAGCCTTAAATGACTGAGGCATCACAGGGGACTGAACGGCTGATCCCTGAACGTGTGCCACTGCCAATTAGAAGAGCTACTATAAACAGCTTTAAATATAATCAATTTGCACACCAAAAATCCTCAAGGTACATCTTCCATTCTGCTCTTCTGTGAATAAAGTGATATCTAATACAATTAGGTGTGCAGCAGGTAGCATCACTGAGACACAACTTCAGGGATTGAGGGTTGAGGGTTCGGACCTTGCTTCATGTGACTATGGAATTTGGTAGATTTGAACATGTTACAGTGGACTCTTTTTTAATCTTTAATATTTATTTGTGCTCAGAATTTACAGCATTTTTGTCATTAACCTTTAAAGTGTAGAATATTTTTTAAGCTACATTTTCTGATTCAGCCTCAACAAAATAGAAACCTGTGAACCAGTGGCGATTGCTCTAAGACTGCAAGGGAAGCTCAGCTTCCGCTAAAATGTAAAAAAATTAGTGATCAAATATATACTGTTGTGTGTACATGCCATTGAATAAATATGCACTACAACACGCTCAACTTTTGTTCAGAATCAGCTTCTTATCACTGGTAAAGACGCGGCTTTCCTCTCAATCATTCCTGCAGCTTCACGGTGCTTTAAACAGTGAGGACGCTGAGCGTCCACAGAGTTCAATAGCGAAGCAGCGAAGTGCAGCGAAGTGCAGCGAAGTGCAGCGAAACGAGACGAGTCATTGGATAAATGCTCAGCGTCTCTGGGGGTCTATGGGGCAGTGGGCTGGCCTCGGCTGGCCCGGACGCTCAGCTTCTGCATGATGATTGGATGACCTGTCTGAGGCTGAATCCCTTTTTGATTGACAGCGAAATGAGCGAATCAGCGATCCTTTGATGTAGAGATCCGTGGGAGCACAGGCGGACACACTTCACATGGGCCAAGGCCGTTTAAGCAGCCTAGCTCTGCTGGCCATTGAGAGGACACTAGTCAAGTCCCTGGAAAAGACGCCTTGTTGGTACGACAGGGTCACAGATCATTTTCTTAAAAAGGAACGGAGGGTAGAATTTACGTATAAATAAACCGACACATTTTATGATGTAGTCCGAAATTGAGATTCCCCTCCTTGAAAGACCAGCATCCTCCACTGCTGTGAACTCTGGCAGCTCTTTGTTTTAGTGCAATAAATAAATCCGCATGCATAGTGTAAGGAACTATGTAATTACACATAACTGTTTGTTAATGAATTGTTGAGTAAAACTCATCAGCATGGTTTACAATATAAAAATACCACATTTGATTGCGTGTTCTTATAATCAAATTCCAAAATGGGTCTGCCATTATGTAATTACGCTATTATAAATACATTCTGATATTCAGACATTACATTAATTACACAGATGTAACTACGTTGTGAAATAGGGTTCATTCACAACTTCCAAGCTATGATTACTGTTAATTTTTGGAATAAATTAACTGTAATAACATCGTTCCTTACGAATTAGCAAAGCTCTTCAGATGTTTATTAAAGGGATGTGATTGGAGAATAGCTAAATAGGCCATAACTGTTAAATAGCTTTGAAAAATCAGTGTAGCTTTAACTGCCCATGTGGGGGATACAGGAAGGAAAAGGAGGTGTTCCGCCTCAAACCTTTCACAGGCAACAAAGCAGCCCATGGCCTTCAGTCCCGGGGAAAGTTACATTTCTCACACGTCCAGCAGCAGAGCGGAGCGACCGTCCCAGTCAAGAATTTGTATTATCATATTAATTGTATTATTTTTAAGGATAAACATTACTTATTAATCTCGTCTGACGGAGGCCGTGGGACTGAGAACAAGAAGCATCCCTCCATCTGAGAGCCGTGACCTCCCATCACTGTTTTACTTGGCCATTGGATTTGAACTCAAGACATCTCCCCGGTAAGGCTGCGCTGATTGAGGATATCCGTTAGAGACTGGACACTTTACTCGCATGCACTGTTGATTGCTGTTGCCCGATGAGTGTGAGATAGCCGACCCGAGGCCTCTGTACGCATCCAGCACTACGACTTTTGGTGGAAGATTGGGAAAATATCCACCGCATGGGGAGCCTACACTTCCACTCATCTCCAAATCTTTTGGATTATGTTTTTAAGTGCCTCTTCAAACTGAATTTCTATTTATTAACTAAAATCATCTAAAGCTCCAACAATCAAAATGCTGAAATACAAAGATGTTTGCGTAGCCGTTGTGGTAGCATGTGAGATATTGGTGAGTATTCAGAATTTTAATGACTGCATTTTGAATAGTTTTGATTCATGTCATTTTCTATGAGGTCTTTTTTGAAGCCACCTACCAACACCTGAGTTGTACCATTGAAAACATTGAAAATTATACATTCACTGATGTTACCCAGTCACACACTTTTTTTTTTTTATTTACTTACAGAGTGTGCTTTTTGTGGATGCCCAGCAATGTAGCGCCAACATTACCGAGGCCATATCAATGACAGAATCTATAGAATTTTCACTGGAGACCTCCGATGTGGATTGCCAGTTCAGAGTGGCCTGTATGGACAGGCCTGAGACAAACTGTGAAAATGACCAGGGAAATGGACGCTCAGCTCGATGCAAAATCAAATATTTGGATCCTGGAACTAGGTACCACCTGACTGTGATATCGAACGGAACAGAACAGAACATATCTATATCAACCAGTAAGTGATGTACATTCCACTGCTATTAGAAACTGTTGTGTGTGTTGTTTACATCTACACGTCTCTAGAATGTATGGAGACCACCTTACGATTGTAATATTGTTTCAGGTGTGGGCTGTTATTGGTGTAATGAGGTGTTTCTGTGGTGTTTCTGTCAGAGCACCAAACCCCTGTCTGTCATGTGGAGTGTAGCGGTGTGTTTCTCTATTCCTTACCAACCACTGTGTTAGAGTCTGCTGTTGAGCCATTACTTATTTCTAACTGGTAATTTAGTTATGTTTTCCAGGGCTTAGAAAAGGACAGAGCTGAACAAACAATTGATGTCACACTCCATTCTGGTTCTCACTGCATGCACACTTCACTTGCTCTGTTCTTTTGAGAGAGACATACAGTCCATACCCATTCATTCTAGGTTATATATATTTTGTTGAATGAGGTGGTCTTAATCTGGCACTATTTTATTTTATTCTGTTATAGTGTGCCCTCAAGGACCTCATCTGTTCAGTATAAAGTCAGGGATGCTACAAACTAAACATACTGAATATATTGACAATGGTGGAGTTGATCAAAGCTTGTATATTTATAAGTGAGAAAAACTTAAACATTTAAATTGAATCATTTCCTTGAAGACTTGGAGAACCTTAGGCCACTACATCATTGAAGGATGGTGAGGGACATATGTTATTTTTGCAGTTGAAGCCAAACCTGGTGCCTTACCTGGTAATTATTAGTCCTAGTTTGAAAAGACAAGGTGCGTTTACACTTAATGTTCAGTCCACAGTGACCTCAAATACAGTGACCTTGAATGTGGGAAGGTAACGGTTGCCCTGTGAAGTTACTGTTCTGGAGATTAAGAGATTTTGCTCTGGCAGAGATGATGCTTTAAGCTTGGCTTTACTGATCTGTAAGCCCTCATTTATCTGGTACATGAGATAGTAAAGCATGAAGGGTTATAACAGGCTGTTAGGATTATACAGAGGACCCAAAGCATTTCACACTCACTTCTGTGTCTGATGTATCTGTCAAAATGTGGTTGAAATCTTGTTCAAACGAGTATCTTATTTTCTGTGGTGTTTACCCAGGATCCTCTCTGTCCTCGTACATAAACACGAACACTGCTGCATTTCCTATTACTATTTCTATAGAAAGTTAGTTTTGAGAGAGATACGTTTTTAATTGGACGGTAAAAATATGCGAGTTTATATACGGACCTTTCTGGGCTTGTTCATTTTTAGGACTGAATCATTATACGCACTGGAAAAAGCAGTGACTCAAACATAGCTCTCTGTGGTGACTTCATCTGATGTCTCTGTCACAGTTGATCACTTTTCTTGCCTCACACAGTGGTTTAAATATTACACAATGATTCGCCATGTTATTAAATCATTTAAAGCGTGTCTGTATGCAAATAGCACAATTTACATACAAATAGTAGAATGAAAGCTAGTTCTCACTGATTTCCTCTGGACTGTAAGTGGGCAACAATGTGCCAGTTTGGAGTTTGGCCACAAAATGGAGACACAATGTCTACATTTTGAAATGAATTGGCTTTTGACCAGCCATTCTTTTACCAGTGTGTTAAACTGGAACAGTCTAGTTTTTTTTTGGTTTGTTGACATTGGTTTTGAGTTCTGAACATTGAGATTGTCATAAAAATCTTCATGTGATTTACAGGGTACGTGTAAACATTGGGTTGGGTCATTAGATACATGGTGTATATGCAACTGGGAGAGAGAGAGAGAGAGTTGATGGGGGCCTTTGTTTCTAGCATTTGGCCCAGCACCAGAACAGAAGTCTGACCCTAAGTATTTCCAGACTGTTCTGCCCTTTCCCACCCCATTGTTCTTGTGTCCTAAGGAAACAGAGCGGGAGGTGTGGGGAGGGGGGAGGCCTTGTGTTCTGTTTTGATTGGAGGTTTGATCAGGTCAATCGGTCCAGTCTCCGCTCTTGACCCTCAACATGGGGTCTAATCTCATCACCAGAACCTCTCTGATATTCACACATCAATGATCCACACCCAGTCTAAAAATACCTGTTCTTCTCAGTCTGGAATTTCCACCACTGTGAAGCTGAGGCTGTGTGAGGCCAGTTTGAGAATAACCTTTGAACTTGTTGAAGTCTCTCAACTGCTAATATTTAATCTACTAAACTATGCTAAGTATTTGCTATTTTGATTATGCCATTTTAGACTTTGCTAATGCTGGATATTTGCAACATTAACATGTATTTAAGCAGATGGAGTAGGAACATTTGCATTCACTTGTGATAGTTTTGCATTCCATTCTCTTGCAGATGTTTAGACAGCTGTAATGAGGGTCAGGGAGGAGGCAGCTCTTAGAGTCTTAGGATACAATAATCAGATTAATGCAGAATTATGCAGAGAGAGGGAAATGTTGGCAAGGCAACTACGGCAAAGGTGTAAGAACATGAAACATTTGTGAGGGACCATAAAAATAAATGCAAGATGAAATTGCAATGGTCACTTGATGAATGTGGTGATTGTTTTTCTTGCTAATGGAACACTGTAGATTCAATGCTGTGGTTCTTGACGTTAATTCTTGGTGTAAGTACTACACACTGTACTGGCCACATTTTAGAAATGTTTACTGGATGTTAGCGGAAGATTTGTAAGCAGATATTTCTTAAACTTGGAGGCTGTGGCTGATTGGCTGTACAGATTTCCCCTCCTGCGTTTGCGGTTGGTACGGACTGATTTCTGATGAAGATTTCTCTGAATGGTGCTTTTTTGTGTCAACTTTATGTGATCGTTTCAGCGCCAGTTAAACGAGTGGGATAGTTTCAGTTGCTAAACTCTGTGCTGTTATAAATGCGACAGACATTGCTATCTACAATAACAGTCTTCAAAAGCGGATTTCCATAGTTCTTCAAAAGTTATTCATTTTTTTTTTTTACCTCAGAAAGTGTTCACACTCTGAAAAGAATTAAGATGTAATGGAGCAGGGTTGTGATGACCTCTGTAATGTAGCTGAGGAACGGTTATAATGTTTTGGACTAAGATCTAAATATTTTATTTGGTCAAGAGGACAAGATATAATCCTGATATAAGTCATTTTTAGGAAAAACAAAACAAAACAGAGAGCTACAGACCAATGTTTAATACAAAAAAGACACAATTAATTCAATGTGAAAGATGATAATACTCCAAATGAAGTATAATAAAATAAGAAAATAGTAAATAAAATAAAAAATATATAATAATTAAATCAAATTAAAATTAAATAAAAATAATAATTATATAAAATGGCAACAATTCTGATCTATTGTTTGTGTTTATGATTTGATTTTGACGTTTATTACACATTGATATGCTTTTTAAATGTAAATGTACGTAAAAATGTAAATCAAAATCTGACCCTTGTAAATCTTATTTTAAAAAAGACATTATGACTTCCTGTATATTCAATAAGCCTTTTAAGTGGAGAAATGTCAGACGCTGCTTCCCACTTTTTAAAAGTCACGGCTCGGTCGCATTGTTCCAGTCGCTCGTGCAGCGAGAGCTTAAATGAGCAGCGAGGGAGGAAGAGCTGTAGAAAAACCTGTGGCTCATAGGCTGTGCCCTTCATCCCTAAAGGTGCCCTTTCCCCCTCATTCTTTCCCACAATAAGCTCAGCATGGGCGCCCCAGTGGGCAGCCAGGACTGTGTTCTTTAAACACTGTGGAACAATCTTATCTTTTTCCCAAATCACAGCCCTGCCCGGTTGCTGCACAATCACAAAAAACCCCTTCGCCAGGGCCAGCACACACCTTTCCTACATCACATCAGTGTGTAACAAGCTACTACTGACCCCATCTCTCTCCCCACGGAGCGGTCGCATTTACAGCTTTCTCCGTTAAAACTCATAATAAAACATATACATTGAGATTAAGGATGTGCTGAATATTTGATAAACAAAAATTTCCCTTTGAATATGGCTCTTTCAGTTTCAGTCAAAACAGGAAATAAACAAGTCTGAGTATGCCACCTGTAGCGCTAAGAGGAGTCACTGAGGAACTGAGAAACAACACTCGTATATCACCGCTTAAGTGGATTATCAAAGTCACAAGCTGTTCCAGTGTGAAGGATCTCTCGTACACAGCCGAGAAACGCAGCCTTTGTTCAGAAAAGATTTGGAACATGGTTCTAATGCATCCTTCACATTCTTCATTTATCCACATTCCATTGTACATTCATTGTTCTAAAAGTGTTTCATCGAGATCAGGGTTTGCAGTGGGTCTTGTTCCTGGGCAAAACTAACACAGCGAGTGCAAAGTAATAAGAGTACCGTGTAAAAAAAGAAGAACGTGAGAAATGAGGAGAAAGACATCAGAGTGAAAATGGCTAAAAACCTTCCGCTCATTGCTCCTCACTCCTGGACAGTGAACTGAACTGTGGCTCATTCTCATTTAAAGGAACAGTCGCTGAAACCCAACAATCTGAACAGAGCTGTTTACTTTATCATTCCAGAAGCTGCAGCTTTTAGTTATTCTAAACATATTTACACATATTTTTAAATCAAAGTGTATTAATTTTTATAGCTTTTAATAAAGTGCTTGGAATTTTAAAAATTTTATATTAGAATCTCCAGATACTTGCATCAAGTGGTAGCCTTTTAAAGGAACACTAAGTAAGATTTGGGTTTTTGCTCCTGGGGCTCCCCTCACTGCGTTTCATTTTTACAGAACTGTAATGTCAGTAGTGTCCGCCTAGAGGTTGTGGGTTCGAGGCCCGCTCTGGGTGACTGTCTGTGAGGAGTGTGTTGTGTTCTCCCTGTGTCTATATGGGTTTCCTCCGGGTGACTGTCTGTGAGGAGAGTTGGGTGTTCTCCCTGTGTCTGCGTGGGTTTCCTCCAGGTGACTGTCTGTGAGGAGTGTGGTGTGTTCTCCCTGTGTCTATATGGGTTTCCTCCGGGTGACTGTCTGTGAGGAGTGTGGTGTGTTCTCCCTGTGTCTGCGTGGGTTTCCTCCGGGTGACTGTCTGTGAGGAGTGTGGTGTGTTCTCCCTGTGTCTGCGTGGGTTTCCTCCGGGTGACTGTCTGTGAGGAGTTGGTGTGTTCTCCCTGTGTCTATATGGGTTTCCTCCGGGTGACTGTCTGTGAGGAGTTGGTGTGTTCTCCCTGTGTCTATATGGGTTTCCTCCGGGTGACTGTCTGTGAGGAGTTGGTGTGTTCTCCCTGTGTCTATATGGGTTTCCTCCGGGTGACTGTCTGTGAGGAGTGTGGTGTGTTCTCCCTGTGTCTATATGGGTTTCCTCTGGGTGACTGTATGTGAGGAGTGTGGTGTGTTCTCCCTGTGTCTGCGTGGGTTTCCTCCGGGTGACTGTCTGTGAGGAGTTGGTGTGTTCTCCCTGTATCTATATGGGTTTCCTCCGGGTGACTGTCTGTGAGGAGTGTGGTGTGTTCTCCCTGTGTCTATATGGGTTTCCTCCGGGTGACTGTCTGTGAGGAGTGTGGTGTGTTCTCCCTGTGTCTGCGTGGGTTTCCTCCGGGTGACTGTCTGTGAGGAGTGTGGTGTGTTCTCCCTGTGTCTATATGGGTTTCCTCCGGGTGACTGTCTGTGAGGAGTTGGTGTGTTCTCCCTGTGTCTATATGGGTTTCCTCTGGGTGACTGTCTGTGAGGAGTGTGGTGTGTTCTCCCTGTGTCTATATGGGTTTCCTCTGGGTGACTGTCTGTGAGGAGTGTGGTGTGTTCTCCCTGTGTCTATATGGGTTTCCTCCGGGTGACTGTCTGTGAGGAGTGTGGTGTGTTCTCCCTGTGTCTGCGTGGGTTTCCTCCAGGTGCTCCAGTTTTCTCCCACGGTCGTAGGTGGATTGGCGACTCAAAAGTGTCCGTAGGTGTGAGTGAATGTGTGTGTGTGTTGCCTTGTAAAGGCCTGGCGCCCCCTCCAGGGTATATTCCTGCCTTGCGCTCAATGATTCCGGGTAGGCTCCGCATCCACTGCAACCCTGAACTGGATAAGCGGTTACAGATAATGAATGTATTAAAATCAATGGGGCAGAGGTGAGAAGGTGGGCGGTTTCCTGCCCTCCTCTAAAAGTTACATGGTGCAGTTTCTGCAGTGCTGACCGCAGAGTAGCAATGACAGAGAAACTATTCTCCCTGATACAGGTCAGTGAAACACCACAATAATTTTGAAGCTGTAATTTTAAGGTAAAAATAATACGTAGTGTTCCTTTAAGTTGATTAAAATAACAGAACATTATACTGATCAGACAATATAGTGATTACAAACCTGACCCACAGAACAGTACGTCTTAAACAGTAAATGACAGTGAACATTCATGTCGTGTATGTTTTTGTGTTGCCCAGGACCTTCTGCAGTGCATGAAATCTCAGTGTCCAGAGACATGGACACTTTGACAGTTTCCTGGAAGCCTGGTGCTGGGAGAACTGAGAAATTAATGTTTCTGCTCAGAGACAGCAAGGGTCTGAGCTCCACCTGGAACGCCACATTATCCAACACCACCACCTCCTACACAGCGGAAGGCCTCATTCCTGGACGTCTCTACAATATCACCATCATCACAGAGGCAGCTGGGTTGAACAATGCTGTGACCACACAAGAACAAACAGGTATTTCTTTCCTTTGTTTGGGAAAATGAGAACGCAAGGACCCTGGGCCTAGTTCTTCAGTTACTCGTTCACAAAGCTAAATAACATGAATGCTAGTTTGGCTGTATTTTAAAAACATTTCTAGAATTTTTTCCAGAGTCCACCTCTCATTTTTATGTGGAGTTGAAGATGCATGGGTCTGAGACCTGTCATATATGTCAAAAATAACTGACATACACCTGTTTTTATTCTTATTCTCTGATTGTTTGTTTTCACATTTTAACATTGGTTTATTATTATTATTATTATTATTATTTTTAAAAAAGAGTCACAATTAGTGTCATGTGAGAAATGCATAAGGAGAGATGGCCCCCTAGAGCAGGAGCCTGTGTCCTGTTCATAGGTGCAGAAAAGAGGAGAAGCTCTTATTGTGGCATGTGACTTTTTAAATATATTTCATTGCTTAGCCTGCTAATAATACACAATAAAAGTCCTGGACAATTGAGACGATTTGACCTGAAATTTTTATACATAGTTTCGTACTGTGTGTGTGTGTGCATGGCCTTTTTCCACCACAGTTCAGGCGGCGAGGTGAACGCCCTTTTTGCTTCTTTTCCTGCTCATTTGTCCTGTGTTATGTCATTCCTGCACTGTGTCAATCATTCCTTTACACTCTTTTAAATCCCCCAACACACCCGCTCAGATTAGTATCAGCCTCCATGCCTTTCCCATGCTTCAGTCCCTTGTCGTCCTGTGTGCTGTTGTTGAGATCCCGGAGTAAACATACAGCAAGAGCTCGAACAATTGAAACATCCAAGCAATGTCGTAGTCACAGTACGTCTCTCCAAACACATATTCAGGCCTCTGTCAACAACCATTCTCCTCTCTCTGCTGTGTTTACTGCCCTCAGCGCAAGACATTTGGAATGTTCGACATGTTTGGGTTTATAAAGTCTTACTGTAATAAAATGAAGATGAAACGCTCAAAGCTGGAACCTGAGGCCCATCTGGGGTTCTGCTTTAGAAAAGAAGGATACATTTTGAAAAGAGTAAAACTTTGAATTTTGATTGTAATTTGAAAACTGAGTGACTGGGTGAGTGTGTGAAGCGGTGTGAGTGTGTGAGTGACTTGGTGAGTGTTTGAAAGAATGGTAATGGAAGGTGAATGATGAATAATTCTATGGTATTTATGGTATTCTTTAAAAGCTTTTTTTAAAACAAGGGCATTAACAGAATGAACAAAGTGTCGTTACCAGGTGTGCTTATGTTAGCAGGGGAAGGGTGGGGTATAAACTGATTTAATACAATGGTTGGCCCACCATAACACCATTGCTTTCATGTACTGCTCTTCTGTCAATCAAAGTCAATGTTCAGAGATATTGTGTATAATATATAGTATAATAATGCATGTTCTTTACCCTACAATAAGGGAGTCATCTGTGAAAAAGAAGAGTGTTGTGTTGTGAAAAAGAAGAGATGCAGAAGCACCTCGATACTCTTAATCGTAGCCTTGCAGTACTAGAATGAAAATACGGTAACCCGATTGCTTTTAAACAAGTCTCTTAAATGCCAGTGTGTTATTGTGCTCTGCAGTACCCAGCCCCGTCTCCAATCTACAAGTGCACAGCAATGGAAGTCCGAGAAGCCTCAAAGTCTCTTGGGATCAAGCTCCTGGTGATGTGGATGGTTACCTGGTCCAACTGCTGGCCCCTGGGTCAGTAAACTTAACTCTGCTTCCAAACAGCACTGAAGCTCTGTTTGAAAACCTGAGCCCAGGTCAGATGTATCAGGTTATTGTCTACACCAGAAGCGCTAATCTCACCAACAGCAGCAATGCGACAGCCAGCACTGGTGAGTATGACTGAACCCTACTTTGAAGGAGACATACAGTGGCAGACTTTTTACACTTTGTGTACACTTTGGAAGTGGATTTAAAACATTTTTGTTAAGTCAGAGTCTCTCTCTTTCTCTATGATAGCTCCTGGGGAAGTTTCTGAGCTGATGGTGAAGCCCGACTCACTGAATATTAGCTGGGCGCCCCCTTTTGGACAGTGGGAGAATTACCGCGTTTTACTCTTCAACGGCAGTGAGACGTTGGTAAATGAAACTGTGGACAAATCAGCAACGGATTTCAGCTTGTCTGGACACATGCTCCAGCCCGACAGAGAGTACAGAGCAGCAGTGAGAGTGGAGAACCAAGGCCAGAGCTCTACTGTCTACTGCAAAGTGGAGACAGGTGCCTCACACTTATACAGACAGACCATATTAATATAACTGTCATGACCCATAAATACGGTGACCAGACGTCCTCTTTTACCCGGACATAACCTGTTTTTTAGACTTAAAAAAATGTCCGGTCGGAATTTCACAAACGTCCGGCTTTTTGTTTTTCTAGAGCTTACATAGAATTTCGAGAAGTTTCGTTCACAAACTAGTCCCGCCCTCCCCTACTCCGATTGGTTCGCTTGAGTGAGAAGGTGGCGTGGTGAAGTAGCCTAAAATCTTCTGATTGGACGGTCTGACTGTAGAGCTACCGTTATTGGTCGATAACCTTCTCTGTAAACATTTAATTGGTCAGTCTGCACGTCAGTAGTCCTTGTTTACGTCAGGCAAAGCTCATGTACCTACCCTCATCTCGAGCAGCTCTGCCGAAACGTAAATGTAAGTTCTCGGATGAATTAAAAAAGAAATTCCCATGTGTAGCAAATAATGGTGTAAAGGACCTAAAAGCACACATAGGTTCAGCTAAGTATACAACCTCAGCGAGGTGCAAAAAAAAAAAAAAATGTGTTGTAATAAACATATTGTTGATCTCCAGCAAAAAACATGAATCCCATTTTTTTTAGTTTACTACATCATCATTTAAACACAGCAACTGTCTTTTACAATGTGTGAATGTCATGATGCATGCACCAATAGAAATGTTCCAAAATAACTTTTTTTCATATTGACCTCCATTTGAAGTTAAATTTATTCCTTCACCTTCAAAGGTACTTTATTTGGAGACAGATGTTTTTCTTTCTTGTTCTGTTACTCTTCCTCTTTGTCTTTCATCTTATGCTCTTGTCACTCTTTTATACCGTTCCCTGTCATTCTCGTTTCTCACCCTATCTTTTCTTTCTCATACTCTCCTTTTATCTCTGTACCCCCTCTTTCCGTTTTCTATCATTTGTCACTCTGACTCTCAGCAGTTCTTTCTTATCTCTTTATCCGTGTGATTCTATCTGTCTCTTTCTTCCCTCTAACTAGCTCTGTCTGTTGATCTCTCTCCTCTATCTCTGTCATATGGCTCTATTTAATTCTGTCTCTCAGTGCAATGTGGCTTTATTGATATGACAGCTATGAAATTTGATCAAATCTCTCTCTCTCTCTCTCTCTCTCTCTCTCTCTCTCTCTCTCTCTCTCTCTCTCTCTCTCTCTCTCTCTCTCCTCCAGCCCCCCTACCAGTGTCTGAGCTCCATATCAATCATGCAGATGAGACATCTCTCAGTGCTCTGTGGAGCCACAGCAATTTCTCATGGTCCAGGACCGGCTACACTGTGGAGCTTCGCCATGGCAACAGCACCACAGCCACTCGCACTGTAGACCGGGAAATGAGAGAGTGTACCTTTAATGTGCTCACACCTGGACGCCTGTATACCATCATAGTGAACACCACAACCAGCCGAAAGCTCTGGAACATTGCTACAGTAACAGGAAGAACACGTAAGACTGTCTACTGGTGGCTAATTATACTCTCTCTCTCTCTCTCTCTCTCTCTCTCTCTCTCTCTCTCTCTCTGTTTTTTCAAGGGATCTTCAGGGAAGAAAATGGTATAGAACACTGAGTTCTGTATTGTAGTAGTTGCATGATAAAATGCTACTCCAGATGGATGGAGTACCTGTTGTATATAGCATCTACTTTTGAAAAGATTTGTATGAAGCCAAACTCTATGAACATCATCCAAGAGAAAATACATCATTCTGATCACGAGAAACTAGGATTTGGGGTTCTGTATAATTAAGTAACATTGTAAGAATGTTTGAAAGTACAGTATGTATAACAGCCGTCTTCTCTCCTCAGTGCCTCAGTCAGTGACATCTCTGAAGCTAGTCAACGCTGGGTCTGTGGACTCCCTCAATGCAACCTGGCAGAGGCCTCATGGAGATCTTGACTCTTATCAAGTCTTACTTCTGCACAACAAAGATACTGTCCACAACGTGAGTGTTCCAGCCAGCGTCACCTCCGTCCAACTGTCCTCTCTTACACCAGGAGCCCTCTACAAGATGATCCTGACCACTGTCAGCGGTGAACAAGTCTCCAAAGAGGCCCAAGTGGAATGTTTCACAGGTAGTTATAGCACTGTTAGCATGTTACCACTGCCTCAAAGACACGTCTGGACAAGTTCCCAGAGGAAGTTAGTTCTCAGTCCTTGTACATTTAAAGGAGAATTTACTGCAACTACAAGATCTACACACTATTTTACTCACCGTATTTTACTTACATTTATTTACACCTAAACTGTATGTGAAGCTACGTGTCTGCCCTTATAGGAACTTAAAATACAATTCAATATACAATTTCAGCCCTTGTCCCAAGAAATTAATCATATGATTAAATCTCTGTAAAACAATGCAGTGCTCCAATACAAAGGGAATCTGTGGAATTTCAGGAAGTACTGTGTACAGAAAAAAAGCAAGGACTTTATCAAAGTCTTCCTGAGGAGACTACTGTTTTCCCATGGAACAGGGAAGCTATTTTCAGCAATAGACTTCCAGCGCTAATGAAGTCAAGCAATGCAGCCCAAACAATGCAGATCACCAAACACTTTCCACAACTTTCCACTGAAGGCAGCTGCACAGGAAACAGAGCTGCTTCTATACCTGCACCGATCAGAGCGCTCAGCCATGTTTACCACTAGCAATTAGCAAAGGAATTTATGAAATTTATCCATTTGTATTTTTTAATGTTTCTTCAAGTGCAACTCACATAAAATGAATAAACAAGTTGCTGTGTAGTCTTGAATGAAGAAAAAGATAGACACCTTTATTAAAAATCTCTTAGGGAAATTGCCATACACAGCAAGTCGGTAGCTTCCATCCATCCATTATCTGTAAGCGCTTATCCAGTTCAGGGTCACGGTGAGTCGAGAGCCTACCTGGAATCATTGGGCGCAAGTCAGGAATACACCCTGGAGGGGGTGCCAGTCCTACACAGGGCAACACACACACACACACTCACGGACACTTTTGAGTCCAACGTGTGTTTTTGGACTGTGGGAGGAAACCGGAGCACCCAGAGGAAACCCACGCAGACACGGGGAGAACACACCACGCTCCTCACAGACAGTCACCCGGAGGAAACTCACTCAGACACAGGGAGAACACACCAACTCCTCACAGACAGTCACCCGGAGGAAACTCACTCAGACACAGGGAGAACACACCAACTCCTCACAGACAGTCACCCGGAGCAGGAATCGAACCCACAACCTCCAGGTCCTTGGAGCTGTGTGACTGCGACACTACCTGCTGTGCCACCGTGCCTCCCCAGTCGGTAACTTGACTGGACATAATAAATGAACAAACAAATAAAAGAACGAATGAATGGTTATAAAAACATCCCGGAGAAACTTTCAGAAGTAAAGATGGGTTCACCACTTTATGAAAGGACACAGGAAGTTAGTGCAACAATCCAACAATGACATTTTATGTAAAATAGCAACAAACCCAGGCACATCATTATCTGTGGTACATGATATTATTAAAAGATTTAGAGAATCCATAGAAATCGATTTGATATTTTGTACTGATTTGAATTTCTCAATAAAATATATTTAAAAAGAAAATCACTGCATAGGCTTAGGAACATGTGGTATTACAGTTTTCAAACCACAATATAGTAGTATTTACTACCAGATAAGAAGAAACCTCATATATAAATACAAAGCAGCAGGTTGTGTCACAGTTACACAGCTCCAGGGACCTGGAGGTTGTGGGTTCGATTCCCGCTCCGGGTGTCTGTCTGTGAGGTGTTTGGTGTGTTCTCCCTGTGTCCGCGTGGGTTTCCTCCGGGTGCTCCAGTTTCCTCCCACGGTCCTTAAAACAAACCTTAGAAAAACAACAAACAAATGACTCAGTTTCAAATTTGATCTGCTGTATTTATAATATTTTTCATTAAATCTAAGTCTAATCTTAAATAATTCAGTACATGCACATCATTACATTCTGTTTTAATTCGGATTTTGCAGTGCCCCTGCTCCTTTGGAAATGGGGTTATTGAATAAGGGTCTTAAATGATCTCTGACACCTTCAGGTCACTAGGTGACTGTATCATGGCAAATCATTACAGAACATGACTGATTACTTCTTTGACATATTGGAAAAATGCATAAAATGTGGATAACTTTGGCACATATCACTTTATATTTTTAAATGTAAAAAAAAAAAAATCTCTTTTTGGTTTCAGTGCCTGCGGCGGTTGCTGAGGTTACGGTCAGTAATAATGGGCGTCCAGATTTCCTGAATGTCTCCTGGAAAGTTGCAGCTGGAGAAGTAGACAGCTACCAAGTCATCCTGAAATACAGCGATCAGATCCTTTATACACTCACCACGACCAACCTCAGCTCTGAGTTTAGCAGCCTAGTGCCTGGACGACTCCACCATGTCCTCATCAGCTCCAGGAGGGGCGGCTATACGAACACCACTCGTGTGACCGCCAGAACCCGTAAGTCACCTACCTTAAATAAACTCAGGTTTGGATAATTTTGTATATTAAAATCTGTAAAGTAAATATTATGTATTGTGTTTATAGTGCTGTAGGTAACAGCACTGCCATCTGTGCTGCATCTCTGCATTGCTGAGTTGGGTTCGATTCCCAGCTCCGGTAGGAACACCACGCCTCATTGTCTGTATGCAAGACTCCTAACAGTACATTCGCCTCTGGATCAAAGCACCTGCAATAGACATAAATCCGTGTATAACACAAAATTACTTAATGACATACGTTTGGACACCTGCTCATCCAGTGTTTATTCTGAAATTAATATTTTAATAGCAAGGTTGTCACCAGTAACAACTTCTGCTCTCCTGAGATGCTTTCGAATAGATGTTCTAACATTTCTGTGAGGATTTGATGGCATTTAGCCATGACCACATTAGAAAGTCAGGTACTGATGTTGGGTGATATGCTTCAGAGTGTATGATTACATTCAGGGTTTTCTTTAGAGATTATAAAAGCTGTGTGTTCATGACTGAACTTCAGTGTCCACAGTGGGTGCATCTAAAGTGTCTGGTGTGACCAATCATAAAGAATTATAAAGGGTGTCTACAAACCTTTGGCCATACTCTAATTATGGATATAAAAGAATTTCTCATCTCAGCACCTTCTCTCTTCCAGAACCATCAGCGGTGCAGAACCCCACTGCCATCCACTTAGCCAAAGAAAACGTTCTGAAGGTGTCCTGGAACCCTGCCTCTGGGGATTTTGACCATTACACTGTGGCACTCTTATACAACAACAGCCTCGTCCAGACAAAGCTGGTGGACAAGAGCCAGACTGTCCAGATATTTAGCGATCTGGTGCCTGGACGTCAGTACACAGTGACCGTCACTACCTGGAGCGAACGGCATGAGACTACTGTTTCCACTGAAGGACGAACTTGTGAGTGACAGGATCTTGTTTTTGTTTTCATTATCTGTGTCTATCAGTCTGCCTCATCTATCTGCCTCAGTCTCTTTGTCAGTCTCAGTCATTCCGTCAGCCCCTGTCCATCTCCTTCAGTATATACACTGTCAGAAAAAAAGCTACTGTATAAGTACATTATTGTTTACTAAAGGTACAAATAGTGATAATTGTATCTTTAGACGTACATCAGTGGTTTTAAATGTACAACTCTGTGAGGAGTGTGGTGTGTTCTCCCTGTGTCTGCGTGGGTTTCCTCCGGGTGACTGTCTGTGAGGAGTTTGGTGTGTTCTCCCTGTGTCCGCCTGGGTTTCCTCCGGGTGCTCCAGTTTCCGCCCCCAGTCCAAAAACACGCGTTGGTAGGTGGATCGGCGACTCAAAAGTGTCCGGAGGTCTGAATGTGTGTGTGTTTTTCTGTGAAGGACTGGCGCCCCCTCCAGGGTGTATTGCGCCCAATGATTCCAGGTAGGCTCTGGACCCACCATGACCCTGAACTGGATAAGTGGTTACAGATAATGAATGAATGGAGATGAAATAGGACATTAAAAAAAAACCACAGTTTCAAATCAGTATTAAATACAGAATATGGTTCAATTATGTTTCCTAACTAAAAGTACTGAATATGTAGCACACAAGCAGACAGAGACTTCTTTTACTGCTGTAGTAGAAGGTCCTTGGCCATTCTTTAGAGATTCTGGTACTGTGAGACTGCCTTGAGGGCACCACCCCAGTGACAGTTTTTCTGAGAGTGTATGTCTGCTTCTGTCTGTCTGTCTCCATTTTGGTTGTTGTAAAAAATACAAATGATTTTTTAAATAGTTATTATTATTATTATTATTATTTTATGAAACTCATCCACTAATATCATACTGCCTTTGCCCACTATTGATACTACCACAGCAGTTTGACCGACACGGTAATGGGATTTATCAGGCACAGTGTTGCTACAAATGATTTAACTCATCCCTGTCACTGCCCAACAGCCAAAATGTCCAGACAAGTGTGGTTCTGTGGTCGGAACCTTAACACAAATTGTCCATCAACGGAGGAGCTTTAATTGCCATATGGAGCTACAAGCTAGGCTAATGGGTTGTAATTTAGTGGACATTGAGTATACTGCATGGTTAAATCCTATAATCTGGAGTGGAACACTGCCACCATGTGGTCCTCACTATAAACAACATGGTAATTTGAGTTGATGGCCTTCAGCACGTTGAACAATAATGAAAATGATTATTGATATTTTTTTATATAACTATTCTGTAATTCTGTAGTTTAACTGCACGCTTCAATTTCTTTCATTTCTTACATTTACCTCACCATCAAATCACTAATCCAGGTATATAATTTAGGTTCATATCTAGGAATATTTGTTTACCAGGATCTATGAATGGATCTAGTCTCCTCCTGTGATCTGGGGTCTGCAGAAACCTGCTCTAATACCAGTGTTGTTTTATTCAGTTCCTGCCGCGGTGAATGCTCTGGCCCTGATGGAGAATGGCACCACAGACCTGCGCGTGAGTTGGAAGCCGGCGGCAGGTGACGTGGATCACTACGAGGTCCAGATCCTCTACAATGACACACCAGTGTTCCCTGTAAAAAAGCTCAACAGCTCAGCACAAAACCATCTCTTCTCCCCACTCAGCCCAGGCCACCTCTACAAGATAGTGGTGTCCACCATGAGTGGCACATACGTACGCCCCCAGTTCATAGAAGCCCGGACAGGTAAGTCTGTGATTGTACGCTTATTTTGTAGTCATCATTTAATGAACCAAAAATTAAAATGGTTCTGGTCATCCTCTATAGCACCCAGCCAGGTTGAGAATCTCCAGCTCATCCCTGGAACACTTAGTGGCAGCTTGAGGGCCTCCTGGACCCCTGGAGCTGGTGATGTGGACTTCTATGAAGTGACTTTGTTTCAGAGGACACACATTGAGGTTTCCCGCCGTGTCCCAAAGCAAGATAACAAGATCGAGTTTAAAGACCTTGTGCCTGGTCAGCTGTACACCGTCAGTGTGCAAACAGTGAGTGGGGTACTGACCAACCACAGCACAGCCAGTGGACGAACAGGTGAGGGTTATCTCCGAATTTAAGCTTAACCGAGCCTCATGGCCATGTGAGACCATTAACCCTTTAGACCTGTCAACAAGTGCAGGTCTCCTAATATATCTCCTACTGCCCAGAGTGAAAAATGAAGAGGGGCCATACGTCAAATATAATATTTAAATATCCTATTGCTTTTTTAAAAGTCAGATTCGAAGTAAACAAGCTTAAAACTGTTACAAGTTCAGAATGTCAATTTGACTTATTAAAGGTCAAAGAGTGTTATATTTATTGGGTCTTTGACAATGGGAAAGTGTTGGAGAATGGGTTTTACTACATTGATTTAAAACAACACTAGGTCAAATATTGTATTTTTGCTCCTCGGCTCCTCCTAAAGTTGCAGAGTGTAATTTACTTTTATAGCACCCTCCTGAAATCAGACGCTGATCCCAGATTAGCAATAACTTTAGCAATAACAAAGGCTCACAGTTGCTGCTATTTTAATTTAACCTTTATTATAAAGAACAATGTCACAGCAAGTTTTAAATGGGGAAATTTAGCTTCTGCATAATAGATTTACACCAGCCATGGACAGCCAGAGCCTGTGCTGTGTTTATGAAAGACACCACAGTTAAATCACAGCCTGGCACTCTCCAGTCAGTGTTCAGTATTAAAGCCAGATTTTCATAAATGTCTTATTTATAAAAACATATTTCCTGGCCCTGTTTGGCATCCCTGCTTCTGTTCTGCTCTTGTCTGTTTGATCCTCAGGGGCATCTGTGCATCTCTTAAAACCCCTAAGATTATTCATCTGAATATTGATTCAGTTGCTACTACGAATGACTGCTCACTACTATGATACTGATGTAAGCTACTGGTTTCCTGCAGAACCTTCCCCAGTGAAGATCCTTCAGATGAAGCCCACCACCCACAGCCTGATGATCACTTGGGAGACAGCAGTGGGTGTATATGATGCATACAGTGTGCAACTGCACGATGAGGACAGAGCTATGGTGGCTAACATCTCTGTTCCTTCGGGAGTCACACATTACCAGTTTAAGGGTCTGACACCAGGGGTGTTCTACAGTGTCCACCTCACAACCCTCAGCAGCTCCAGCTCCAGCAAAGAGGTCAAAACAACTGGGCAAACATGTAGGTCTTACTGCTTTATTTAAGAATACAAGGGTCATGCCAAGTTAATGTACTTATGAACTATTTAGAGTGTATCTACAGATGTTAAGAGGTTAATACTCAGTAATCTGAGTAATATAATTAAATATGAGTAGCTACTACCCACTTCTATGCATGGGGTTCCCATTCCTGTCCTTCCCTGGATTGCAAAGATCTCCAGAGGCCTGTTAAAAACATCAATATTATTTATTTTGCAGCTATTTAACAGAAAAGTGTGTTTATGAGAAAGAAATGATCTGGTCTGTGTTCCCCTCAGATCCAGCTGCTGTCAAAGGCCTTCGCTTGGTTTCCAGCAGCACAGAAGCATTATCCTTTGAATGGAATACATCTGAAGGGAGGGTGGACCACTACAGCCTCTCCCTGTACAGCGAAGGCCATGTGCTCCAGGCCAACAGGAGTGTAGGTGCACATGAGAGAGGCTGCAGCTTTTCTCATCTGCTGCCCGGGACACCCTACAAGCTCGTGGTGGTTAGTAAGAGCCGAGAGAGCGACAGCATTGGCTCTACTCTGTGGGGACAGACAGGTGAGAGGTCTTGGCTCTGTTAATGAAGTTCAGTTAGAGGCAGGTGAACAATGAGCAGTTCTAATTCAAGCATTGTCACTAAGTCAGCTGGTGGTGTGAAGGTAAGACACTGGCACATGAAGAAGGCTTCATATATTTAGTAGTGTGCTCCATGTATTTCGCTTTTCAGGCAATAGGTTTCCACATACACAGCCAAATAATGACCTCATAGCAAGTTAAATCATCCTAAATCTAGTCACTGAATATTTCTAATTGTATTGTTAGAATATCATGAAATTATTCAGCCTTTCTATGTACTTTTAAAAAAATATACGCTACACAGTGGACCTTTACAGTAGAAGTAGCAAAGCTATCATAAAATATTCAATGAATGTAGGGACAAAATGAGTGTTTGTAATAAAGTTGGGTATAAAGTTCAGTAAAAAGTCCAATAAAGATGGTAAAGAGCCTGCTGCCTGTAAAAGTGAAACCAGCTGCTGATACCTGGCACTTAATTTAGCTACGTTTGATGATTTCATTCGACAGCTACATTAGCCTTCGTCACTCCCGTTCAATTCATGCTCCTGTTCCCCTTTCCCCCTACTGCCCCATAGTAGCATAATACACATTTTCAATTTCATAGCTCAGTACATGCTATCTAAATGCAAATTAACAGCATGAGCCATTTCCCTGGAAGTGTTTACTTTATTTTTGGCATTTACCGCCAATGACCATCTTGTGTTAGATCATATATAACGGCATTTATAATTACTACTTCTTTTCCAGGTTTGATTGATAACTTGCAGGAAACACGCTCTTGTGTATTAAGCCTCACTGAGAGGTCATCAGTATAATGCAGGCTTTGTAAAAATGACTCGTTTAATGTAATGGTGTTAGAGCAAGGATTAATAGTACACCTTAATATGCTGTGCAGGCCATGGGAGATGTTCAACTTCACATTCATGTTCATCAAACCAATCTTTCACCAGTCTTGCTACTGTTTACAATGTTTGAACCATTGGATGCACATGGTCTTACTGGTACAATGTGTAGTTAATGAAGATTGGCCACCAGGCTGCTCCAATTTAGCCATGAAACCTCCCACACTACAATGACAGGTGTTTCAGTTTCATTGTCTAACCCCTGTACATATATAGTAAATGTACATAGCAAGTACACATATTATATATCATAGATTTAAGATGTTTTCACTTAATAAGGATTTAAGGATTTGGTATTTAATAAATCTCTATTTCTCTTTTTCTCTATTTCTCTCTCTCTCTCAGCCCCTGACACAGTCAGGGATCTGAAGGTTGAAAACGAGGGTCACACAGACAGTCTGAATGTGTCTTGGAGTCGTGCTCGTGGAGGGCTGAGTGAATATTTGGTTTCATTAGAGGGCTCACAACAGCAAGAGCAGAGGCTGGGGCCAGAACACACCAACACAGTTTTCCATGGCCTTCTGCCGGGCCGCCTTTACACTGCTGTGGTGTTGACCCACAGTGGAAATCTGACCAACTCTACCACTAAAGTAGGACGTACAGGTCTGTGCCACTAAGCAAACAACAACTTTCCAACTGGAATCACTTTCAATTATATAATGGCAGCTTTTGCTGCAGATTATAGAATCAGCTACTGGTTTTTATTAGCCTTTCATATACAGCATCATGCAACAATTATTATTATTATTATTACAATTATTAGTGATTTCTTGATTTTTTGGTGTGAGGGTTACTTTTTCCATCAGTATGACATTAGAGCCCCACACTACAAATCCATATCTATCTGGCACTGTTTATATATGCAGGGCCTTCATTCATATTGGGGTTAAATGTGCCCTTGCACAGTTTTACACTCGCCTCGTAAGAGCAAGTGCTAAATGTATAAAGGTGAAATCTTAAATGAAACTGTGAGTTTCATACTTCACAGCAGGTTTGGTCAAGGACAATTGAAATGAGTCACTGACCCTGTCCTCTTTTTCTAATGAGTGCCACTACTGAGTCATTTGTACGCAATTCAGTTAAATTAAATTCCTTTGTGGAATTTGGGGTTTATTACATGGACAGTGTCTTCAAGCAGCCTTGCAGAATTGCAGTTCAGTGACAGGGAAATGTCCTTGCTACATAGTTTAGATCCAAACCAAAAAATGTGTTTTGTGCTTTGCAGGAGCAGTACGCCATATTTGATTAACCCTTTCTGTTTCTCTCCAGTACCCGAGCCTCCATCAGCAATGTCTATCAAAGATCTCAGGTCTGGTGGCGCTGTGGAGATCCTGTGGCAGGCCCCAACCAAGGGTGACCATGACAGATTTGAAGTAAAGTGGCTGCCACAGGATGAGCTGAAGGTATTGAACCTGAACTCCATGCGGTGCAGTCTTGAGGGCCTTTATCCTGGACGCCTTTATAACATTAGCCTGCGTACAGTCAGCGGGGGTTCGCCTGGACCTGAGGCTTACAGCTCATTTGTGTACCACAGCATTAGGACTGGTGAGTACCTTTTTAAGATACAAAATCTGGAGAAGTAAAAAGCAAACTCAGACAAACCAAAGTTGTTTTCGATCTGATCAACTACAAACCGGATACTGCATTGTTTTAATGGACCACTGTGACGACATTCCGCTGACCACAGCTGTAAACAGGAAGTTCAGTCAGGGGTTTAATTTCTCCCATTTTTGCCATTAACAGCAACAATAGGCTTTTCAGAAACACAAAATATGTATTTGTCCTTTGTTCATGTTAATCAAATACTAAATTTCCAATTGAACACAATTGCGAAAAGTAAAAAAAAAACTTTTAGGGTTAAATAGTGACTTAGCCGCATCACCACAGCAACACATGGTGTTATCGAACATATTTAAGAATTATAAGGCAAATTAAGTAAATATTATTACACTGGAATGGTTCCTTTAATTTGCATTTATGACATGTAGCACATGTACTTATCCAGAGTAAGCCACCATTTTATTCATGTTACAGTGCTAGACATTACAGGTCTTGCCCAAGGAATCATAATGCTGTACCACAGTGTGCTTCCTTGGGAAGGGAACTGAACCCTGGACTATGTCATGGAGGGTGCACCAACATAAATAAAAATGTATTTATTATTTTAATTATTGGGCTTAGTAATGGGTTTCTATATTGTGACCACTAGAGGGCAATCAGGGTGAGTTGTTGGTAGCCAGAACTGAATTCAGGTCAGTGCTAGGAAAGTTTTTAGACACTTTTTCTGTCCAGTCTAAGAGTCAAAGTTCCTGTTTGTGGGTATCATCCAAACAAATGTATCAGTGTCCTGCCTTAACACACACAGAAACACACACACACACACACACACACACACACACACACACACACACACACACACACACACGCACACACACACGCACAAACACAGAGAGGGCAGAGATTTTTGTGCCAAATCTGATTCAGATCCAGAATTATCAGCATGTCAGTTTGTGTGTGTGTGTGTGTGTGTGTGTGTGTGAGTGTGTGTGCATAGCAAGTGGTAGATCTTGTGGTTTGAGACCTAAGGAGGGCAAGGCCATGTTTTTCTGAAGTTCTTAATGAAATCCCTGTCGAGCCTGGGGCAGCTCTGGAGAATTGCACTTGGAACAGGATGAGTTCAAGCCTGAGAAACGGAATTGATGATTAGAGTCCAGCAATCCTGGCCTAGTTTGTATTTTTTTTTTTAAATGCCTGTGCTCTTTCCTCCGCTCAGACAGGCAGTAGCGTTTGAAGAGCCTAAAACGGTGCTGGCGCCCGGCTGGTGCAGCTGGTGCTGGATAGCACCTTGGCTTAGACGCACAGACATGAGCTGGCCCCAAAACTCATTCAGGAACATACTGCCGACAGTATGGCTCATGTTTTATTCAGTGCAGCAGTTCCTCACTACTCGTTGGCTTGTGTTCCAGCTCTGGAGAAGAAATGGCAAGACTCTGAGCACATTATTAGAGCATGGCCTAAATTTTCTGTTCGTTCCTTATGCCCATTCTTGGCATTCCTGGCAGGAACACATTGCAAGAGGGATGAGTGTGACTGTGAAGAGCAAAAAACTGCCTGTATGGACCTCAGCTTTAATTAGGCAAGAGAGCACACAGGTTGTAGATTTTTTGGGACTCTTTAAGGTGGCGCATATACCTTCATCAAGTCAACAAATTAATTTGTTATAATTATAATCACCACTATGAGTGTGTGTGTGTGACTGGGTGTGATGGACTGGCCCCCTGTCCGTGGTGTGTTCCTGCCTTGTGCCTAATGATTCCAAACAGGTTTCCTGCACACAGAAACCATGATCAAGATTGTTTTGCTAGGTTTTCTTTATGTTCTGCCCTTAAGTTTCAGTGTAATATTTAATGCAGCACTGCGACCAAAACGAACAAAGGAGGCATATATTCGATAGCAGCACTTCAGAGTGATAGACTGAGGAAAACCTTCTTCTGATGATGTGCCACTGAAGGTTGGAGAAACATTTGGAAGAGGACAGAGTGCTTGTTGGTGACTGTTAGAAATGTATTTTCAGACAACTGACTAATGCCAAGAGAAAGCCAGAGTGTTAGTGTTGCTGCCAGGAAAATAAATGCACTATTACAGTCATAGAACCTGTGTAAGTGGAGGAAGAGTTTTATCGACTGAGAGTGTGATATATGTAATGCAGTCTGTGTATTGTACTGAGAGAGCACTGTGTTCTGAGTGATGCAATAAGATGATACAGTACTATATAGTCTAGTTGTATCACAAATCACTAACCAAAATTTGAGCAAAATAACATTGGTTACTAAATATTGAGAGAAACCTGTGGGTTTTCCTTTCATGAGTGGGAATAAAACTGAAATGCACTCTATACACTTCACCCAGCCCACCCAAATACATAAGTGGTCTATGATACAAGATACAAAGCAATAAGCTCATGAAAAAGTTGGTGATAGTTGCATTTTTAAGCTGATGGAGCATTGCTCCCTGCTCCCCCAATGCTTGCAAACTATGATTAGTCTACACTGATGAGCTGTAGAGCACCCTTGGTCTTTACACTTCTTTTAAGCCTGACATGTTTAGAGGGGGCTTGGAAATATCAGCTACAGACTCATGAGGTGACAACTGCCACATGAGGATGTCTAGACATGAGCATCCATTATAAAAATCATTTGTTCAACATGATCCTGCCTGCTTTACTCTCAGTGATCTGCGGTTTTGCATTATTCATTAGAGCGTCGTGAACCGCACTTAATGTCATTTGCTGATGAAGAGGCATGAAGTGTTTTTTAGCTCCACTCTCATTGTTCGCCACTCCACTCAAAAGCAGACAAACATGTCGCTGGTGTGGATTGAATTGATTTGACTGATGAGCTGCTGGCAGGCAGCTGTTATGGGACTCCAGTCCTCATCTTCGTCAGTCTCTTGAGAGGACAAATAAAGCATCTCTCTGCTACAGTCGACTGACTAACTTGAGCCGGCTGCTTTACAACATATATTTACAACAACAACAAACACAACCTTATCCTCAACTACACCAAAGGGCTTTTTACCACTTTTAATTGGTCATATCTATATTGAATAGCTTCACATTGTTTGGCTTTGCTTATTATTAGTTATCTTGAATCCCACCCACATCACTGTACAGTTTAAAGTGCCAGAAGGGGAGTGCAAACTGCCCAGATCTGTCACAAAAGCAGACAGACACCTGTGCTTGCTTGTACTGTGAGCAGAAAGAATGAGGGCAATTGTGCTTTCCAGGTCTTCTGGTCTCAGATGGATGAGTTATCGCCTAGGATCGAACTAGCAGTCTCCTGGTGATAGGGCCAATGCTTAGTTTGTTCTCACACCTAATTAGCATTTGCTATTGACATATTTCTTGTCAGCAGATACATGTAGGGAATGTGCATGCATTTACATGGCTATTACTCTACTACTTAACAGTAGTTCTGTATTACACATAATATCCTTTTGGATAGAGTTTCATTCACAGAAACTCATTGTGCTGATGAAGTGTTGAAGCAGAGGCTTGAGGCTAGTGATGACTCCTCACTCAGTATGAGAAGAAGATGTTATTCCCCTCCTTCATTAATAATTACACTCCTCTTTAAGCATCTTATTGTGACTTGTGGAGGAGAGCAGGGCACGGAGGACAGATTGGTAATAGTAGGTCATGGGGATCAAGCACTCATAGAGAGTCCTTGGCTGTTTATAAGGAGCTGCAGGCTCTACTCAGACTGGGTTACAGAGTTTAAGATGAATTCTGCAGATGTTGGGGATAGGCAGTATCACTATCAGTCTCAAAATATGCACTGTCAGGCTGCGAGAGATTCATATCTATGAGTGTGGGTCGAGTGAAGGGTTTTCGGCGCTGTGCAGTTCAGCTCAGCCCAACTAGACAGTGCATATTGCCACAGGTGTTGATGATAAAACATCATCATTTCTGAGAGAGAAAACTTCAGCGACTTGTGCTAGAAGGTTTTAATCGTTTCATTCAGTGTTTTTTTTGTTTTGTTTTGTTTTTGTTTTTTAAGTCACTGGGACATCAGAACTTCACATTCACCTCACAACCTTCCCTTTCCCACTACAAAATCTCTATCTCAGTCATCGAAACATGTTATATCTAGTCAGTATACCCCGTATGTCTTCAGCAAAGTGAATAGTGCTTTACAACACCCCAGGTCAGTTCTCTGAACAGTCTGAGTGAGTACAAGAATGGATTCCTTGACTAGATATAATATTTAACTGCAATGGAGAGTTTTGTTTAAAGTGATACCTGGGCTTTGTGGCTCTGTGTTACTCTAAATGACCAACCCAAGAAAATCCATATCTATTCTTCACAGCTCCAGCACCAGTGCAGCATCTCCGCTGTCACCCTTTGACCTCCACCTCGCTGTCATGCGCCTGGTCAGGGCCGCGGGCTGATTACGACGCTTATTTGGTGGAGTGCAGGAGGCAAGACTCTAAAGAACCAGTCTACAAAATGACCCTGGGCCCGGATGCTGTCCACAAGCACTTTGACAAGCTGGAGCCCTCCAAGAACTACACTGTCTCGGTCACTGTGTTGTCTGGCGACAAGAAAAGTTCAGCAGCACAGGACAGTGCTGTCACCATGATTGACCGTAAGTGCACACTCAGTATACTCTGAAATAAATGAGGAGTGGCATTTAAATGTAGTGCCTATCACCAGGACACACCAAGGGTAGCAACAACTCTCCTCATGAGGCTAGTGCTTGAAGGAGAATAAGTTGTTGAAGTTACTGAAAAGTGGCAAAGAGCGTTTAAGGAAGAGGTTATTGTGGTTCATTTTATGAAATTTAACTCCAGCTACATGAAGAATTAAATTGTAGTCCCTGAATTAATTATTTTACGCTCCATAGAGGGGGTCCACCATCGGCCACGTTTATAGATTGTTTAGTGCAGAGTCTAGTGTCAGTGTGTTTAAATAATAAAACAAATACACAGTACAAGCTCTGCTGAGTGCACATTACTGAGGTCTCTCCCTGTTTTGGAACCTATGCCTCACATCCACTTTCCCCTTACTGCTGCTGTGCTCAGGTGACTCGTGTAAAAAACGCATGCCATTTTATGTGCAACTGCATGATGTCATTATCTCAGTATGGATTTTGAATCATTTTTAAAAATCAAATCAATACTATAGCGAACAATATGACATCGCGATTATCTGCTCTTTTTTCTTTTTGGGTGGTAAAATGGGTGACTGTTCATTTGTGAAGATTTCTCATGTTTAACTATGTAACCTTTTTTGCAGCTGTCCAGACAGTGTCATTTATTTTGCAGGAACCTAGCCCTGAAAATGTTAGCTTTTCTCCCCAGTTTCGATCAGTGAAATCATCCCTGTTTATTGGGTCATCACTGTGGCGCCCGAGCCAGGCCCAGCCTGATGAATATGTCTCAGGGCACAGGGGGGCTTCATCTGCTATAACAAACGATCTCTGTGCTTGAGACTTCCGACCGACTGTGGGCATTTGTCTCCTTTGGGCAGATTGCTGAGTAGCTCTGCCTCTTTCTCCTGGCACTGATTGATCTTAGGCCTCCAGTGGATGTCTTAATAGTCAGCTAATCCATGAGTGAAATCCTTTCATTAACCCTAAGGGCTAAATCGATGAGGGGAGAAAGTGAGATCTATTGGTCCACATACTTGAGGAGATATCCTGAGACCCTCCGAAAGCTTCAAGATCGTGGCTGATCTCTGATTAAAGAAATTAACCACTAATCCGACTCAGATTAGTGTAGAGTGTGGTGATAGTAGGCCAAGTTTATTTAAAGAGCAATTTATTTATGAATAATTCTGGGGCAATGTGCTTTCACCTTAATTACATTTTTAACCATTTTAACTTTTATTCAAATCGAAATACCTACTCACATTTACATCAGCAAGTTCTGACTACTCTTCTGATATAGAGTATTACAGCATCGGGGCTTAACACTCTACATATAATCACTCCACTTTACAGGAGTGTTCTGTTAACTCCTCGTAGTATCAGAATGTTTTATAAGGGAGCTCTACTGGGTCTACAGCTGCCCTGGGTTTTAGGCAGGTTTAAATATCAAAGCTGCATTCAGATGGCAGTGAATTTTGTTCAAAAACATCCTCTTGTTCCAATACACAGTGTTTTTATTCCGTCAAGCGTCCTCACATCCATCCATCCATTATCCACAACGGACCAGTACAGAGCCCGCACTACTGCTGACACTGCACCGATCCACCAGTCAATCTCCCGCTCCATCATTCCCTCACTCGTGAACAAGACACCTAGGTATATAAACAAGACCCCGAGGTATATAAACTCCTCCACCTAAGGCAGGATCTCACTTCCAACCTGGATAGAGCACTCCACCCTTTTCTGACTGAGTACCATGGACTCGGACTTGGAGGTGCTGATCCTCATCCCTACCGCTTCACACTCGGCTGCAAACTGGTCCAGCAAGAGCTGGAGGTCCCAGCTCGATGAAGCCAACAAAACCACATCATCCACAAAAAGCAGACATGGAATCCTGAGACCACCAAACTGGACACCTTCCACCATTGGCTACGCCGAGAAATTCTGTCCATAAAAATTATGAACAGAACCGGTGACAATGGGCAGCCCTGACGGAGTCCAACTCTGACTGGAAACCAGTCGGACTTACTGACAGCCATACAAACCAGACTCCTGCTCTGTTTGTACAGGGACTGGATGGCTTGTAAAGAGCCCAAAGAGCCCAGTACCCCATACTCCCAGAGAATCCCCACAGAATATCCTGAATACATCCTCACAGATCGAGTAAAAAAACTCTAAACTTGACCCCATAAACACATCCCATAAAAGCTGCTCCAGCACTAACATAGACCTACACAAAGCAGCAAGCTCGTGTGCAGGAAAATGTTTGTGTTGATTGGCAACAGTCCATTGGGTTAGATGCCTTGCTCAAAGGGCACTTTTACTGTGGTTATTGAGGGAGGAGGATGTGCCGGTCTCCACTCCCCAATTTTCCTATCTGTTCCAGGAGTGTTCTCTATCCTTTAGGCCAAGATTTTCCTTGAAATACCTGATGCTGAGTTACAGTACACATAGTGATGGGTGCAGTGTAATGGGTTTTACATAAGGATTATATGCATTAGATTAGGGTCTGATTCCCTGCCTGGGTAACCTCACATTGCTACCCCAGTGACAGTCCTGGTGCAAGGCTCCTAACACTACATTATACTTCTGTGACAGGATTAAACTCCCATGAGAGTTGAATTTTAATTGTCTAATCTGTGCAGCTCCTGACGTAATGAACTCCAGTCATTCCACTATAAATTTACAAACCCTTACAGAGGCAACTGTCATGAAGGAGTTCCTCTATGTTTTTCTGAAGCTCAGTATTCTAGTTCTGTCAGCATGATTTATAAGAGAAGTTCAAGTGGCAAAAATAAAGGTGGGAGGAGAGCCAGAGAAGGGGGAATCAGAGGGAAGAAGCTAACTTTTTTTGTGCTAATGTGAAGTTTTTATGGTGGGGGAGTCATTATGTTGCATTGTTGGTAAAAACGTGGGTCTTGTTAGTTTTCTGCTGCTGTTTAAACCTCACTGCATAGGTACTAATAACTGAAAGTCATTTCTGTGTATTGTAAAGAACAATAGCATGAAATACACACCCACACTTAGAGTCACATGTGGTTCTTAATGATTTCTACACTCACTACAATGGGTTTGTAGATTTGATACTAGTTATAGTCTTGCATTCGGTTCCAGGACTGCAGTAAATAGTAGGCTATTTGGGATACACATTCGGTAACTCTTTGATTTTGATCAGGGTCCCAGTTGGTCCAGAGCCATTTCAGAATCATTGAGCTGAAGGCAGCTGTACACCGCGACAGGGACAAAGGCCCTTCAAACGTACAACAGTTATACGCTATTAGAGAGTAATGTCTAATATATTAGGCAGCTTTCTGATTATTTTAGGCCATGGTCTTCTTTTTCACCATTATTCAATTAATTATTTTTATAAATTAGTTATTAATAGCCATTGCTACCTACCTCTCCCATGCTAACACTGTGTGTTGAGATCTTCAGTTTGAATAAAGTACATATGTACAATCAGGGCGGCATGGTGGCGCAGCAGGTAGTGTCGCAGTCACACAGCTCCAGGGACCTGGAGGTTGTGGGTTTGATTCCCGCTCCGGGTGACTGTCTGTGAGGAGTTGGTGTGTTCTCCCCGTGTCCGCGTGGGTTTCCTCCGGGTGCTCCGGTTTCCTCCCACAGTCCAAAAACACACGTTGGTAGGTTGATTGGCGACTTAAAAGTGACCATAGGTGTGAATGTGTGAGTGTTGCCCTGTGAAGGACTGGCGCCCCCTCCAGGGTGTATTCCCGCCTTGTGCCCAATGATTCCAGGTAGACTCTGGACCCACCGTGACCCTGAATTGGATAAGCGGTTACAGATAATGGATGGCTGGACATATGTACAAAAAAAAAGCAGATTGTTTTCCTAGGCTAGCAGTGTTATGTTGTGATGGTGACTTTACAGGCTTAATCAGTATATAAATAGTATATAGTTACTAATTTGCCCATCTATAGAATATATTTATGAGACTGCTCTAAATGAAACTCAATTTACAGCAGTTTCCATGCATTTGGTGAAATCCTGCTCTAGGAACAGAGACTTGAAAATCAGGTCAGGAGTTCTTTGACAGAACAATGCGCAAACCATAGGCAGGCACAGAAGGGCCTGAGGTCACTGCTAAGGTTCGGCGAGTGTCCAGGTGGATTATATAAATGCAACACAAAGGTGGGACATCCCTGGCCCAGAGCTCACCTCAGCCGTCCTCTGACAGGCCTCTCTGGGGAGCAGCATGGCAGGCAGGCTTAAATAAAGATCTACTCAAATAGACCAGGCCACCTGGGAGAAGAACACAGTGAGGGAGAGAGCTGGTGAGAGACAGAGAGGGAGAGAGGAGGAGAGGTGTATTGGCAGGAGTCTGCTCAGGAGGAGCAGCAGTGTTTAGGCTTTGACTGGCAGAGACAAACGTCTAAGAGTCAGGCTGAGACAGCAAGGGAGAGAGACACACAGAGAGTGAGAGAGATAGAGAGAGAACAGAATTAGATCACAGGAGACAGAGCCCCACATTAGTTCACCAGTCCACCGATCCTCCAGATGGCTGCCATAGATCCGCTTGGCCTGCGCATGCAGAGTAGATTTATGGCTGCTGTTCTTCCGTTTAAATATATCAGAAATCGTGTGTCATTTTTACTTGGATTTTTTTGTAATCCACTCATTGTGGAATCCCTAGTTTCCAGGCCTGATCTGATCAGGAAAGGGTATTAATAATAGGAATAAAATCAATACATATTAATAAAATAAAAACAATACATATTAAGTAACAGTATGGGTATGCAGCATTGACCTTTTTCAGAAAGCCTTTAAGATCTTCGAGATCTTGGATAAAAGTAGCCGAGATAAGGTTTCTTCATTCGTGAGGTTGAGGATAATGGAGCAGCGCTGCTGCTCTTTCAAGTTGATAGGAGCCAGTTGAGGTGGCTGGGCATCTGATAAGGATGCCCCCGGACACCTCCTGCTGGAGGTATACAAGGCTTGGCCAACTGGACCCAGAGGTAGACTCAGGGCTTGCTGGATTGCTGTGTGTCCAGGGTGGTCTGGGAATGCCTGGGTAATCCCTAGACAAAGCAAGAGGAAGTTGCTGGGCCAGAGACGTCTGGGCTTCTTTGCTTACCCTGTTAGCTAACTAGCTGGCTAGCATAATGCAGAGTGATAGCAAGGAAAAACACGGCAGTTTTACCCACTTCGAAAGAGCAAGGACAATTGCACTCTCCCAATGATCAGGCCTGTGCTGAGGCCACCATTCCATTCAGGAACCCCGAGTCTACACATGTGCCAGGAGATTGTTCTGACCTTATACTCCAGAGGCAAAACATGAGGGAAAGTTTATTTCAAAAACATTGTGTGCACGATTTTCTCACTGTATCATTTTACTCAGCAAACAAAAGACTGACCTGAAATCTACTGGAAATTGTATGTGTCATTCTTCATTATGTATGTGTGTGTATGCAGGGCCTCCAAAGTCGACACAAGTGGTACGGGCTGCTCACATCACCCAGTCCACCATCTTCTTCAAATTCAACTGCAGCTGGTTCAGCGATGTCAACGGAGCCGTCCGCTTCTTCACCATCATCGTTGCTGAATCTGAAGGTACAACCTCCTACGAGAGAGATGCTGTGTTTATTTAACAGGGCTGGAGAGGTAGCAGATGTGATATGTTAATAATATCACAGTAATCCACAGCTGTTTGATCATCTTAAATCAGGTTTGAATCACTTTCATATGTGGTTCTGGTTCAAATATTTGTACACTATATTGCCATGCAATAGTACATTGATTAATAAAGACATACTGTGTAAAGAAAACCTTTACATAAACATAAGGAAGAGAATATACAAAATTGTTGAATATTGTGTATTTTCTTCATGTGTAAATCAGCTTGGTTTGATGATATCAATCATAATAAAAATAAGTAACTCAATTAGCAAACAATGGGCGGCACGGTGGTGCAGCAGGTAGTGTTGCAGTCACACAGCTCCAGGGACCTGGAGGTTGTGGGTTCGATTCCCGCTCCAGGTGACTGTCTGTGAGGAGTGTGGTGTGTTCTCCCTGTGTCTGCGTGAGTTTCCTCCGGGTGCTCCAGGTTCCTCCTACAGTCCAAAAACACACGTTGGTAGGTGGATTGGTGACTCAAAAAGTGTCTGTAGGTGTGAGTGAATGTGTGTCTTTGTTGCCCTGTGAAGGACTGGCGCCCCCTCCAGGGTGTATTCCTGCCTTGCGCCCAATGATTCCAGGTAGGCTCTGGACCCACCGCGACCCTGAACTGGATAAGCGGTTACAGATAATGAATGAATGATTAGCAATCAGTGATAGTGAAACAACTCATATGAGGTGAAGAATCAAGTTGCTTCTTAGTGGCATGTTTCATATAGTGAAAAAAACCCACACTAATACATCCAGGTCAGTAGGTGTCAGTATAATGGCAGTGTCATAACATGAAGAAGAATCACTTACTGATTGCTCCTTTAAATAAAGAAACGACACTGTTCAAAATCAAGCCTAGACAATGAGGGCAGTAATGTGAACACGGCTACAAACTGTAAATATTGTTCATGAAGCCATCCTAACCCTAATTATATCTGAAATGTGCAGATACTGAGCCCCTTTTGCCAGAACACAAGCATCCTCTGCCCTCGTACCTGGACTATAAAAACAACAGCTCCATAAGGGTCTACCAGACCAAATACTTTGAGAGCCAATGTGGAGACAAGCCAGAGGTGTTTGAGATCAACCTCGGAGCTGGAATGGAGCGGTTGGGAGGAGAGTGCATACAAGACCTGGAACATGAATGGCACGGAGGCCCTTCTAACTACTTCTGTGATGGACCCCTGAAATCCAGAACAGCCTACAGGTACGTCGGACAAAACGACTGAAATATAATGACACGTTAGCAGTCACTGGAAATAACCTGGAGCTGACAAGACCAAAGTCAGCTTCTTATTGGATGTTGCCATTCCACCTTAAATAGTACAAGAGTAACATTCTGTACAGACTGTAATTATTTGGAAAATAAATCTGAAATTGAAATTGAATTTCGATGATCAGTTGTTTATGAAGCGAGGGTCGGCCATGACTAAATTAGTGAGAAAACTGAAAAAAGAAGAGAAGAAAAGAGAAAGAAATCCACAGCGTTAATGATGAGGGCTCGTGCTTTCTACAGACTTAGTGTTCGAGCCTTCACTCAGCTCTTTGACGATGAGAAGAAGGAGTTCTCCGTTCCTCTCTTCAGAGACACCAACCTTTCTGCCCCTTTACAGACACAAGCAGGTGAGGCAGCAGTCTCTCTTTCCCTCCCCAGTCTGTTTTTACTTATCTCTGTGCTGCAGATGCAGAACTAATCCCACTTTTTTTTCAACAGAGCCACTGAGGGGGGTCATGGAGGGCATCAGTGCTGGTCTGTTTCTCATCGGCATGATGATCGCTATTACCACCTTACTCATTTACAGGCAGAGGGTCCGCAAAGTGTGAGTGTATTTGTCCACACACACACACACACACACACACACACATACGACATTACACCAACCCACGCAAACACACAAACATACATTTCCTTGTCAAGGGCCAGCTATTAGCTTTGGCTAATGAGGGGTCATTGTTAAGGGGAAACAGGAAAAGCCAGGCATCTGGAGCAGATGGATAATTAAATGACAGAGAAACAAGAGATTCAGCTCCTGTTCACTAATTAAATCTGCCTAATAGGCTGCTCTGTAAGCTCCTCCATGGTAATCGTTCACCAGGGTTTATCAAGTCAAAGATTGCCTGTGATGTGCGTGCGTGGGTGTGGATTTGTGTGTGTGTGTGTGCGTGTGTGTTTGTTTGTTTGTTGTACATTTCCAGGATAGGAATGTCCTGACTTGGTAAGAAAATCAGGCAGTAATTCATTCATTCTGACAGTCAGTAAGACATTTAGTCAGTGAGGCAGTCAGTGAAAGAGCCAGTCAGTCAGTGAGACAGTCACTGAGACAGTCAGTGAGCCAATAAGACAGTCAGTGAGACAGTTGGTAAGACAGTCAGTTTGTCAGTGAGACAGTCAGTGATACAGCCGGTGAGACAGTCAATCAGTGAGGCAGACTGTAAGATAGTAAGTCAGTCAATGAGACAGTCAGTGAGACAGTCGATGAGACACCCAGTCAGACAGTGAGACATTTAGACTGTCAGTGAGACAGTTAGTCAGTGAGACACTCAGTCATTCAGTGAGACAGTAAGTGAGACACTCAATCAGTCAGTTAGACAGTGAGACACTCAGTCAGTCAGTGAGACACCCAGTCAGTCAGTGAGACAGTAAGTGAGACACTCAGTCAGTCAGTGAGACAGTTGGTGGAACAGTCAGTCAGTCAGCGAGACAGTGAGCAGTCAGTTAGTCACTGAGACAGTGAGACAGTCAGTGAGATAGTCAGTGAGGCAGTTAGTGAAACAGTCAGTCAATCAGTGAGACAGTTGTGAGACAGTTGATGAAAGAGACAGTGAGCAGTCAGTCACTGAGACAGTGAGACAGTTGGTGAGACAGTCAATTAGTCAGTGAGACAGTTGAAGAGAAATGTTTAGGACACTGAAACACTGGTGAAAACATTTTACACTCGTCTCCTTCTCTTAGCAGACCCAGTAAATTTGAGCTAAGAGCGAAAGAATAATTAATACGTCTGGTCAGATGGACCATTGCTTCAGAGACTAAAGCACTGTCCTTTTGTGCATATGGGTCCATTTAGGAGTGAGATCTATTCAGACTGATGTCAGATATAGGTCACATTACATAGATGGTGTGAACAGTGGACACAAAAAGTCGCATTTCAGAATTGAGACACTTTTATCTGCTATGTGGACGTATTAGTTAGGATCATATGACCTACCAGAATTTATAACAGACCCCAATACCCTCATAATGTATAACACAACTGTGTGTCCATTCCTTGCAGAGCGGTTCAGGAAAACCCAGTGGTGAGGATGAGCATGTGGAAGGAAGTGCCCACAGGGATTTACATGGGAGTAAGAAGGTATGCCCAGTTTTGATGTCTTGTTGACAGTTTGCTTTGACAGGACGGATTCTGTCCTGGTTCCTTGTTTGTTTCAGTGTGAAAGACTAAAAAAAAATTCTATAAAGATCTATTAACGAGCTCCTCTTCTGCATCTGAAAATAAGTAGGTATGAAATAATGTTTGAATCGACATTTAACAAGAAGATTCAGTTCTCTGAGATTAAGAGTCATTTAAAAATGTCTTAATAAGACATTGGCTTAACATCCAGACTCTTGCCCCAGGACATTTTACTATTCTTCTCGAATCAACTCATCACTAGGCTCTACTCACTTAGAAACTGGTTAAATTTAGAATAGATTTACAGATTTTACAGATGACGAGATTGCGCCAGAGATTGACAAGTCTCTCAGGTCAGTGAGCGATTTGCAAGGTTTACATGTCACGTTTAGTGCCTACTCGGTTTGCATGGAACCATGAGCGAGCAGGTATTTAAAAAGTACCCATTTCCAGGTATCAGTTACCAAAATTATCTAATCAAAAAGTAAAGAGCTGTGTAGAGCCAAGCTGAGCAGAGTAGGGACCATCCAGTGGAAAAGTGCCACTCAAATTTAGATCTCATTCGATGGATGCTGCAGTTTGTTCATCACAGTTTGTCTCACCTTCACAGCTCCCAGACACTGGAATTCACAGGGACATAACTACTGGCCTCACCACATCTAGCAGCCAACCAAATTTCCTAAGAAATTTCACCCCCACATAGTAGTCAGACTCCCACAAATTCTGACCAAACAAGTCTCAGTCAATCAATTGCAAATTGCACATAGAGGCATTGACGTTAGATTTTTCATGAACTGTTTCTTTAAGCACACTTACCTGAGCTGAGTCATGAATGAGGAAGAGACAAATGCCCACTCCTGCCTCAGTAACTCAGCCCACAAGCCTTAGGGAACAAACCTATCCTCTTTATTACTCCCGGACTCTGAAGGTAACTGACCTGATGTATTGAATCCTGAGATGAGCCCAATCACTTCACCTTTCTGGACAGTTTTTAAATGAACCCAGGATGGAATAATTGTATACACCAGGTTCTGTAAGAGACTGAGCTTGGAGCTCTCAGCACTGCACTCTTCAAGAAAAGAAGCCTCGTAATAGCGAATAACTGTAGGGAAAATCTGATTTAGTAGCTTTTCTAACTGCAGGCAGTTACTTATGTTCAGAAGATTTGTTTTAGCAGTGATTCATTAACATGGATAAGGAATACTATCCTAAAACAAAGTGATAATACACTTAGCACCATTTCAGAATGACACTGAGGTTGGCAGCACTTTTTCCATTGCACTTTAGCTTCAGCTCTTAAATCAACGACAAGGACTATGGGCACATTGACCGAGCAGTAACTCTCAGCCTCACGCTGGAGGGGGTGTCCACAGGGGCCGTACGGCACAAAGGGCAGAGACAGAAGTAACAGAGCACAAATACAACAAAATGCATCGGAACAGTAAAAGACAACAGCTGTAAACAGATCAAAAAACTTCTAAGTAATGAGAGAGGGCACCAGTGCATCATGGGAGCCAGGATGCCACCTGCTGTTCTCTCTCACGCACACACACCCACACACTCAGCATGTGCCACTCAAAACTGGTGGTGAGGGACACCGCTTGCTGCTAAAAAGCTACTATATTAATCACCTTGACTGCTAAAAGCATGTGTTAATTTGCTTCATCGAGACAGGAGACATCCATCTCATTTCTAAAAACGTACTTGTACGGTTCTGTGTGTGTTTGGTTAAAATAATGGCCGCAATTACCTCCTGGACATGATGGATCAATAGCACAGAAGTAAAAGCATGATGTTAAGGCCTCTTCAGCTTATTACTGCAGTCTGTTTGTGGACAAGCATGGATTGATCCAGGGCCTAGTCGATCAACTATGAGAAAGACAGAGAGACAGACAGCGAGAGAGAGAAAGACAGAGAGAGATTGTCTCTTGAAACTGCTTATTATTCAGTTATTAAAATAGCTGTGGTATAAGATGATGAGTACAATGGCAATCAGTGTAATCAGTTTCAAGACCGGAAGAAGAGTCATGGCAGAGAATGAGAGACTGATTGCTCCTTGGGGTTGAACATTTCACAGCTGGCCTCTTGGTGGGTGGATGTTTGAGTTTTTTTATGTCTTTGTTCAGCATGAAGGGTGTGACTACCACACAGCTCTTGGATCCTAGGGTTCTGGGTTCAATCCCTGACTCGGGTCACTGCTTGTGGGTGGGTTTGCTGTGTGTGTGCTGGTCCACAGGTGTGAGTGTGTGATGCCCTGTGATGGACTGGTGCCCTCACATCAAATGGTTCCACGTAGGCTTCGGTCCCACCGATACTCTGATCAGGATGAAGCAGTAAATGAAAGGGAACAGTTGGGTGCCTGTCATAGCCAGTTATCAGGAAATGATTGAGCGTGCTTACTGTGGGCTTCGTGTGGACGTGTTACGAACACAAATAAGTGGAGAGGTTAATTTGGAGCTCTGAAATTGTCTGTGAAGAGGGCCAGCGGAGATAAGGGGTTGGGCATGAAGAGAATTTAATCGCACTCTTTTTCTCTTTCCTCTTGCAGTAACCGGCGCATTTCCAGGTGAGCATTTGTGCCCTCTCTGTGTGAAATAAAGCCCGTCCATGTATTTCTGTGCTTGACTGTAACTCCTTGACAAAGACTGATTTTACAGTCCCTCTGCCTGTGTTTTATCAGCCCCATCAAAGCAGCCAACTTTGAGTCTCATCTCACCAAGCTCCAGGCCGACTCCAATTACCTCTTCTCAGAGGAGTTTGAGGTAAGGAGTGGAACACATCTGAAATTTAAATGACTGTTTGCTATTTATCATTACAATGGCTGGCTGAATCAGCGGAAACTGCTGCCCTTTGGAAGCTGCACTGCTGTATTTGAGCGGGATTGTGTGCTCATTCTGGCTTCTATTTAAGAGAAAGTGATGCAGTCTTAGTACTGTAAACACTGACCAGAGCTGGTGTTACTTGGCAGCTGGATCATTCTCAGGGCTGCAATGACACACATGTTGTGATGTGGATCCAACACAGTGTGGATCAGACACAGCACCGCTGCTGGAGTTTTTAATCACCTTGGTGTCACTGTAGCACTGAGATTTATCCAAAAACCAAATAATACCTTGTATTTTAGGGGTCCTGGCCTTTGCGGAAAAGGGAGAACGTGGGCTAACAAAGTATGCAGAGCAGCTGTCTGTGACTGTAGATCTACAAAGTTCACCTTTATGGTTCATAGAGCTGATAAAATGCACAGAGTATAGAAATATTTTTGCAGAGATAGCAGCATAATACTATTCTCTTCCTCCCTCATCCTATTCTCTCCTTTCTCACAGGACTTGAAGGATGTGGGCCGCAACCAGACTCTGGATATTGCACGTCTACCGGAGAACCGCTGCAAGAATCGATACAACAATATATTGCCATGTAAGTGAAGGGAGAGGAAATTGAAAGGAGCATTAAAGAAAAATCAGTGACTGCGTCAGTAGCAGTCCCTTTTTGTGAGTAGTGTTTCTGTGAACCTCCCCCAATGCTCCCCAGTTCTCTCCAGTCTCATCCTAGTCCTCCCAGGCCTCCTTCAGTCCCCTCACCAGACCTCTCCAAACTCCCAATCCTTCCCCCTCTTATGATGCTTTACCATTAAATGGTGCCTACTGTATTTAACTCAGATCTAATTGTATTTTTTTCTTTTTCCTTTATGTAAATTGTATACCTGGTACCTTGAACCAGAGCAAGAGAGACGATCAAATGCAGGCATCTAGCACAAATTAGCCATTTGTAAATCTCCACGCTACAGTAGGAATTACATTTGTTTTTATCTGAATCACACAGCGGCTTGTAAAATTACAGCATGGTCCAGGGGCGTAGCACCATATTCTGGGCATATTGAAGCCTTTTATAACAACAGGAGTGCATTTAATGCAGGCTATTTGCTTTAACATTTGGGCTCAGCATACTTGGGTAAGAAGTTTGTTAGCAGTTGCTTTCCTTCTTTCTATTCTTGTCTCTTTCCTGCCTCTCTTTTCTTTACTGAAAACCGGATTTAGCTTCCTTGGGCATCGTCTTCCATGGCACAAATACAACATGCATTGCTGCTTCAGCAGAATGACCGCTAAGTTATAAAAAATGCTAAGTTAAAAAGCCAGGTGAAGGCGGACTAAACCATTTTGTGCAAGGGGTGAGATATCCTGTCCTCAGACAGTATATGGCTAACAGGCTAGGACACACAATTCAATCCATCAATCAATTGATTTATTTACCCAAAACATTAAATTTACATTAGTTAGCAACATTTATTGTTATCTTCAAAAAATATTAATTTAAAGGATAATTAAGTTCCTCAAAGACTCTCCCCCCACTTGGGGCCTTGGTAACTCCCACTTTTCACCCTACTATGATGCACCTGCCATGGTCTTTTGAAGAGTTTCAAATGCTCTTTGGATTGTGGCTGATGATCAAAACGCATGTAGAGCCGAATAGAGTCGGATACAGTAGGTACCATGCAGTGGAAAAGCATTATGTTTAATAATCCTCCCCAGTCACAGCTAAATATGTTTTCTTTTTTGTTTTCAGATGACGCCACCCGGGTGAAACTCTCGTGTCTGGAGGATGACCCCTTCTCTGACTTCATCAACGCCAGCTTCATCCCAGTGAGTTCATGAAGGCATCAGATGTTTCAGAGAAATGGTTTCAAGTCCTTCTTACAAGACAGGCACAAATACTTAAAATTTCTGCATTTTTCTGTTTAATATTTCAAAAGCTTTTTAAGCCATGCATATTTTTGCATACATTTCAACATAGTTGTCAGTTTAGGACTTTGGATAGAAGTGTTACAGTGATCTACAAATATAGCAACACCCCTGGTCAGCATGAGCAAATCCTTCTGACGTTTCATTCAAAATATCAGCAGCAATCTAGACGTTATGTAAAGTACCGTGATTGAAATAACTTTATCAGGAAATATGTATTTTTCTCCAAATTCACCAAATTCACTTAGTCATTCACAACTAAAACACAATGTCTACACAAATCAGGAAAAAGTGACACGACAGTAGTACAATTTCTACTATCAGGGCAATAATTGAGAGGGTTAAGTCACTGGAGATATTGAATCTCTGCCTGAATTCATATAATGATGTTTAAACTACTGCAATTCCTGTCTGACAAAACCATCTTTCCTCTTCACTGTGTCCAAAATTCAGCTGCTAGAATTTTATCTTGCTACAAAAAAGCTAAAATCTCCCCAATTTTATTTCAGTTCCACTGGCTATTTGTTCCACAGTGTGGTCAGTTTAAACCCCTCCTGCTAATGTTTACATGGTCTAGCACAAGTTTATTTAGTTGAAATCCTGCATCGCTACACTCCTACTCTAACCCTTCCAGTTAAAACCTTGTGTATAAGAAAAGGCACTGTATAAATGAAACATTCATTCATTCATTCATTATCTGTAAGATCTTATCCAGTTCAAGGTCGCAGTGGGTCCAGAGCCTACCTGGAATCATTGGGCGCAAGGAAGGAATACACGCTGGAGGGGGCACCAGTCCTTCACAGGGCAACACACAAACTCACTCACTCACACCTACGGACACTTTTGAGTCGCCAATCCACCAACCAACGTGTGTTTTTGGACTGTGGGAGGAGACCTGAGCACCCGGAGGATACCCACGCAGACACAGGGAGAACACACCACACTGCTCACAGACAGTCACCCGGAGGAAACCCACGCAGACACAGGGAGAACACACCACATTCCTCACAGACAGTCACCCGGAGGAAACCCATGCAGACACAGGGAGAACACACCAAACTCCTCACAGACAGTCACCCGGAGGAAACCCACGCAGACACAGGGAGAACACACCACACTCCTCACAGACAGTAACCCGGAAGAAACCCATGCAGACACAGGAAGAACGCACCACACTCCTCACAGACAGTCACCCGGAGGAAACCCACGCAGACACAAGGAGAACACAACAAACTCCTCACAGACAGTCACCCGGAGGAAACCCACGCAGACACAGGGAGAACACACCACACTCCTCACAGACAGTAACCCGGAAGAAACCCATGCAGACACAGGGAGAACGCACCACACTCCTCACAGACAGTCACCCGGAGGAAACCCACGCAGACACAGGGAGAACACACCAAACTCCTCACAGACAGTCACCCGGAGGAAACCCACGCAGACACAGGGAGAACACAGCAAACTCCTTACAAACAGTCACCCGGAAGAAACCCATGCAGACACAGGGAGAACGCACCACACTCCTCACAGACAGTCACCCGGAGGAAACCCACACAGACACAGGGAGAACACACCACACTCCTCACAGACAGTCACCCGGCCGAAACCCATGCAGACACAGGGAGAACACACCACACTCCTCACAGTCACCCAGAGCAGGAATTAAATGAAACATTATTATTATTATTATTATTATTATTATTATTATAAAAATGAAAGACTCATTGTAAGATTAGTTAATAATATTGGTATCACAACACACTGGAGTCATTTGGTCCCTCTCATTGCAAAATGAGGGTTCAACAACTCTGGAGCAAGGGTTGGGACTTTGTGAACATGTAGTAATCATGCTAAAACCCCTGAGGAGCACATCTAATCCCAGAGCCTTGTGTAAACCCAGGGAAATGATTTGATCGTTCTGTTCAGCCAGCAGGCACAAACAAAATATCACACAGAAATCTCCTGAACAGCTTTGGATCTGGTGGATTGTCCCCTTGTGGATTAGAAGTTTCGGGGCCTGTTTGAATTTGACTTCACAGCCTAGACTCTCTTCGGCCCAGTTTTTCTTCTTTTCTGATGTGTTTATTTCCTGAGACCCTGGAGATGGGACAGAGTGGGGCTTGTTACAGCCTCATAGCTGGCTGTGCACTGCCGCACACTGGGGAAATGAGCCACGGAAGAAGCCAGAGCTTCAGCCCAGAAGGAGCTTGGAACTAAATCCCGAGCCCCATTGACTGTGGCCGGGCTGAGACCACATCACTGTCCTCACTTGGTTTCAGCTCTGAATTCCTTTTGGTGTGAGATCATTTAGAATAATAATAATAATAATATGTTACACTTATATAGTGGCTTTCACATACACAAGGATGGGTATAAAGGGCTGGGGAGAGTTGAGGAGAAAGAGGAAGAGATACAGAGGTGTTGTTTTTATTATTTGTTGCCCAAATTTTTAGATGGTTAGATTATGAAGTTATTAAATGACCAGAAGGCCGATCTTCTTCTGTGGCAAATGGCTTGCTACAGTGCCACGAAGGAGCAGTTTTTCCTTTTCATTTGCACCCCTGTGGTACTTTCAAGAACTGCAAACGAATTTAAACTGTTATTGGTTGCAGCATGGGTCTTTTTCATCCTTGAACCAGCTCTATAAAAACATACGATCTGATTGAAGATTCTAATAAATAGACCCTGAATAAATGACTCCATTTCATAATCCACTTCACCCATCTCCTGCTTTTGTGAATGAAAGCTGTTAGCCCTTTTTGAATGTGGCTTTCTGTCCTTGCCATTCATAGCAAAGACTATGTGGAGTATCTTTACCAGAGCATTTATAGAATTTTCTTGCTTCAACATATGACTCAACACATCATCTCTTTAACAAGCTCTTGCTGAGTTGAAACACGTGATAGAGTGAGGGAAATTAACAGGGCAGAAGTACTCTCAGATTGTTAGCCTGAAGTGTAATTGTTATACGTACAATTACCTTGATTAGAATGCAAGCCCTCCTGACTTAAAACGGATCTCTTCCTTTTACTGGGACGCTCTCCATATTAGCAATTTACTTTCAAAAGATCTGTTTTGGATCTGGTGACGTCACTGGTCAGTCAAATTACCCTGCAGTTCTATCAAGTGTGTAGAATCTGACATGAACATATGGACGTTCTTTCTCAGGGAAACAATTTCAGACGTGAGTACATCGCCACACAGGGGCCACTACCAGGGACCAAAGACGATTTCTGGCGAATGGTGTGGGAACAGAACATACACAACATCGTGATGGTGACGCAGTGCATGGAGAAGGGCAGGGTGAGTACAGAGGCGTCACTGTTGCTATGGAAACACATGGTCCAAACTAATAATAAATGATACCCACAACAAAACAATGGTGTGGGGGAGATGGAAAGGGACAAGGGACAGGGGATGTCAGTGGCTGGTCATTAGCATGATTATTCAGAGGAAATGGAACTAGTGGTAATGGAGTCAAAGCTGTTATGCCAGGGGAGTGAACTGTTTATACTCTGTGTCAGAGCAGACACGTGCTGCATGTTTTCTGGCATGTGACTGTGTGTGTGTCTCTGTGTGTGCCCTAATGGTTCAATATCACGCAGGTGAAATGTGACCAGTACTGGCCTACTGACAAGGAGCCATTGTACTATGGCGACCTGGTGGTGCAAATGCTGTCCGAGTCTGTTTTGTTAGAGTGGACCATCCGTGAGTTCAAGATCAGCTGTGTGAGTGCATATGACATACAGAGACTATCACTGTATTTTTGCATGTTTGCATTGATGAAGATCATAATTGGACCTGTTGGATAAACATGTTAAAACCTGGCTACAATATATTATTTATATATATTTTTCATGTTTATTTATGTGTGTGTTTGCATGTGTGATTTTAGGAAGGCCAGTTGAGCTACTCCAGGGTAGTGCGTCACTTCCATTACACAGTGTGGCCAGATCACGGCGTTCCAGAAACAACTCAGTCTCTCGTTCAGTTTGTGAGGACTGTCAGGGATTATATCGACAGATCACCAAACTCTGGCCCCACTGTGGTACACTGCAGGTGTGTTTAAAAACTCAGAAACCATGCACGTTAACACACTGGTAAAATCAGTGCTCCCACATTAGCATCATATACAGAAACATGCAAAAGTTTGGCTGCGCCGTGTTATGATGATGTTTGTTTAGTGCAAATACGTTTTCATCCTTCAGTCAAACATGCACTTTATTTTTTTTTAATGGAGTTATACACACAGAGTGCGTTTCATAATTTTGTAGTGCATTCGGCTAGTACACTAGTGCTGGGAAATAAAACGTTTTACTCCATGTCATCCTCATAATATAGTGTTACATTGTATTTTTATTTATAGCGTTGATTTCAGAGGCATTAAAATTACATCTATACTTGTAATATTATTGGTCTAAACTTAATAAGGGCCTTAAGTACTAAGTGCCAAAAGGGTGGAGAATGGGAGGAGTCAAAGGTCTAAGCACAGGGTCAGAAAAATAAGAGAGGACAACAAACAAAAGCAAAAGAAAAGCAGGATGTTGCACATTTGCATTTTGCATATAATATTTTTTTTAATAATTTATATTTGCATGGACTTTCTAGATACTCAATTACACATTACATTCAACACTTCATATACAGGGGTTAGACAATTAAACTGAAACACCTGTCATTTTAGTGTGGGAGGTTTCATGGCTAAATTGGAGCAGCCTGGTGGCCAATCTTCATTAATTGCACATTGCACCAGTAAGAGCAGAGTGTGAAGCAGAGGGTAAGAGCATAGTTTTGCTCAAAATATTGCAATGCACACAACATTATGGGTGCTAAAGCTGGGAGTTAAAAAGAGGACAAATTCTTGGTGCACGTCTTGCTAATGCATCTGTGACCAAGACAGCAAGTTTTTGTGATGTATCAAGAGCCACGGTATCCAGGGTAATGTCCTCCACAGGGTCAATACACACGGCCGGGCTGCTGTAGCCAAACCTTTGGTCACTCATGCTAATGCCAAACGTCGGTTTCAATGGTGCAAAGAGCGCAAATCTTGGGCTGTGGACAATGTGAAACATGTATTGTTCTCTGATGAGTCCACCTTTACTGTTTTCCCCACATCCGGGAGAGTTACGGTGTGGAGAAGCCCCAAAGAAGTGTACCACCCAGACTGTTGCATGCCCAGAGTGAAGCATGGGGGTGGATCAATGATGGTTTGGGCTGCCATATCATGGCATTCCCTTGGCCCAATACTTGTGCTAGATGGGTGCGACACTGCCAGGGACTACCGAACCATTCTGGAGGATCCATGTGCATCCAATGGTTCAAACATTGTGTCCTGAAGGCGGTGCCGTGTATCAGGACGACAATGCACCAATACACACAGCAAGACTGGTGAAAGACTGGTTTGATGAACATGAAAGTGAAGTTGAACATCTCCCATGGCCTGCACAGTCACCAGATCTAAATATTATTGAGCCACTTTGGGGTGTTTTGGAGGAGCGAGTCAGGAGACGTTTTCCTCCACCAGCATCACGTAGTGACCTGGCCACTATCCTGCAAGAAGAATGGCTTAAAATCGCTCTGACCACTGTGCAGGACGTGTATATGTCATTCCCAAGACCAACTGACGCTGTATTGGCTGCAAAAGGAGGCCCTACACCACACTAATAAGTTATTGTGGTCTAAAACCAGGTGTTTCAGTTTCATTGTCCAACCCCTGTATGTGCTGTATAAACATTTCCCAGGTACTTTGTGTGTGTTTGTGTGTGTGTGTGTGTGTGTGTGAGAGAGAGAGAGAGAGAGAGAGAGAGAATGAATGAGAAAGAATGAGTAGGGTGAGCGAGGTAGTTAAATTCATATTTAAACACCTCCACACCTTCATATCCAGAGGTTGTGACACCGTGGGGAGCGTGCTCCTCCATCTCCCTCAGCAATGGCAGATAATGTTATTGGATTTTGATCTTGCTGTGATTTCCCTCATTACATTTTCTGACTTTTATTGCTTTCCGTCCTCATCTGCCCCACAGCACTTGCGCCTCCTACTTCTCTGTTATGTTAATGAAAAGTGGCATCTGAAAAAATGTGAGGCCAACCTCACAACAAAATCCACAAACAACAGACTTTACTTCCAAGCTTATGTCAAATGCTTAGTTCTGTGCTAAATTTAAGAACTGACCTACTTTAATGAAGGAGGGAAAAAAGCCAATTTGGGAAAAGATAGATGGGGCATTCAATAAGTTCTCACTGTGGATGTAATCTACTAATCCTGCAGGTAATGTTATACTGGTTACAGGAAGTGAAACTTTCTGAGGGTTTATAAAGAAATCATCAGTTCATTCCCATCATTCCTATTTTATTTATTTATTTATTTTAGTTTTGCTGCAATTGCTATGAAACCAAATCATTATTCCTTCACACTGCAGCCCATATTCAGACTTTTACCTGTTCACAAATTTACAGAAACATCTCTGTAGAAAGTGATTTGTTTTCTGATGATAAATATAAATGAATCATTTGATCATTGATGATCATTTTTCAGATAAAGGCAAAGTGTACAGTGAAACCTCTACTTACGAACTTGATCCGTTCTGTGACCCTGTTCGTAAGTGGAAACGTTCGTTTCTCGAGTCAATTTTCCCCATTTAAAATAATGGAAAAGCAATTAATGCGTTCCAGCCCCCACCTCGAAAGTCACCGTTTTTTGCACTGATATATGTTTACAACACTCTCAAATTAGTAAAAAATACATGTAGCGTTACTAAAAATAAAAAAGAAATACAGTGGTAACAGTAATAAAAAAGAAATAATAAAGTTATAAGTGGTTACACATCGCTACCTTGAAGACGTGACGACTGGCTGGAGGAGTAACACAGGCACTGTCTGTATGACGGGAGGTGGGGGATGGGTGGAATAACGGAGAGTAGGAGGTGAATGTGGGGAGACGAAGCGTAGATACGGCTTAACTTAGCACGAATTTCGATGTCTGCTATTTACACTAATGCTAAATTGCTAAAACTACAATGTGCTAATCTTTAAAGCTCACTCAAGTCTGGGCGCTGGGAGACTCGCCTATTGGGGTCAGTGGCCATTTCCAGCCGCCGGCTCAGCGGAGGCTCGGGTTCGTTTCTAGAGTCATGGTTCGTTGGTGGAGGCAAAAAATATTCAAATGCCCGGTTCGTATCTTGGAAAGTTCGTAAGTATAGGCGTTCGTTAGTAGAGGTTCCACTGTATATTAAAAAGCTAATTGCTAGATCTAACAAAAGTATAGAAGTTAAATGTGAGTATATAGAAATCTCATTTGTGTTTTACTTCATATAACGAGAACTTATTGAACCCCCCTGGTGTATATGGCCACAACTGGAAATATGGCCTGGGATTATAATAATTTTATATTATGTCCTACAACTTACAATAATGAATCATCACGGAGTTATGGCTTCAGGTCAGAGGTCTTCAAATCCAGACCTTGGATCCAGGATCCATGCTGGGATTTTAAACAGGCCGCTCAATATGACACTATAGCTGCCACTGCTAATGCACCTGACAGGACAGGTATAGTGTCATACTGGACGGCCATTTTAAAATCCTTGCCTGTCAAATGAAGAGACATCAGCAGGACAAGGACATTATTATAACTTCACCTTGCCACTTCACCTCCTGATATGTCAGTCAGTGAATGTATTCAGGATGTAAGTGGATTGAAGAAAGGAAGACAGGAAGCCAGACTGCTGATTCCGCTATAAATGTTCAAAACCCTCATCACTAACAGGATCTGAGCAAGGAAGCAAATTTAATTTCCAGAATTATACAATTAGAAGAGGGGGGAAGTTATCAAGCCTTAAAAGTAAACGTCTAGGATAATGTATCTCTACCAGAACCACCATGTATCTTCCACTCCCCCTTAGCTCCCCCCCTCTCCACCAGACTAGTGTATACTATTATATTTGCCATTTTACTTCTCTCTCATTCGTCACCAGTATCTGATAAGAATTTGCATCACGATGCTGCACTGTGACCTCAGAGGCGCAGATTTATTTCCCAGTGGCCGAAGGAGGTAGAGTGGAGGAGAACCTGACCGTCTGGGGAGGAAAGGCAGCATCTTCAATCACACCGAATCTTTCTACCCTAATCACATTACTTCCCTCAGATACATAAGGCCCAGCTTCTTCGTTCTTGAAAATGATTGAGGGCTGGTGGGGGTCTGGGCAGGAATTCATGAGGGATCCTGGCACGTATAATTTGATTTAAACCTCTTAGACATTGAGCTGCATTAGTATTTGATTAAAACCCGGGGGAGCTGTGAAAACAAACAATCAAACTAAGGATTGGATTAGAATCTCAGAGGCAGCAACTGAGTCACTCGTGAGGATTGGGGCTCGGAAACTAGGGACGGTGACAGATTCTGATCTGGGATGAGAAGGGAACGCACAGCCCTGGAGGCTGGAGAAATTGGAGAAACTGGTGTTTCACAAGCAGATGTTGTGAGGTTTTAGAGCACGCTCTTACACACAAGCTATTTGCTGAGGAAGTTCTGGGGTGTGTCAGTAAAAGCAAAAAAAAAAACTGGCCATTGAAACTCTTGCTTTATTCCTTTCATCCATCCATCCTTTCATCATCTTTTCAAAACATTCTTCTGGCAATCTTTTTATTTCCTGTTTATTCTTCCTTTCTTCATCTCTCCTTCCACCCTTCCAGGGTGATTCCCTTTCATCTTTCACTCCATTCATCCATCATGCTTCATTCCAATCATTCTTCTTTTATCAATTCATCTATTATCTGTTTATATGCCACGGTTCAATTTAATTCATTTATCCTTCTTTCCATCCACACATCCATCCATCCATCACTCCCTCACTCATGTATCATCCTTCCTTCCAACCATTTTTCCATCAGTTTTTCTTTAATCTTTAAGATGTATCCATCCATAACTATTCACTAATCTATTCATCAGTCTACCTTTCCATTCATTCGTCTATGTATAATATGTTGACGAAACTTGGTTGTAGTGCTGCACAATGTTTATGGGGTACTACCTGGGTTTGGCTTATAGACGCTCACTATCGTTGTCCTTCCACAGCGCTGGAGTGGGCCGCACTGGCACCTTTATCGTTCTGGACCGTGCTCTGCAGCAGCTGGACAGCCGTGGCACTATCGATATTTACGGCTCTGTGTTTGACCTCCGGCTACATCGCTCACACATGGTGCAGACCGAGGTAAGCCCACTGCAGCTATCAGCTGATTATACCAGTGACCTGAGTTTGCTTTAGTGGACCCACTCTGTGGACCGTAAACGGGTTCATTCAGGGCCTAGAAAGCAGTTTCATTCTTGATGTAATTTGAGTTGCACTTTTTTGGAAAAACGTGTACAAATGCACAATAGTCTTAGAAATATTTTTTGATACTCTTTAGTGCTAAATATCACTTATTGTTCCTTTAATATATTTGTGCTTAGATTAAACCAACTCTGGGTGTTATTTCACACCTGGATGTAAATTTAGACATTGCATATTCACCCTGAATCAGCAAGGCAACACTGCTACTGAGTCATTACACTGAACTTGCCAAGCTAGCACTACAAAGCCCTCATATTTCTCCCCATAGAGCCAGTATATGTACATCCATCAGTGTGTGCGGGATGTCCTGAGAGCCAGGAAACTCTGCTGTGAACAGGAGAATCCACTGTATCCCATCTACGAAAACTTCAACCCTGACTACTACAGAGGTCAGTACATCTCACCTGTTACAGGAGCTCTCACAAAACAGAATGAGCTTAGATTATTATTTTTTAATTGATATTGATATTCAGTAAGCTACTTTATTTATTACACTTATTTATAAATGGAATTACAACAAAGAATCCCTGCTCAACACTCGGCTGGTTCAGTTTTTTGTCTCAAGGCAGGGAACGGGGGGGTGGGTGGGTGTACCAGTGCAGCACACACTAACACGGACAAACTGAGAATCATTCATTCACCAAATAATATCCACTCTGGTATCAGCTGGTTGTCCTGTGGGGTTGTGCCCATTAAAGAACATGATGAAAGGGGACTGGCAAAGTATGCAGAACAGCAGATGGACTTCAGTCTGTGATTGTAGAACTATAAACTGTGTCTATATGTTCAGAGGAGTTAATCAAATAGGCAATGAGTGTAGAAACAAAGAGGTCATAATGATGTTTCAGCGGATTGGGGTGTGTGTGTGTGTGTGTGTGTGTAAAAAGATATATATCTAAACAGTTTGTTGTACTTTCTCCTCAGATATCTTGTACACTGGACGTTGAGGACTGCAGGCCTCCTGACAAGTCATAAATGAAGAAAAATACTTTTCTTGACACTCACTTCAAGGGTTATAGCGTTTATTTTTATACAACCTCAAGGCATATTTAAAATGTTAAAGTTTGCTGTTTATGGATAGTTATGGTTGATTTCTTTATCATTCTATCAGTATTGGTTTAGAATAGAAACTCCCTAGACCTGCGCCATATATTTTCTACTGTTGCCCACTGTAGACCATGCATATCATACCAATGAGGTTTGACTGAACAAAACGTTAAAGCAGAATAACAGTGTGGTGTAGTAAGAAAGAGATTAGGCTCAGAGTGATACAGTATATGTTATAGGCATTAGAGTGGGCTTCGGCTTGAACAAAGCTATATTTAAAGGCTTTATGAACTAACCCTGACCGCCCCCTGTCAAAGCATCTTCTTGATTTCGTTTTTGCAAAATCCTTTCTGTGAATTTGCATGGATTTTTCCAGACAGGGTCTTCACATTCTTGTGCCTCCATACGGTAAAAGGTCAAAGTCACAGATTATGATGCTTGTATCTAGAGAGCCATCAAATCTGCTGTGGATTTACAGGGAACTGTCCCAAAGCCTGGGTCTGCGAGGTTATTCCAATCACATGCTTTTTCCTTCCTGTATGTACCATCTGTTTGTTTCTCTGGAAGCTAGCTCTAACATGTGGTGCCCGCTCATACACCTGAGCGTATGGTTTGGTATTGTCCAATTCATCAGTCAAATGGCAAAACTTTTAGGAGAATATGGCATGTTTTGGAAGGCTGTGGAACACATTTAGAGACATTTAAGGAGTATGTTGGCATTGAAACTCATCTTAAAATATGCTGTAGTTTCTAAATCTGATGCTCTGAAATACAAAGGAAAATAGTAAAATCAGTAGAAGATGATTTTATAAAGCTGTTTTGTTGACGCTACCTCACGTGTTAGAAGCGTAACACTATATCTACTGCTGTTGGTGAGTTTGGTGAAATGTCATGAGGAACAAATTTGTTTTATTTGAAGAATTCCCACCGTAGGGCATCTGCTTAGTGATGGGATCATCACTCAGTTCTCCAGTGTAATGTGTATGGGTGTAGCTTTGGGGTTTGTGGTTAGGAGTTTCCATGGAAAAACAAGTTTCCGTTTTTTTATCTTCATAGTTAGTTAAATTTTCATTGTTTTTTTTAGTTAAGATGATTTTCCTTCTCCTATAAAGTTACTATTTTTGTTTTTGGGCAGCCACAGTATTTTACATGACCCAGGTTGAGGATTAGTGATATTGGACCTCTTGGACTAACTGACCATCGTTGACACAGATTATCATCATTGCTTCTTATTAAATATATGTCTCATTATTCTATATCAGTGTGATTCATACTGGCTTTGCAGGGTAGATTTTGTTGACGGGTGTAATCAAATATTTGTGGCATGGGCAACATTTGGATCAAATCATCTCCTTTCAGTACACTTGGGTATACAATATAAATATCATAAAATAAATCATTTCTGTTAACTTGCTCCTTCCTTTCCTTCACTGGAAGTGTAACTGCTGTTTCTGTGGTTGCACTTTACGATTTTCTTTTAATGGCACATGACAGATTCAATGGAATCAACACCTTGATTCCACTTGATTTTAACCAAAATTGCACCACAGCCATAGACAGAGCAAACGTGAACCTAAGTGAAGTTTACTTACTTCCAACATTTTGAAACTCAGAATCACTCATCCAGACATTTCCCGACATTTCAGAAGTATCCTTATCGTTTCCTGTTGTTAAATCTTCAGTGATATAAAGGAGAGCAAAGCATATGTGTCTAAGATTCACTCAGACTGAGTTTCTTCAACCAGTGTTTATCACTGTTTTGCCACTGAATTACCATTCTAATGTCTAAATTTTTGTTGCCTGTGATCAGTGGTATGATCAGTGCTGTGATCAGTGGTGTGATCAGTGGTATGATCAGTGGTGTGATCAGTGGTGGTATATTTCTGACTCTTTCTGATATTTCTGTTGTTTAAAATATTGTACCCTCTTGCACCCTGGTGTGCAAAGTACATATTCATCCTCAACCATATTGATAAGCTATGTGTGCTGAGCTGTGTTCACTGCCATAAGAATTAGTGCTGATGATACTGTACTGATGCTGGAAAACAATCCAGTCTACTGATGCTATTTTTACCACAGACACAGAGTATATGGGTATTATGCACTTAAGTAGGTATACTGGGTTTTATTCTATACTATTTTATAACCACAAACATTGTGCTTTCATATAAACTGTGAAAACTGTATTTTATTTGTATTTTTTTCCAAATTTGCACGAATTATACTTTGTGAGTATAGCTTGAATACTCTTTTATGGTAATGGATGTCAACATATATTATAAAGGCACCAAAGCTGTCCTTGCACCCAAAATATAAGTGGAGCAAAGGATGACAGATCAGGGAACAGAGTGTTTATTTGGCCTATAAACTGCATTTGGCTGTAAACGTGGCACTGACTATCTGAATGTTTAATTCGCCCTACTTTTCGCATGTATCCTGATATAACGAATACAACCATGGTTCCACCCTGTAAGAATGTATGAGCTGAATTTTATCTAATGCTTACTTTTTAATAAAAGAAAAAAGACTGCAGTCAATTGCCTGTGTGTCATACGTGACACTGTGTCCTCTCATTATAAAGCATAATTGAAGTCATGAACTCAGTCATTTGCACAACTTGGGGTTTCTGATTAGAGACAATAACTGAGACGAATTCTCCCAGTTCCTCCGATAAAACTGTTTAATCGCAGACAGGCTGGGCCCCAGAGGAAGTTATTACTGAAATATATATATAATGTCTGCCTTCTTCAAGCCAAGTCCACAATGGTAAAATATTAAACTTCCATTATTAAGAGATTAGCAACAATTCAACCGATACATGAAAAGCAAATTGTGGGACCTGCTCCCTTTAATTTCTTTAAATATTATTGCATTTTTGAACTATATTATAACTATAGTAAAAACGATTAGTAGTGTTCCATTCCGTGTCGACAGGCTGAACAAGAGTTTGTTTTCTTCAAATGTAATGTCCCACCTTCGAGGCGCAATTAGAAGAAACATTTCCACTCTTCCACTATGAGCCAGATTGACGTGTCTTGGTGGTCATTGCAAAGTCAGTATTTCTTTGTATATGATTTATATGTAGTCCTGTACTCATGCTTTACGAGAAAATAACCTTTCAGCTATTGGAAGACCATTTTATGCAGTATTCTCCCATTCTTCAAACACTCATACACACACAACACACACACACACATACAATACAATACTATATTGCCAAAAGTATTCACTCAACCATTCAGATAATTGAATTCAGGTGTTCCAATCACTTCCATGGCCACAGGTGTATAAAACCAAGCACAGAGTCGCTCTCAGGAGCTCAGTGAATTCCAGTATGGCACCGTGATAAAACCCGATGAATTAGAAAAGGCTCTAGTAAAACACAGCTTCTGGATGCACGGTCTGTGATTAGTTGCTGGTTTCCATAATGACAATGTGTTCACTGGACTGGCTCACTCGGATAGTCACACTTCAATGCAGGAGTGGAGCTACATTCTCTGGAGTGATGAAGTCATTTTATTGCTTTGTGTGAGTTTGATTGGTGTTTGTGATTGAGAACTATTCATCCACCACCAGTACTTCACCTCACTGATGTTCTTGTGGCTAATTGTAGTCCTGCAATGTGCCTATATCAAGTGTAAACTTTTCCAGTAGAGTAGAAGCTGTTACTACAGCAATAGTTTCAGCCACAGATACTCCGCCCACAAACTGACAGAGTCTGATCATTTCAGTGTAGTTGGCCCCACTGTCAAGATTCTGCCACTGCTTTCTGATTTGTATCTGCCTCTTTCTAAATGTCATGCCAAAATAGTAGACTTATTATTTTGCACGTCAGTCAAATTCCTTTCCTGCAGTACTAGGAGATTCTTGGCCACGTTAAGTGGTGATAGGTATCAGACTCTACAGCTATTACTTAAATGTCTTTGTCCAGATTTTTGTCCCTGTCTCTTGCAGCAAGCTGATCATTGCAGACCAACAACATCTTTAAAAATTCAAACGTATAGTAGAATATACAAAATAAAAGTGCACTCCACTAGTTATTTTACTATGACCTCCCTTCCACTAGTGGCGCTCTCTCAGTAAATCCACTCATCTGTGTTGAAGAAAAGCTACAAAAACACGAAGAAAAGTTACACAAACACTATACACATCCACAATGTTCAAGCTAAGCATCAGGGTTTAGGATTCATTCGAAAATTAGTGAAAGGTTAAGGTTTGGTTTAGAGGAATGGCTAAGTTTAAAGTTAGATTTAGGGTTAGCTTAGCCATATGGTTAGGGTTAGATTTAGTGGAATGGTTAATGTTAGCTATACAAATTGATGGTTCTTCAAGGGTTTTTGTAAACAAAATGGTTGTATATAGTGCCCTGAATGCTTTAAGAACCATCATTTTAAGTGTTGGGTTAGGGTAAGCAGTGTAGCTAGGTTTAAGGTTAGGTTTAGCTAGGTTTACCCAGAGGAAAATTGTATTGCTCATAGGTTGCTCTGTAAGGGCTCAGGAGACATAATGGTGATTCTCCTAAAATTCCTTAGGAGTAAAAGAGAAATGGGAGATATAAAACTTAAACATAAAGGAGTCAGCAGGATTTAGTTCATCCGGAAAAACCTGAGCACTCTTGTGATTTTAAACACACCTGCAAGATCCCTGAGGTCTTAGTCTCAGGAGACACCTTTTGAGTAGCAGGAGACTTACCTTAAGTGTCCTTGGTCTATCCATCTGGTCTCACTGTTGTCTGGGAGGAACTGAGATATTACGTCCTTTTTGATTTTTCTTTCCTCTGTGTAGGGTTTAGGGTTAGCGATAGCATTAAGCAAACACAAAACACTTCTGTTTCTAATATTTTGGAGTTTAGCGTTAGGTTTTCAGTTAAGGTTAGAGATAGCATTACGATTAACTTTGTGTTAAAGAAACTTAAGTTTAGGGGTGGTTTTAAAGTGGATTATTTCCACACTGGGTTGCCAGATATTCACATGAACATACATGAATAAAACATATACACATTTTACGTTATACACATTATTAAGTTAATATCGTAATGACATTGTACAAATCCTGGGTCTAGTAAAATTAAGTTTTTAAAACATCTTTATTAATTCATACTGAGACCAGCTTGTACAAACACTACTTACTGTCAGAGGGATTTGTCTCATGTGGGTTCAACCCCTGCCTTGGGTCACTGTGTTTCTGTCTTGCTCCCTGAGATTCAACGTAGCTTCTGGACTCTTAAAGAGGATGAATGCATTTGCAGAAACAGAATGGAGGTTTCCTGCTGAACATCAGTCAATTATGAATTTGAATGATTTCTATTTTTAGAGGTGTTCTATACCATTGTATGGCACAGTTAAGACAGGTATTTTGAATCAACAAACCCTCACTCAATTACTCATGCAAATAATCAACAGGTTATTAAAATAATTAATAGTACTGTTCCTTCATAATTTCTGACCTCTCCACTGTTACATCTGACTCTCCAGATAAGAAAACAGCATTCTCTTTAAATCTCTCAAATCCCCCCCATCCATCCCGCTTTGGTGCAGCCTAATCCCTGTTTGTCACAACCCAGTGTTTATCATGTAGATTACTGAGGAATTTTACAAGTGCATGCACCTCCCCTCTGCCCTTGATATAACTGAGGGAGATACAAACCTTCTGCGGCTTCAATATCTAATCTCCACAAGCACTCCCTCTGATGACGTGCCACTGTTATGGTTTTAGTGAACAATCACAGTGACACATACAGGGGTTGGACAATGAAAGTGAAACACCTGGTTTTAGACCACAATAATTTATTAGTATGGTGTAGGGCCTCCTTTTGCGGCCGATACAGCGTCAGTTCGTCTTGGGAATGACATACACAAGTCCTGCACAGTGGTCAGAGGGATTTGAAGCCATTCTTCTTGCAGGATAGTGGCCAGGTCTCTACGTGATGCTGGTGGAGGAAAACGTTTCCTGACTCGCTCCTCCAAAACACCCCAAAGTGGCTCAATAATATTTAGATCTGGTGACTGTGCAGGCCATGGGAGATGTTCAACTTCACTTTCATGTTCATCAAACCAGTCTTTCACCAGTCTTGCTGTGTGTATTGGTGCATTGTCGTCCTGATACACGGCACCGCCTTCAGGACACAATGTTTGAACCATTGGATGCACATGGTCTTACTGGTGCAGTGTGCAGTTAATAAAGATTGTCCACCAGGCTGCTCCAATTTAGCCATGAAACCTCCCACACTACAATGACAGGTGTTTCACTTTCATTGTCTAACCCCTGTATGTGAGCAGTGCCTTTTGTGTATAGCGAACGCAGCACTCATTTTTGCATATACACCAATCAGTCATAACACTTAAATGACGTACTTGTTTCTACAATCATTGTCCATTTTGTCAGCTCCACTGAACACAGAGATGCACTTTGTTGAACTATAATTACAACCTGTGGTGTGTTAGTATGGGTTGCACTGGTATGAGTGGATCAGAAACAGCAGTGCTGCTAAAGTTCTTAAACATTGCACTCATTCACTGGCCACTGTATTAGACACACCTACCTTGATAGTCCAGAGTGTAGATGTAAAATCAGTAGCACATCTGTTGCTCCACAGTTTGCTGTATGGAAACTAAACAAACAACACAGCACAGTGCCACCCTTGTCTATGGCAACCCTTGCATTTTTCAAATTTCAGATCAGAATTTCAGATCAAGTAGAATTAGCTGAAGGTAGGATGTGTCAAATACTTTTTAAATACTGTTTATCCAATGGAGAATGTGGTGCTGATCCACCAGGTCTTGCATGGTTGTTTTTCAATATTACTTATTATTCTTAAATTGGGAGAGTGGCTTAAGATAATGAAACCATTTTTGACAGATATTTTACAACTAGTAATGAATTAGTTTTCCAAATCTTAGGGGACCTCACTCGGGGCATTTAATTTCATTTGCTAAAATTTCAGGATCTTTGCTTGGTCTCATATGGGCACTTCATATTGTTGCTTTTGTTTGATGCCATGTTTTCAGAACATGGAAGACCAGCTGCAAGAGGAATGACCAACTACTGTGCCATCCATTCCATTTAAATGTTTAGTTTTTGCATAAACTTTCATTGTTTTCAGGGGCAGGTCTTGCTGTCCTCACTCTCATGTCCCTGGCCATTTTATGACACTCTGTCCAATTCACTATATAGTGCTGTGTTTTGCAGTTCCACCATTTTGTAGTAGTGTCCAAACCACAGTGGACCACTCAATCCCACAGTGCATTGCAAAAGTAGTGTATAACCCATGCACACCAATGGATAGCGGTTACCCATAGTCCAGTGTTTTTGGTAAAAACCTGAATGTCAGAAATCATTAATTACCCTCATACATTCAGTTCCCTATCAAAGTGCACTGTATAGTGATTAATGAAGGGAATAGTGAATAAGGAGCCATTTTGCACACACTGTGACATAGATTTTAATTGCCACAAAGTTTCAGAATTTTCTGATTTAACTCTGAATTACAGATGTGTACAGGGGGTCCTCGGGTTACGTCAGCCCTGAGTTACGATGTTTCATGGTTAGGACACACCTCCCATTTACTGTATAAAGCCTTGTTTCGACTTAAGTGTTTTTTGCTTCATAAAAGTTGTAACGCAAACTTCGTGTTTGGTGTGTGAGGCGGAAGAATACACGGTTACGCGGCTCGGGACCGAGGAGCACGGCGTCACCCCAGTTGCATTGTACGCCATTTTAGCTTGCTGCTACGTCTTTCTCTCTCACGTTTGTGTTTGATTTTGCCCTTCATTATGGCTCTGAAGCATAAGGCAGACTCTTCTGATGGCAGTGCATCGAAGAAGGGGAAAGCCCTCACCATGGAAATGAAATTAGATAATCATAAAGCGATTCGATAAGGGGGAAACAGCAACAAACATTGGTTGGTCGCTTGGACTTAGTCGTTCGACTGTCGCTACGATTATCAAGGACAAAGATCACATCCTTGAACATGTGAAAGTATCTGCTCCTATGAATTATATGTGTTTTTTGATAATTACTGTGTTAGGATAAGATAAGTGCTTACAGTATGTTATTTACGTACAGTATGTACGTATGTTCCGACTTACACCAAAAATCGGTTTATGACACGACGTAGGAACGGATCAACGTCATAAGTGGAGGACCCCCTGTATATTCAGGATTGAAACCACCCCCCCATTTCTTCCCCTCATCCACACTGTGGCTTTAACTGCGGTAGTTTCAGAATAACAAGAGCTATTCAACACGTGCAATTTATAGCAAATCTACACAGCCTTCTCTGAGATTGTATGCACAGCATGAGAAGAGATTGCTAAGAATAACCTAGGCCCCTCTCTCACTCTCTCTCTGATAAAGATGGCTACCATGGAAACCTCCATCAAATACGTGCATAATTAGCATCAGCCGCATTGATGTCATCACACAAACTAGAAGAAGAGATTAAATTAGAAGTGTTGACACGCACACGCACCCATACACACAGACACACACACACACTTGTCTTCAGGCCGTCATGAGCCAGAGCTCCCAGATGTTTGAAGAAAACACATCAACAACAAACAATATAACAGCATCTTTTATTGATCTGTTTTCAAAAGAACTAAATCAGGCACTACTCATGGAGAGATCATGATAAATCCGTCCATCATCACGTGGCCCTTCTCTCTAATCCACTGCTTCCGCAACTCTGACATTTTGATATGTTTCATTTCTCAGTGGTGGGTCCGACAATGTCCAGATCTAGTCCATTTGTTACCAGCTCCTTTCTGGCCATGTGTAAGCACGTGGATTTAAGCTGTGATGTGAGCGAATGCTGTAAAAGTTATTTGGTGTAGAGAGAGTAAGGCAGGAGAGAGGAAGGGAGAGATGGGGGAAGAGAGAGAGAGAGAGAGAGAGAGAGAGAGAGAGAGAGAGAAAGCAAACTACACTGTCAAATGTGACAGAGCAGAATATGTTCTGAAACAACACCATATTTAAGCAAATCACACAGACAGACCTTATGCTACAAACCCAAAAGTCATGTGTTTACCAAACAGGGTCCAATCACTGCACCGACAAATGATATTCACTCCTCCTATGTTGCATGTTTCTGGATTGGATTTATGTTTGAGAATTGAAAAAATATATAATTTTAAAAAATGTAATTCGGAATTGCTCCTTTTGAAATTTGAAAATTAGGGAGTGTACATCTTGTTTAAAAAAAATAATAATTAAGCAGCAGTGACACAGCTAAATTAGACATGACAATATTTGTAAACATTGAGTCAACATTCATATTCTTCAGCAGCAGGATTTTGCCAGAAATAATAGTGGCCTGATGCGGTAATTTACAGCTTGATCTCAACATTCAACCATGGCTCAACAGTTGTGTTTTTAGGAAATAAATGTGTTATTCTGATGTAGGATGTGTGTGAAGGGCATTTTTCTATAGACTCTGCTCACTGCATTGGCATCTGTTACTGAAAAGAAGTAAACAATTTGGAGCATACACATCAGAACCAGACAAGGTGTGGTCGGCTCTCGTCTGACTGGCTAAAAGCCAATTTTTTTAAATACCCCCCCCCACACACACACACACATCCTCAACAGTAAATCTAAATGATAATAAAGGGTACTGCTCCATGTCTTAGAGATGTTCTACTCCAACAAACAGAACAGGTTGAGAATAATGTTCCTGCATTACTGACAATAATAAATCTGTTCTTAACAAGTATGCACAAAATGAATGCATTAATTTAAGACACAAATCTATGCTTTAAAGGCTAAGCAGCAGCGACATGAAAGTGTCAAACAAACAAATACAGTGGAATTTGAATTCCTAACTTGTGTTTATTGATAGTCAGAAAACATGTTATTTCTTACTAATTCAAGGAATAAGGTTTAAAAGACCGTTGGTCCCCACCCCCACCGGTGTTGGGAAACTCTAATAGGCGTCTTGCCTGTGACGTAGATGGTGGACAACAACTCTAGAAGTTGCACTTAATTTAATGCAAAATGACGAAAAGGTGTGTGGTTTTTGGCTGCAATCATTCAATGTACAGTGGGACATCTGTGCACAAATGGCCCAAAGATCCCAAAATATCCAGAAAATGGACTAAATTTGTTTAAACAGGCACTTTGGAAAGGACCATCCGCTCACTCCGTTATCTGTAGCTCATTTCACTGGCGCTTTTCCAACAATATGGGCATGTAAGGACACCAACGAAAGGTGTTCAAGAGCCTCTGTAACATGGAGGTAAACAGGGTAAGGACACTCACTTCGCCTGTTTTAGTTGGTGTTAGTTAACGTTAGCTTGACTCGCTAAACTCGGTGGCTCAGATTATACTCGGCTACGTAGCTGCATTACGGAGGTTTATAGTGTCGGATGAATTCGAGTTCGACTTCAATCACATTTACAAGAATAACGGTACCTCTACATTTGAGTTTAGCTTATTGCTAGGCTATTGTCATGAATAATGTTGGTTATTTAGCTAGATACTGTCATAACAGTCAGTCATAACGGTGTTTTACCGCGGCGTTGTTCAGCTGTTGTCCACCAGTGACGTCACGGTTGCGTTCAAGAATTTCCGTAGCGAGCTCGGGTTTTTCCATCAATTTAATAAAATTGTCAGTTTTAAAGCAAATTAAGCTGCTATTTTCATTTTAATTCATACTTATATCTGTCAGTAACTACAATAATGTGAAATATTCATGGAGGTCCATTAAGTGGTGCTTAGCCTTTAAGTCATGAATAAGCAAACAATTGGTTTATTGTGATTAACTACACATAATTATGGAATTAGTCTCAATTATATTTTTAAATAAACGTGACCACCCTAATACAAATACAAATGAATAAACACATATATATTATAAAGAATTACTTGTAAAATATTGTCCCTTCATTCAGTGTGGCGGTGCAATGATGAACCCTGGAGGGAACGCGGCTAAAATTGCTGTGCTATTGCACGTCAATGACGTGCTTCTTTTACATTCATCAGTGCTTGCTGTTCAAGAGCTGAACGGAAATACAAGATGAATGCTTAACAATAACCACAGAAAAAATATACTGGAGAACATTTCTGGACAAAACATTCAACTTGGAAATCAACAGTTTAAATATGTTATAAAAGCATCAAGGGTTTGTTTTAATAAATAAAAACACATAACACCAGACATCACACAGACATTAAACAATTTGAAAACGGTCAACTGAGAAGCCCTGAAATTCTAAAAATCTATGAGGCACTTCAGTACCCCAAGCATTAGACTGCTGGACTCCTGCCAGAAAGCCAGAAACTGCTGTAAATCACTGGACAGCATCCTAAAAGTGTTGGCTGCTGGGAAATTTAAAAAGTCCTGCATCACCATGATTTGTCACTGGACATAGTTCAGGTGTAGCTTATGCCACTGAGAAGTACTGTCATCTCCCTCAACATTCATGGCTGTAGTGCCTTTGGTGTATTATATGTGTGTGTGTGTTTTCACTGCCATGGATTGGTTAAATTCAGTGGCATAATTTATTTCTACCTCTAAGCAATGACAGTAAAACCACATTTATTATTAAACATAATGTCCATTTTCATGTCTGCGCTTTTACATATCTACTATTCCTAGAATTAAATGGAGCAACTGGGTTTTTATATATTTATCTATTTATTTGTTATAAAAACTGAATAAATATATTTAAAAATGATTAGTTTTATCTTTAAACTGCAACTGAAATGAGATGAAGAATCAAATTTCTTAAGTACCTCTAGTAGTCTCTGTATGAACCAGTTTACGCTCCACTGAGGTTGACTCTGTTCTGAATGTTTACAACAGGTCTGACACATCCAGGGCACTAGGTGTCAGCAGAATGTCTGCGTCATAAAAAGAAGAACCAATGAAAACGCCAGATTTAGCTACATCTGAAAAACGGCCAGTAACAAAAGCAGGCTGTAGCTGTAATTCGCTGCCTATCACTGAACATAAAGGTCAGAATGAAGGTGCAGCCCCTTTGAAACATGTTTTTAAGTCTTCTTCCTGTTTCTCCAAACTCTAAAGTCTAAAGAGTCATCTGCCAAGGCTGATAAGACTTGATTTGAATTCCATATATCCATTTTAATATTTCATCTTCCAGATGAATGCTGTTTAATATTTAACTTCATCCAAATTCATATTTCATAGTTGCTGATGGCCGTGTGTAATTCCATTTCAGAGCACAGCAAGATCTGATTTAGGAGAAACATCAGAGTGCTACATCACTTCCCGCAGTACATACTTATGAGTTCAGACCATAAACCGCTGCTTCAGTTGTTTTACATCCAAAGTACCAGGTCAGGCCATCATGCCTCATTAAGCTGGGGGTCAGTTTCAGACTATCTGAGCAGGAGCGGGCAGCAGGGTGTTGCTGGAGTAGGCTGAAACTTATGATCAGAAAAGTCAGAAGACGGGGAGGGGCTTCAGCTTGATTTCATGAGAAGATTCCAATTGCTTGAACACAAAGACTGACAGAGAAAAACCCAAAACTCATGTGTGAAATGCAGTTTCACAGCAGTTTCCAAGCTCTTATATCAATATTAATAACGTAAACACACGTAACCACAGCAATACCTTCTATGAATATATAGGCACTGCCATTGGATTTAGACATGTCTTCACCTAGCTGTTCTCTCAACTCACAGAATGGGATCGTTCAGCCTTAAACAGAAAAGCACAGGGTCTTTTCAATATATTACAAAAGACGGTTGACACTTTCAAACACATATAGTATGTACAGTAACTGTTAGACAGCAAAAGGCAACTGCAGGTTACAGGAGTGGTAGCTATGGCTGATTAGTCTAGAGTGCTGTAGGAAAAAGAAACCTGCCTATTCACTGACCAGTATTTTCCATCATCTACTCAGCGCTAACCACCACTGAAATTAGAGCTAGTGCTGATATAGCTAGACTACGTTAGAAACGGTTTAGTGCTTGTACCATGTATATCACACCACTACGAAGCTTGATTTTGACCACTTTTGTCCAAACTGTTCTAGCGTTCTGAGGTTTGTGTTTAGAGGTCTGCAACCTAGAGTCTTGTGTTCAAGCAATTGCAGAAACTACTTTGTAAAAATACTCCCTACAAAGAGTAATAAATCAAAATATTGCTCATACAGATCCTGTGTCTTTAGCTTTTACAAGCTTTGCACTATGGCTAGAAAGTCAGGCTGACCATTGGCTACTACTGAAAATGGGGTTATACTCACTTGAGTTCAGGATGGAATCAGGTTGGAGGATTTAATGACGTTTGGCATTGTAAGAGACATGGATGAGGTAGAGGAAGGTGCCCCACAATAACATAGCTGCTCAATACACAGAAATATGCCCTGCTACATTAGCAAATGCTACTGAAAGCATCTCACCATGCCACTGATAGCTTGTAACAAGTTCAACAAGTATTACAGTGACAAATGGTACATCACAGAGGAGGAAATAAAAGGAGAGGAGCTAGCGCACCACACACAAACACAGAAGCTGTATGGAAACGACGGACAGACCACAAGGATGCCATCGGCAAACTGAGAAGGAGAAGAAAGGGAAGCTGCTCTTTATACTATGTGTCTCTATGGCCTTAACAGATATAACCACAAATGTAATTTAAGGAACAGCTTTTTATTTTGTTGGATAAGCTCCAGCAAAATTCAACCAGGTAATGAGGCACAACCCAAAGACAAAGAAAACGGACAGGCATTTGCGCATGTGCTTCTAGTCCTAGGAAAAGGATAGGAGATTGTCCTCGACTACACCCCGTAAACCGGACTTACCAGGGCTTAAAACACCTCCTGGGTTTTAAGTCCAATGTCCTAAATGCCCGCGTGTTTGGCAATCAGTTCTCCACGGATTTGTGGGAAGCAGGTGCCATGAGCAAGTGCACCTCAGAAGCCAAATGGAAGTCAGCATGTGTGTAAAAGTCCATCAGTCTGCATTGGTTCTTAGGAGAACTTCCGCTTCTGGATAGCCTCAGCTCTAACGGCCAGCGAGCGAGCACACACTGTGAGGAGCACAATCAGCGTGCCCACCAACAGACTGACCATCGGCCACAGCACACAGTGCAGCAACACGCTAGTGTCATGGGAATGCTGGAACAGCACATCATCCGGCCTGTAGGGGGAGACAGAGAGCATTAAGCTCATTAGTCAAAAACAATGACTGCTACTATTTAACTCTAGACTAAACTCTCCACAAAAGTCTTACAGTGCCCACTGCAAACATAAAAACACGCTCTAAGAAACTTAGCTCTTTGATCTTTAATTCAAAATATGAACAAAAAGCAAACTTTTATTTGAAGGACAAAACACTGCAATGAATGCTCTATTCTCTGGTTGTTTTTTGAGCTGTGTTTCAACTCCATACCCCAGTGAAACACGAAAATAGTGGCTGATTTACTTGTTCCTAAACATTCACCCAAAACTAAAAACATAAAACAAGAAAGGGAATATTATTCAGTTCATTACCATACGTTTCTATATGCACCAACAATTATGGCACACAAGAATTTGACAAGATATAAAATATATACAGAAGGTCCTCGGGTTACGTCAGTCCCGAGTTACGATGTTTCGTGGTTACGACACATCTCCCATTTACTGTATAAAGCCTTGTTTTGACTTAAGTGGTTTTGCGTCGTAAACGTCGTAACGCGAACTTCGGCGTTTGGTGTGTGCAGTGGAACAATACACGGTTACGCGGCTCGGGACCGAGGAGGATAGGTGTTAGGATAGGATAAGTGCTTACAGTATGTTATTTACGTACAGTATGTACGTATGTTCTGACTTACACCAAAAATCGGTTTACAACACAACGTAGGAAGGGATCAACGTCGTAAGTTGAGGACCCCCTGTATATTTGAAGATAAATTTAGAATTACTTTTCAGATATTGTATGTCAAATAAAGCTTACCTTTGTTTTAATACATTGACTGAATAATTATAAGGCTAAGCAATAAAGAATCTTTTTTTCCTCTTGTTTTGCTCTATGCCAGTTTGTGGTTTTTGCAAAGGGCATGGTTTATTTCTCTATTTGTTGGATTCACATCAGTTTGGCAACATTTATAAGCCATGCTACAAACTCGATAAATGGTTTTAGAACAGGAACATTTGGGAGTAGCCTCACTGCACTGTTAGCAGTTTGAGAATCTAATCTGTAACAATCTGCCCATCTCTCTGATTGATTAAGAGGTCAGAATGGAGATAGTAATTTTTGGAGACACATTTCTCTAAAATTATTGCCAGCCTTGGTGAAAATAACAGAAAAAGCAATGAAACATATGGCGTTCCTCAGCTTCACCTTACACTGTAAATAAAGAGAGACGTACTAAAAAAAGCTCTATTAAGGATAAATTATTCTAAACAGACAAATGTTTAAATTATATCCATTATATATATATATATATATATATATATATATATATATATATATATATATATATATATATAAACACACACACACACACACACAATTTAAATATTCGAGATTTATTGTATGCTAATCGTTAATCCATAATTCATCATTCACATCATTTCACATTCATCCTCTGGTGTCAACCAAAGGAATCCAGATGAGTCTTTGTTCCTCTGAGTGTTTCGTTCTCTCAGATAGAGGGGGTGATTTCTGATGCTGTGATCATATGCAGACTATGCATATAGGAATGGTGGTGAAACTGGTTTTGTTGCTGCCACACAGCTCCAGGGTCTTGGGGTTCTGGGTTCCATCCTTGCCATGGGTTACTGTTCTCCCTGTGTGTGTGTTTGTGTGGGTTTTATCTGAGTGCTCCAGGATGTGGACCCAGGTCTTGCTGCAGGGACATCATCGGGCCCAGGAATGCCTGGGGATCCTGCAGGAAACCCTAGATGACACTGCAGGGGACAGAAATGCCTGGCCTTCTTTGCTCACCCTATTGCCAACCCGACTCTCAAATGGAAACGAAGATGGGATCAGAGTCTCATGGAAGAACTGTGTGGGGTGGGATATTAAGGAGTGTGATATTCTTACAGTCTTTGATCCGCAGTATATTAGAAAAACGAATGAATTGTAGAATGTAGGACTGAGCTAGCAGGAAGTGATGCAGTAAATTCAGCTTCCATTTATAGAAGCTTATGGGGGAAAAAAACGATACGAGAAATTGAAGAGGTGCAAAGTATTGGTAAGAAATTGAGGTACCATCCCAAGCTGGCACACTGTGGAGATTAAAGTTTGGCAACTCAAGCAGAAAAGTAGTCAAATCCACATCCCAAGGTGGGTCTAGCTCTGCAGATCTAACAAAGAGATTCGTCAAGCCAACTTATTTGTATTTAAGGCAGGCAGACAGAATGAGGAATGAGGATGGCTTTAGCGGGGACCTATCTAGCGAGATCCACCACAACAACAATTCTTAGTAAGAGTGCAGGAGGAAAGTAGGACACCACTGTTCTGCTGAAGAAAAGGTTTTGGACCTGCAATGGAAAATGGTCAGGATATTAATCTGGGCCTAACCCAAGATTAGTCCAGACTGGTCTTTCTCTGCAGGCCATCCAGAATGCAGCTGCACGGCTTGTCATCAATCTTCCAAAGTTCACCCACGTCACTCCACTGCTGCCCTCTCTTCACTGGCTTCTTGTTTAACACCCTCGTGCTTGCCTACAAAGCCAAGAACGGACCAGCCCCTCCCTAACGTATGGCAACAGTCAAGAGTCATACTGCACCTCAAGCCCTTCAAGCTTCAAGTACAGCTCGACTGGACCTGCCATCCCTAAAATCACATGGAGGACTAGTGTCAAGACTCTTCTCAATCTTGGCGCCCATATGGTGGAACGAACTTCCACTGGTGGTCTTCAACTGATCTACTTTACTAGTAGCTTTTACTGTGGATTATTCTTTTCACTTAAGGGTAACAATGCATGAGGTCTTTGTTGCCAAAAAAATGAAAGGGTTGGGAGCTATTTCCCAGGTGTCAGAGTCAAATTACAACCATAAGGACCAGGTAATATTAGAGACCTAACCCAAGAAACCAGTGCTATTACAGCCAGTGCCATGAGACACTGCAGAAACAACAGAGAAATTGGTTTGTCCATCAGGGGACATGGAAGATGATAATTTGTTCTGGAAAGCTGTGATCCTCGGATCTGCGCTGTGCTTGCCCAGAGGCGTGGGGTGTTGATAAGTAGTTTTTCTGATGCTACGGTGAGTCCCGTTGTGCACAGGGATGCCTGGTGGGCAGAGAAGAGCCATAAAGGTGCCAGACACAGTAATCAAACACACCTGATGCCTCAGACCAGGATAGATCTAGATCAGCCTGGCTACCCTGATGCATTCTTCAGCGCTGATTCCAGAAAAATGTAATGAGCAGCACACAAACTCGCTTCTGTCTTGGGGGAAATGGCTGGCGGTTAACATTCTTTATGGCTTTATAATTTAAAGAGGACATATTATGGGAAAAAAATATCAGTAATTTGTCAGTGCACATGCACATTAATTTGGGCATCTGGAGGCTTCCACACTGTGGAACAAGACCATCAAGTCTTGTGCGGAGAACTGTGCTGAAAAATAGTTTCACGTGTGACATGTGACCGGTTGTTTTTGATCAAGGCTGTTTAGTTGGGACCAAAGCATGTCAAAGACGTTTTATTAAAACCCCGGAACTGTGTTCACATGTGGAAAAGGGGTAGAAAGAGTCCGCTTCAACAGCACATCCATGTTGACTATGTTTAACTTTATTGCATCTGTTGTGAATAACAGAATGGGTGAAGTTGATGGGGCTTCAGATTATATTTCTGCTGGTGGTATACAGGGTCAAAAGTTGCAGGAAACCCTTTTATTTCTTTAATACGCTACATGACCACCTTCCCATTGAAAAAAAACATGCCCTTGATCCAATATGGCGGCTTTTAAGATGGTGGCCTATTCACCTTTTGACTCACCCTGTATTCTTAAAGGAATGGTTTATATATTCAAATACTTCATCCTTATCTCTGTTAGCCTACGGATAACAATGATAGTTATTTTGATATATTTAGATTAAAACAAAACAAAAAAAAAAACAATTGTCCACATGCAGTGGGCAAAAGTATCTTGTGAACAGGAAGAGTGACTGTAAGTGGTTACTGAACTGGGCTTGTAACCGGTTTGACCCCAGAAGCCGGCAGGTCATGATTGAAGGCACCTAACCCTTAACTGCTCCCCGGGAGCCTTGGGTACGGCTGCCCACCCCTCCGGATATGTGCTCACTGCCCCCTAGTGTTCATTAGTGTGTAAATGTGTGTTTCACTGCACGGATTGGGTTAAATACGGAGAACAAAGTCTTCTGTGTGCAAGCACAGTAGCCAATAAAGTGATTCTAAGTCTAATTCCAAGCACTGGAATGGTATTTAATCTTTTGTACACAATTTGTGCACATTGTGAAACACCTCATAGAAATGTACTGCTGACCACACTTAGGAATACCCATCTAAGACCTTTGCGCACTGGGTATGGGCCGAGCAGGGCAAGAGTGTGAAGAGAGTATGGCGGACGTACCTCCTCTGAGGGTTGAAGAAGCAGGTAAATGACTGGTTTTGACCCTGTTTACTCCAGTAATGTTCTAGCCTCTGGATGTCTTGTTGCATCTTCTGGTTGTCTCGCTCACATTTGGGAACGTAGGAGCACTGCAGAGAAAAACATAGAAGGTGGTGTTCAGTATATCTGAGGTCAGTCATTTGATAGAGGCATGCCACGTCTGTAGAAATGACATTTAGTAAATTGGTAACAAATAAAATAAATAAAAATTAATTATAGAATCAAAAATTAAGATGTTTCCTCTCCATTTGCCAATTGTAACTTTAGTTAATGGCACTAAAGACCGTAATAAGTAATGTACCCTTTTTGTAAACTGTTACCAATACTTTTAATACGTTACTATTTCATTATAATTGTTTGGCATGTGATCATAATTTAGCATCTTACAACAATGATCTTTTTTAAATGGATTATAGATTTTACCCCATGTTGAGGGTGAGATGCACGAGATGAGGTTACAGGAAAGACAAGGGGAAACAGGATAAGATGGATGTTGATCTAAGATAGCAAGGCATTTCAATCATCCATTCATTTTCTTTTAAAGTTTCGTCGGATCCGGAGTCTATTAGGAATGAACGACACACTCACTCAGTCATTGACACTTGTGGACAATTTCACACAGCCATCCACCTACCAACATGTGCTTTTGGATTGTGGTAGAAAACCCGAGCAGCAAGAGAAACCTCATGCAGATGAAGGGAGAATAGGGAAATGAGGCGAGGGTCAAACCCAGGACCACCGCACCCTGGAGCACTACTACAGCTGATGTGTGCTCAGGTAACACCCTACAATCTCAAGACTGTCCATAGGTGTAAGTGTGAGTGACTGTGAGCCCAGTGACCTCCAGAGAAGTCGCTACAGAAGATGAATGAATGACAAAGCTGTATTTAAGACCTTAACCAGTCCATGTACCAATGTGTGTTTTTGGACTTTGGGAGGAAACCTGGGGAAAACCCACACATTAACAAGGAGAACCCCTTGGTGGGGCTCAAACCTACAACCCCAGGAGCCTGTGCAGGTCCAATACCAATGCCAGCACTCCAGATCAGTTGACTGACTGATGGATGAGAATTCCCAGGTGAATAAACACTTACGTTCCCTTTGACCTTTAGAAAAGGGAGAATGTAGACAACAAGAAAAGCTCAGACCACACTCAGTGCTGCAAGCCGGAGAGTCAAGCTCAGTCAGGTGGCAGACTGGACACATCTGTCCAGGGGGGGGAGACTCTTAAGTCCTGTATTGAACAGTACGCGTAAAGGAAAGTGCCTTGACATTGTGAACAAGGTCAAGAGTTGTTTTATCTGAGTCTAAAAACAGGTCTCTATTTTCACTTCATACTTTCTGACACCAGCTGATAAAGCAAATGAAATTATTCGAGTGGCAAAGTGCATTATTTCCAAAGTCAATGCAATAAAGCCAACTAGAACGTTTAAGCACATCCTCTTTTCAAATGTGACACCCAGCACACAGAGAGAGAGAGAGAGAGAGAGAGAGAGAAAGAGACAGAAAGAGAGAGAGAGAGAGAGTAAAAGAGACAGAGTGAAAGAGAGAAAGAAAGAGACAGACAGAGAGAGAAAGAAAGAGACAGAGAGAGAGTGAAAGAGAGAGACAGAATGAGAAAGAGAGAGAGAGTAAAAGAGACAGAGAGTGAAAGAGAGAGAAACAGAGAGAGTGAAAGAGAAAGAGACAGGGAGAGAGACAGAGAGAGAGAGAGAGAGAGAGAGATAGAGAGAGAAAGAGACAGAGACAGAGAAAGAGAGAGAGACACAGAGAGTGAGAGAGACAGACAGAGAGAAAGAGACAGAGAGAGAGAGAAAGAGAGAGAGACAGACAGAGAGAGAAAGAAAGAGAGAAAGAAAGAGACAGAGAGTGAAAGAGAGAAAGAGAGTAAAAGAGACAGACAGAGAGAGAAAGAAAGAAAGAGACAGAGAGAGAGAGAAAGAGAGAGACAGAAAGAGAGAGAGAGAGTAAAAGAGACAGAGAGTGAAAGAGAGAGAGAGTGAAAGAGAGAGAAACAGAGAAAGTGAAAGAGACAGGGAGAGAGACAGAGAGAGAGAGAGAGAGAGAGAGAGAGAAAGAGACAGAGAGAGAGAAAGAGAGAGAGACACAGAGAGAGTGAGAGAGACAGACAGAGAGAAAGAGACAGAGAGAGAGAGAAAGAGAGAGAGACAGACAGACAGAGAGAGTAAGAGAGAAAGAAAGAGACAGAGAGTGAAAGAGAGAAAGAGAGTAAAAGAGACAGACAGAGAGAGAAAGAAAGAAAGAGACAGAGAGAGAGAGAAAGAGAGAGACAGAAAGAGAGAGAGAGAGTAAAAGAGACAGAGAGTGAAAGAGAGAGAGAGTGAAAGAGAGAGAAACAGAGAAAGTGAAAGAGACAGGGAGAGAGACAGAGAGAGAGAGAGAGAGAGAGAGAGAAAGAGACAGAGAGAGAGAAAGAGAGAGAGACACAGAGAGAGTGAGAGAGACAGACAGAGAGAAAGAGACAGAGAGAGAGAGAAAGAGAGAGAGACAGACAGACAGAGAGAGTAAGAGAGATTGCCATATGGGAAGGTCTGTATATAAGCCACTCTGGACTGGAAAGAGTAGGGCCCTTGGGCTGGCAAAAAAAAAACTACAGATATCTGATTGAATTTGCTCAGGGCTCTGCTTCACCAGGGCAACTAGGTTACCATGGAAATGTGAAGACCAGGCCGAAGTGTGTATATATGTGTGTGTGGTCCAGATATATATCACACTGTGGGGACCAAGATCTGTTCACACACTCACACTGTGGGGACTTAGCTTCCGGATGGAGCCAAAAAGCATGTCGTCGTAATTTAAATCATCTTTTATGTGATTTTAAAAAAGGCAGAAGCATGTGTTAAGTTTAGGATGAAGTCATGGGTTAGGGTTACGGCAGTAGAAATTAAGGTTAAGATTCGGACAAGTTTCCATGAAATTAAAGGATGGCTATGTACTCTCTTCTGCACCCACAGAGACATCACACTCTCTCATTCTGTGGGTTAATGCCTAACATTGTGGGGCTAGGGATGAAAAGACCACACTTATCCTCGCCTGCCTTCCATTAGCACTCAAGACTTAAGTCACTATCTGCTCAGGCTGAGGACTTCTGCTTGTGAACGGGCTTCAGTTTTCTGGAATAACCCTTGCTTTTCAGGACTGTTTTTTTTTTTAATACACTCCTGGACACTGCCCCATGAACTCAATCACGACCTCCAAATGGACACTTCCAAGAAACGGCCAGGAGGAGACAGTGAGGTGTGCAGTTTTAAACAAATATTATAATTCTTGACTATTGTCTTAGTGAATCAATCTCAGTGATTGAAGCAACTCACTGACTCCTCCATAAGGGGGTGCTATTCAATGCTCTGCCTCCAAGACACTTTGTAACACTTTTTTTTTTTTGTCCAGTGTATTAAGCTTAATATCTTCTGCATGGATTTCTGCTGCCTACTCATTCCCAGCCCAGCCCCCAAGCTGTGAAGAGAACCCCCAAAATACCTGCCACACTTCCTACAGGTTCAACAGCACACAAGCAAAACTGGTAACAGAAGACTTCTATGGAACAACACACGAGTGGTAAGAGCTTTTATGAGCTTTTATTGATGAATGAAAAAGAACTATGTGTAAAAGAGTGAAAGAAAATGTGTGAAGAAGAAAGTGTTAGGGGTTGCTATGTTTGCACAGTGAGAGTGTTAAATTATTACACTAACAGTGTTAATTTAACACTATTAGTGTTGATTTAACTCTGGTGAATTTACTGTGTATAAACATCTTCTCTGATTCTCTGATGATTTGAACTTCACTGCTGTGACTCATGGACTGTGAAAGAGTAGTGTGTTACTATGTAAAATTAACATCATATCCCATCTGATGTTAGGACATTTTTCATTCATTCATTCATTTTCTGTAAGCGCTTATCCAGTTCAGGGTCGCGGTCGAGAGCCGAACTGGAATCAATGGGCGCAAGGCGGGAATACACCCTGGAGGGGGCGCCAGTCCTTCACAAGGCAACACAGACACACACACATTCACTCACACACTCACACCTACGGACACTTTTGAGTCACCAATCTACCTACCACCGTGTGTTTTTGGACTGTGGGAGGAAACTCACGTGGACACGGGGAGAACACACCACACTCCTCACAGACAGTCACCTGGAGGAAACCCACGCAGACACAAGGAGAACACACCACACTCCTCACAGACAGTCACCCGGAGGAAACCCACGCAGACACAAGGAGAACACACCACACTCCTCACAGACAGTCACCCGGAGGAAACCCACGCAGACACAGGGAGAACACACCACACTCCTCACAGACAGTCACCCGGAGGAAACCCATGCAGACACAAGGAGAACACACCACACTCCTCACAGACAGTCACCCGGAGGAAACCCACGCAGACACAAGGAGAACACACCACACTCCTCACAGACAGTCACCCGGAGGAAACCCACGCAGACACAGGGAGAACACACCACACTCCTCACAGACAGTCACCCGGAGGAAACCCACGCAGACACAGGGAGAACACACCACACTCCTCACAGACAGTCACCTGGAGGAAACCCACGCAGACACAAGGAGAACACACCACACTCCTCACAGACAGTCACCCGGAGGAAACCCACGCAGACACAGGGAGAACACACCACACTCCTCACAGACAGTCACCTGGAGGAAACCCACGCAGACACAAGGAGAACACACCACACTCCTCATATACAGTAAAAGTATATGTTTGGACATTTGTTTTTATTTTTGGACATAATTTACAAAGAGCATCAGCCCTTAACACTGTGTTAAAATTTTATGAGTAGCAGTCCCTGATGAAATTAAATGTTATGTGCAACTACTGGTCGAAATGTGTCTTCTGTATTTAACCCATCCGTGGCAGTAAACACACACACACACACCCTCACACATACACACACACTAAGGGCAGTGAGCACACACCTGGAATTGTGGAGAGTCAATCCCGGCACATTGTGATTGAAAAAAACTTCTCTAAAGTGTGGCAAAGATCCGACAAAGTGCCCTATTGGCTGCCCTTCATACATATGATCAAATAACTGAGTGCCCTGTTTGGTGCCCTTTCTTGCAATAAATTATGATTTGCCCTCTAGAGCAAGAAAATTCGATAATGTGTCTTAGGAAGTGCCCATGTATCGTTACATCATATACATCATGTATCATTACGCCAACTAACCATTACACACTGTCAAAAAAGTACATATCATTGCTGTCCAAAGAAAAACAAGAAAAACACGTATATAAAACTATTATTTGGAGATATATGTTGTTCATTTTATCACCTCCACTGACCATAAGCGCATTTTCTCCTTTTACATTTACAGAGAGTAGTCCATTTGTAGCTGTGCATACTTTGTTGGCCTCATTCATCATTGGTCAGTATCCTCACAGAACTACAACAGGGACACTGATGTAGTGGTGGTGTGTTAGTATATTGTGTGGGTACAAGTAGATCAGTCACTGCTGGAACGAGAGAACCAAATATCCATTCAGCAGCATCCAGTGGGCAACTTTGTGTCCACTGATGAAGGACTAGAGAATGACCAACACAAACTGTGCGGCAACAGATGAGCTGCTGTCTCTCACTTTATATCTGGAAGGTGGACCAACAGAGTAGGTGTGTCTAAGAGTGGACAGTGAGTGAGCACTGGGTTTATATATATTTATCTGTCCATGTAGAATACAAAACGCACAGGTGCACGAATGGTTAATAAAGAATGAGTGGCACTGAGCTCAGAGCCATTAGGAGGTGCTGCTTATACGTCTGCGTGTGGTTTAGCAGATGCTGCTAGCTCCAGGGTGTTTAGTGTTGCTATGGGGTGTGTATTAAAGAGGGGAGTAATCACAGTGGCTGTGTAGATTACATCTTTGTGCTCTGCAACATGACAAATAGCCCCATTTGAACTCAGCCCACTGGACCATGAGCTCTCTCTATTATTCTCCTCTGTGGGTTTACTCAGTAGATTACCAGCAGCCATCAATAACGTTCCACTTTGACACTCTGATGATGGCTATTTCTTTTTGTCTTGTGAAGATGAGTTTCATCACTCAGCGCAGCCTGCCGTATGTGAGCGGTTATGAGAGGTCACTAAAGCAAAACCCGAAGACAAATACCGTCTGCAAACTATACAGTCAAATACAAGTAGGAGGAAAGCGCCACTTGATGCTGTCTGGCTCCAGAACTCTTCCCGGCTTGGTAGAATCATGTGATTGGGGGAGTCATAGCTAGCTAACGGGCGGTAGATAACTAACACAAAGAAAAGTTGTGTTAGCTCCAGACATCACTGTAAGAGAGGGCCTTAAAGAGTAAGGGGCAATTGAAGCATTTACCAGCGCAACAAACACTAAAAAACTTCACTGCAGTGTTGAAAAAACGATTTCTCCCCTGTCTTTTGAGGGTCCTGATCATTCCCGCCTTGCACCCAATGATTCGAGGTAGGCTCTGGACCCACCGCGACCCTGTACTAGATATGCGCTTATAGATAATGAATGAATGAAGGCGGCACTGTGGTGCAGCAGGTAGTGTCGCAGTCACATCGCTCCAGGGACCTGGAGGTTGTGGGTTCGATTCCCGCTCCGGGTGACTGTCTGTGAGGAGTTGTGTGTTCTCCCTGTGTCTGCGTGGGTTTCCTCCGGGTGCTCCGGTTTCCTCCCACGGTCCAAAAACACACGTTGGTAGGTGGATTGGTGACTCAAAAGTGTCCGTATGTGTGTGTGTGTCTGTGTTGCCCTGTGAAGGTCTGGCGCCCCCTCCAGGGTGTATTCCTGCCTTGCGCCCAATGATTCCAGGTAGGCTCTGGACCCTGAACTGGATAAGCGGTTATCTCAGATCTCAAATCTGAGATTATCAGTCATCACCTCAGGATTCATGTGAAATCAGATATTCAGTGTAAGTCGGAGACGACAGCAGTGTAATCACTGGGCTGTCAGCAGACAAAGCCTTGACCTGATTCATTAACAGACAGCTCATAGTCTTCTGGCCTAGTGTGGAATGTGAAATGCCTTCAGTGCTTCTTTTATTCTGAATGAGTGTGACTCTATTCCAAGCAGCTTAATCAGACAGAGATGGAGTGTCCGCTCTGGACAGGAGACAACGCTCTATTCCCAGAGATGCACAGCATTAAGGTTTGTGTCCTCGTATCTGTAGTTTTATCTGCATTTTCTGTACCAAGGGTTTTTGCAGTGTTTTATTTTTTTATCACGGTGGTGCAGCAGGTAGTGTCGCAGTCACACAGCTTCAGGGACCTGGAGGTTGTGGGTTCGATTCCCGCTCCGGGTGACTGTCTGTGAGGAGTGTGGTGTGTTCTCCCTGTGTCTGCGTGGGTTTCCTCCGGGTGACTGTCTGTGAGGAGTGTGGTGTGTTCTCCCTGTGTCTGCGTGGGTTTCCTCCGTGTGACTGTCTGTGAGGAGTGTGGTGTGTTCTCCTTGTGTCTGCGTGGGTTATTTCTGTGTGCTCCGGTTTCCTCCCACGGTCCAAAAACACACGTTGGTAGGTGGATTGGCGACTCAAAATTGTCCGTAGGTGTGTGTGAGTGTGTGTGTGTATGTGATGCCCTGTGAAGGACTGGCGCCCCCTCCAGGGTGTATAGTAGAGTAGAGTAGCCTAAATCCATACGCAAGTGAAAGTACTGTTACGGATATTTTTTTACTAAGCAAGTGTCATACGATGGCGGCAGGGTGGATCCAGGATCCTGGGTGACTGTGTTCTCCCTGTGTCTGCGTGGGTTTCCTCCCACGGTCCAAAACCACATTGGTAGATGGATTGGTGACTCAAAAGTGTCCATACGTGTGAGTGTGTGTCGTCCTGTGAAGGACTGGTGCCCCCTCCAGGGTGTATTCCCGCCTTGCGCCCAATGATTCCAGGTAGGCTCCGGACCCACCGAGACCCTGAACTGGATAAGCGATTACAGACAATAACAGAGTGTCATACGAGTTCAGTGTGTGTGTTAAAAGTATCCTACATTCAAAACAGACAGTAAATGATGTTGAAACAATATAAAAATGTTGGGGTGGCTATAAGACACTATTTACATTTTATGACGTTTGGGCCTTTGCTGCGAAGAAATCTTAGAGACTCGACTTCTTAATTTCAATGGAATAACCCTGTTGTTGATGTTCTAGTTGATGCACATTAGTTACAAGCTATAGCCTTCCAGCACACTATTTACAATCCCACATGAGAGGGAGAGAGAGAGAAAGCAAGAGGGAAAGAGAGTGAGAGAGAGAGAGAAATATAGGTGATGTCTCTACAGGAGGTTAAAGCCTGAGACCTCTCCTCATTAGCAGTAATTACTGTCTTCTCTCCCTTGTAGCCTTTCCTAGATCTGCGACTAGTGTCAGGTCCGGTTGGTATGTGGTATATTGTAAATGGATGAGGTTGGTGGAGATCACAATCAGTCTGTGTTTAGATATTGGGAATGTAGCAGTGCGAATTGCAACTAAAGAACAAGAAAGTTACATTTGACTCTGGACCTTCTCAAACCGAAGACTCCATTAGTACGGAGGTGTTGAATCTTCAGAAAAATTCACGAGCCGTTCTCCTGCGGAGGAGTACGCCTACAGTCAAAGTTGCAGAATCACATTCACACTGCCAAGTCTTTCTCCCATCGCAGTTATCACACTGAACTAATTCATTCACATTAGCAGTATTAATCCTGAAAATAACTTAACAAGCTCAGTCGGGGCCTCTCTGCATTTGCAATAAGCAGCTGGTGCTTCTGTCCTGTTTCAGTAATTATCCACATTGTCTGTGTCCAAATAAACCCCCAAAAATAGGCAGAACAGGTCAGCAAGTCCAGGCTTTTATAACAGACTTCCACAGCTTAAGAATAACTGAGCAAACTGGTGTTGAGGCTCATGAGGTGAGCACTTAAAGAAGTGGGATTGGGACTAAAAGGTCGTTGGTCCAATCTCCTCAACTGGCAGGAAATTTGGGGATGGGGTGAGTGAAGAAACAGCGCTGTTTCCTTCCTTAACAACCTTGGCTGATGTGTCCTTCCACAAGGTGGCTAACCCCCAACTTCTTCCCGAAAACATGTCTGTGTTTTCACGGCCCTTAGTGCACTAGGGTGTGTGTATTTGTGTGAGTGAGAAAGTGTGTGTGTGTGTGTGTCTTTTCACTGTCAGAACTGGTTAAATGTGAAGTCACAATTTTGTTAAATGTTGTGAAATGACAAACCAAAACCCTCATACACAACACATCACAAACCAAACACATTCCCACAGCAAACTACACCAAAGGAATAAAGAGTCCTCTTGTTTCCTCTCTGGGTACAGGGCATGTTGGGAACTGTTTTGCATATAAGGATGCCCTACACATTTCTGAATAAAGGGATAATACTGTTAAAAAGTGGCAGTTAATTTACAGCTGCAAGTTGTTTTACAACAGAGAGATCCATCCATTATCTGTAACCGTCTTATCCAATTCAGGGTCATGGTCCCCTACCTGGGATCATTGGGCGCAAGGCGGGATTACACCCTGGAGGGGGTGCCAGTCCTTCACAGGGCAACACACACATTCACACGTTTACACCTCACTTTTGAGTCGCCAATCAACCTACCAACGTGTGTTTTTGGACTGTGGGAGGAAACCGGAGCACCCGGAGGAAACCCACACAGACACAGGGAGAACACACCACACTCCTCACAGACAGTCACCCGGAGGAAACCCACACAGACACAGGGAGAACACACCACACTCCTCACAGACAGTCACCCGGAGGAAACCCACGCAGACACAGGGAGAACACACCACACTCCTCACAGACAGTCACCCGGAGGAAACCCACGCAGACACAGGGAGAACACACCACACTCCTCACAGACAGTCACCCGGAGGAAACCCACGCAGACACAGGGAGAACACACCACACTCCTCACAGACAGTCACCCGGAGGAAACCCACGCAGACACAGCGAGAACACACCAACTCCTCACAGACAGTCACCCGGAGGAAACCCACGCAGACACAGTGAGAACACACCAAACTCCTCACAGACAGTCACCCGGAGCGGGAATCGAACCCACAACCTCCAGGTCCCTACCTGCTGCTCCATCGTGCCGCCCAACAGGACTTATAAAAATAAAATACAGCTTTACAAAATGGTCATTTTACAGCTGTTTTTACACTGTAGCCTCTACAAATAAGACCACAGATGTGATTGGTCCCTTATCCTGAGGAGCCTCAGTGCTGGGAAAAGCCCATCTGTGGACAGGAAAAGTACATTTGAAAGAGTCAATAATTGTGATTATTTTTCATCTCCTGAGTGATTGTTGTTTTCCGCCCTGGTGTAATTATAGTAAAGCAATATTTTAGTGTGTAAGTGTGTCTAGTCTGGAGGGCAGAGAAACATAATGGATGTTTTTATTCATGCCTTTGATTAGAACAATGGGCACAGATGGATGTTGGGAGTGAATGAACAGTGTGAAATTAAGAGAAACATATCACGTACCTCTCCAGCCTTGACCTTCTGCTTGTCGGTCAGGAGAACTATTTCTAAGTACAAGTGGAACACTTGTAGATTTCTGAAATGAGCTCTGAGATTACATCTGAAGGCTGAAGGCTGGACCTTCACTAACTATAAGCCCAGGTTAATTAGGCCTCCATTTGGGGTAAGGTTCTCTGTACTTTCCTCTACTCTGCAGCTTCTCGGGATCTTGTCATTCCTCCATCTGCGATGCTTTTACACTGCACACAAGTTACATAAGAGCAACGAGGACGGCAAATTGAAACCGAGAGCGGGTCATGTGGTCCAGATCAAAAGCCATAATCTCAGATCATAGGCAAAACCATGTGATCACAAACATAAAATGTCTCTATGGTAACAACAGGGCCCTGAAATAAACTTCTGGGAAAATGACTGGCAGATTGGGCAGTGGTGCTGACACACAGCATAACCTGGATTTACAGTCCACACACCATTCTGTGATTGGTTGGTTACAAGCCTCATTTGCATTCGCAAGCCTCTGTGATGTCACCATTTCACACTAATGAGGCAGAAGACATGTGAATACACAAATCATATGATAATTACGATTAAAGCCAACACTCCACATACAAATATTTACCAACTGCACCAATTCAGATTAGTGCTGCAGAGAGCAACACACTGATCTGCTGTTCCCTGCTCTCTCTTTCTCTCTGTAACACACACACACACACATACAGTTTGTTCAGCAAAGCCGTGAAAAGCCTGGTTGCGCCTGCAATACACATACAAAACCACTACCAACAAACTCATGCCCTTAATCTTCCTTAATCCCATGTAACTTAATCTTGCTCATGAATTAAACTAGGCAGACAATTTGTTTGCGGTTAAAAGCACACTCTGTGCATGACCCCTATGGGAAATAAGTCAGTACTCTCTGTTACATAATATAATGAAGTTTAAACCCCATTCCACACACTGACCCTAAAATTGAGCAGGACCACTAGGATTTTTCCCGGACCGCCTACTGGGCCGGCCTAGAAGAGGCATTCTTCCTGACTGACTGACTCCTAATGTCATCATCATCATCATCATCATCATTTTCTTCTCCGCTTCTCCATTTCAGGGTCGCGGTGACTCCTAATGTTGAAACACTAAATTTGGAACCGTTCGCCATGTTTCCACCGACATAAACTTGCTCACAAACCACATAAATTAGTTCCCAGCTAGAACCAAAGAAGAGTAGGTTCTTTAGCGTGAACTTTGGCTAAATAATAGCAAATAAGACAGGAACACTCTCCGTTTGTGTGTGTTTCTGGGGCTGTGTTTAACTCGGTCAGAGCCTCAGCTCTGCGTTGGTTAGTTCACAAGCTCAGCAGGACAGCTTTGAACTCGGCAACATTTACACACCTATTATATCTCACAGAGAGAGCAGGACTGCTGAACTTGTCTTATTTCATGTGAGTGTGTGTCTTTGCATGAAATATTGTAAAGAGACGTGGTTGAGAGATATTTTGGTGGTTTTAGTGTGTTTATAAAACTCCATATAACTGCGCACAGCTTAAATATCACACTTTACTTTTTTAACCTGTTACATTGAATAAATAAGTAATTGTAATTCTTAAAATCAACAAAATGAACAAGAAAAACACCGATGCCAGTGTTAAATATCATGAACAAATCTTTGTGCTTATGAGCCATAATGAGTCATTCTAATTTTGTGCTTCATCTTACATAGAGTAAGGAACAGACACTTCAGTATAGTCCCACCTCCACTTCTGAGCATCCTGTGTTTACGTGAGAGAGTCCTGTGTATGTGAGAGTGCAAAGACAAGCGCAATGGCTTAAATCCTGTTGTTTATTTTCAATGTTGTGAAGAAGGTGCTGAAGAAGACTTCCACACTAACACCATTCTTACATTGTAAATAAAGAAGTTTATTACAATGAAAATAACAGCATCTAAACAAGCACCAGTGGACTACTTGTTGAGAGAAATTCAGCCAATGACCTCTGACCCCCAACGTGAAATTATTTGGAGCCTATATAAAGTAATGGTATAGTGTCTTGTTTACATCATCTCCTGTTCTGGGACTAAGGAGAGATAAAGAAATATGACTTCCTGTCCTCTAACTTTCAGGTTTCATCGCCATTATCTGTAAGCGCTTATCCAGTTCAGGGTCACGGTGGGTCCAGAGCCTACCTGGAATCATTGGGTGCAAGGCGGGAACACACCCTGGAGGGGGCGCCAGTCCTTCACAGGGCAACACAGACACACACACATTCACTCACACCTACGGACAATTTTGAGTCGCCAATCCACCTACCAACGTGTGTTTTTGGACTGTGGGAGGAAACCGGAGCACCCGGAGGAAACCCACGCGGACACAGGGAGAACACACCAACTCCTCACAGACAGTCACCCGGAGCGGGAATTACTCCAAATCAGACATAACCCATATGTATGAACTCAGAACAAAGAAACAATTCTTAATGCTGAGCTTCTGATCCTCACTCCTGGACTGTGGCTCATTTCCATTTAAAGGAACAGGCGCTGAAACCATCCATTCTGAACTGGGCTCTTTAGACAGTGGGAGAACGCTGGTAAGGACATTTATTTTCTTCTTCTGTGAAGTTGTAATTGTGGGGAAGTCAGTGCTATTAAGTGCAGAGCTGTTTTAATTTGATCAAACATCCACAATGGCATCGAATGAGTCACAATTCCTCAAATGCCACAACAGTACATTATTCCAGTTCTGAATATTCACTCGGAATGAAAGCGACGTTGCAGAAAGCACAAACTTATTCACACAGCTCCTTAAATTTTTAAGAGCTTGCATTAAACTACGTTCTTATTGTGCAGCGTCATCCAATCACATCAAGTCCCTGGATTTGTAGATTCAGCAGGATGTTTTTAAGCTGACCTTCTTTCTGTACTGTCCAGAAGGCCATATGCAGAGCACTTAATTCACAAAAAAAAAGTTTGGTTCAATTCAGCTACTTCAGTACAAACTGAGACACAGGGCTCCATCAATCCATCCATTCATTATCTGTAAGCGCTTATCCAGTTCAGGGTCACGGTGGGTCCGGAGCCTACCTGGAGTCATTGGGCGAAGGCAGGAATACACCCTGGAGGGGGCGCCAGTCCTTCACAGGGAAACACACACACTCACACATTCACTCACACCTACGGACACTTTTGAGTCGCCAATCCACCTACCAATGTGTGTCTTTGCAGCGTGGGAGGAAACCACAGCACCCGGAGGAAACCCACACGGACACAGGGAGAACACACCAAACTCCTCACAGACAGTCACCCGGAAGAAACCCACACGGACACAGGGAGAACACACCACACTCCTCACAGACAGTCAACCAGAGGAAACCCACGCAGACACAGGGAGAACACACCACACTCCTCACAGACAGTCAACCAGAGGAAACCCACACAGACACAGGGAGAACACACCAACTCCTCACAGACAGTCACCCGGAGGAAACCCACGCAGACACAGGGAGAACACACCAACTCCTCACAGACAGTCACCCGGAGGAAACCCACGCAGACACATGGAGAACACACCCACTCCTCACAGACAGTCACCCGGAGGAAACCCACGCAGACACAGGGAGAACACACCACACTCCTCACAGACAGTCACCTGGAGGAAACCCACGCAGACACAGGGAGAACACACCACACTCCTCACAGACAGTCACCCGGAGGAAACCCACGCAGACACAGGGAGAACACACCACACTCCTCACAGACAGTCACCTGGAGGAAACCCATGCAGACACAGGGAGAACACACCACACTCCTCACAGACAGTCACCCGGAGGAAACCCACGCAGACACAGGGAGAACACACCACACTCCTCACAGACAGTCACCTGGAGGAAACCCACGCAGACACAGGGAGAACACACCACACTCCTCACAGACAGTCAACCGGGTGCGGGACGCAAACCCACAACCTCCAGGTCCCTGGAGCTGTGTGACTGCGACACTACCTGCTGCACCACCTTGCCACCACAATGAATTATTTTCCAGCTCTAATATGGCACATTAAAGATTTTAAATCAAACCCACACAATAATATCTTAAGTTACAGTCCTTACGTTTTCTTTTGTGGGGAGTGGAAAATATTATAATAAATGTTATCAGTGTGCTCTGCAGTCTAATATATTAATTCTAAAAAAACAAGGTGGTTGAGTAGGTGTTTTTGGCCTCCTCACATGTCTAAATGTACTTACACCACATTCACGGACTATAAAAGAGGATCCAACATTTTGCTGTGACCTGAGCAGCCATGGGGCTACTGTAAATGGAGATATCAAAAGGGCAAACTCAGTCTTCATCTACTTACTAACTGTCAAACCAAAGAAATTTGGAATGTGTAACTGTAACGTCACGTATCTGCATTAGTGTATTATCTGTAAACTGTAATATAGTAAACTAACTGGTTAGCTTGCTAACTGTTTTTGACCTGTTCTTTTAACAAACATTACTTTATACAGCTACTGAATGCATGGTACATAATAAATATTTGTTTCCTTGTAGTGAAGAACATACATAATTAATCATTATCAATTTAGTTCAAATAAAGAGCAGTCTGCCATCTGTTGCTCATTGAATGTGACAGTTTATATCTATTTGGCTGCACCTCAAACAAAGCCATTAGGCTCCATTTTCCCAATTTGTGTTTTTTTTTTTACATTTTATTGACATATTTAAATAAGTTTAAAAATCACAAAATACAATTTCACACTGTATTAGCCTGCATTAAAAGTTATACACTTATTACTAAAAATTTATGATGAGTGTGGTGTGTTCTCCCTGTGTCTGCGTGGGTTTCCTCCGGGTGACTGTCTGTGAGGAGTTTGGTGTGTTCTCCCTGTGTCTGCGTGGGTTTCCTCCGGGTGACTGTCTGTGAGGAGTTTGGTGTGTTCTCCCTGTGTCTGTGTGGGTTTCCTCCGGGTGACTGTCTGTGAGGAGTTTGGTGTGTTCTCCCTGTGTCCGTGTGGGTTTCCTCCTGGTGACTGTCTCTGATGAGTTTGGTGTGTTCTCCCTGTGTCCGTGTGGGTTTCCTCCTGGTGACTGTCTCTGATGAGTGTGGTGTGTTCTCCCTGTGTCTGTGTGGGTTTCCTCCGGGTGACTGTCTGTGAGGAGTTTGGTGTGTTCTCCCTGTGTCCGTGTGGGTTTCCTCCTGGTGACTGTCTCTGATGAGTGTGGTGTGTTCTCCCTGTGTCTGTGTGGGTTTCCTCCTGGTGACTGTCTGTGAGGAGTGTGGTGTGTTCTCCCTGTGTCTGTGTGAGTTTCCTCCGGGTGACTGTCTGTGAGGAGTTTGGTGTGTTCTCTCTGTGTCCGTGTGGGTTTCCTCCTGGTGACTGTCTCTGATGAGTGTGGTGTGTTCTCCCTGTGTCTGTGTGGGTTTCCTCCTGGTGACTGTCTGTGAGGAGTGTGGTGTGTTCTCCCTGTGTCTGTGTGGGTTTCCTCCGGGTGACTGTCTGTGAGGAGTTTGGTGTGTTCTCCCTGTGTCCGTGTGGGTTTCCTCCTGGTGACTGTCTCTGATGAGTGTGGTGTGTTCTCCCTGTGTCTGTGTGGGTTTCCTCCGGGTGACTGTCTGTGAGGAGTTTGGTGTGTTCTCCCTGTGTCCGTGTGGGTTTCCTCCTGGTGACTGTCTCTGATGAGTGTGGTGTGTTCTCCCTGTGTCTGTGTGGGTTTCCTCCTGGTGACTGTCTGTGAGGAGTGTGGTGTGTTCTCCCTGTGTCTGTGTGAGTTTCCTCCGGGTGACTGTCTGTGAGGAGTTTGGTGTGTTCTCTCTGTGTCCGTGTGGGTTTCCTCCTGGTGACTGTCTCTGATGAGTGTGGTGTGTTCTCCCTGTGTCTGTGTGGGTTTCCTCCTGGTGACTGTCTGTGAGGAGTGTGGTGTGTTCTCCCTGTGTCTGTGTGGGTTTCCTCCGGGTGACTGTCTGTGAGGAGTTTGGTGTGTTCTCCCTGTGTCCGTGTGGGTTTCCTCCTGGTGACTGTCTCTGATGAGTGTGGTGTGTTCTCCCTGTGTCTGTGTGGGTTTCCTCCGGGTGCTGTGGTTTCCTCCCACACTGCAAAACCATACGTTGATAGGTGGATTGGCGACTCAAAAGTGTCCGTAGGTTTGAGTGAATGTGTGAGTGTGTGTGTTTCCCTCTGAAGGACTGGCGCCTCCTCCAGGGTGTATTCCTGCCTTGTGCCCAATGATTCCAGGTAGGCTCTGGACCCACTGCAACCCTGAACTGGATAAGAGTTACAGATAATGAATGAATCAATGTCTGCAATTAAATTTCTTGAAAACATAATGCAGCTATTATGCAGATGAGAATGACAAACCTGTATAATTCCACCAAAATTGCCTTCACAAAGTTTTAACTGAGCTCCTTTTGATTTTTCCACTCTGACTACTCATCAGCGTCAGCCGCCCTAAAACAAGACTTACATGTTGTAGACGTAATCTTCCACATGCTTTGTACAATTACACATTGTCACCAGAGAGGTCTCTAAATCACCAAATCCCCCAAATGTAAGGACTCTCCCTTAAATCAGTACGCTTATTTCTAGCTGCTAATTGTATACAAGAATGACTGGAGAGACGTAGTCCCTGCAGTCTGCGTAAGATGCAGCACAAAATAAAAAAAAAGTGTGTTGTTGCTGGGCTCCAGATCCCCAAATGAATATGTAAATATACTGAAATATATTCATTTTTAAATATGTCCTTTCAAAGTGTCCTCTTCAACGGCACATCATGCTGAAACTTACAGATGTGTCCTAAAAAACAAGCTCAGTGATCCTCATCATTGTGATGAATGGAAGTATGTATGTCATGCACAGATTTCTGTGAATATACTGAGGCCTATCTGCATGCACAAAGACCCATTTCAGGTCAGAGGTGTTAATGACTGTTAGAACTGCTCTGGGGTAATAATGTGTATTATTAAATGTAGCCACTCTAATTACACTTGACGGTTGTCAAAAGGGTTCAACGCAAACCACTCACAGTGCACACTGTTCTACAATTCTTACACTTACGTTACAGGCCTTTGGCAGACACACATTCAGAGCGACTTACAATTGCAACAAGTTAAAGATGTAGGTTAATGCAGTATAAGGAGTTTTGCCCAGTGACACTTACTGGTACAGCGTAGTTCCTGCTCACTGATTCCTTGTTTGATGTGTAGCTCCAGTGGTGTTACACACTACACTACAACATCCGTCATTCCTATCTCAGATGGAAGTTATACCTAAAAATGAGCAGCTGTTTATGGTATAAACCCAGCGTTATAAATCCAGAGTGAAAAAAGATGAACTACACCAAGGGCGAGATGATGAATTGCATGACTTTCAAAATGAATGGAGGCATCCAAGTATTTAAATTTTTAAAATGCTTTCATTCTCTGTGTGCTGTCAGGCGAGCTGATGGGGAGCCATTTAAGATGTCACAAATTTAGTAAACATTCCCCCTTAAAGCCTGAGGGGTTTAAAAAAAAAAAACACCACCTCTCTGACCGCCTGTATTTTTTAAAAAACTATTTTTCTGTGCCCTTTCAACTGAAAGAAACAGCAGTGCACTCCGCTGGTCTGGATGATGGTAATGCATTCATGAGGGTCACAGGTATAGTCATTCTGTACCCATCATGCCATATCAGATCTCAGAAGAGAACCAGCCACCTACTGAAAACACTGCAGCAACACGTGGTGCAGGAACACTTGTATATCCAGATGCAATCATAAAACTGAGTACCGTTTGTGTGTGTGTGTGTGTGTGTGTGTGTACATGAACATCTGTTCTTACATAAGACTTCAGGACAAGTTAAGGATATTAATTAGTAGCCAATCCTCATTCACTGCAGCCTCTAATAAAGGATTTACTTTACATTTTTTTACATTTGCATGCAGGATTCGGTTTAGATGTACGATTGGCTGTGGATCACAAACACTACAACTCACCCTGAAGATTCTGGATGGATCAGAGGGGTTGAGTACACCCTCTGCAAGCAGTTAGAGAAAATGAATGAATGAATATTTGTGGACATTATTATTGAAAAATGCACAATAATAAATGTATGTGAGTACTTTCTTGGGCGTAGCAATAAAATATAAAAATATTATCAATTTACACTTCAGGGCAGCATGGAGATGGTACAGGTAATGCTGCTGCCACAAGGCCCCAGGGTCCTAGGTTTGATCCCCTTCAGTGTCTGAGGGTCCAAGTTTCAACCTTCGCCTTGGGTGTGTGTTCTCCCTGTGTGAGCCAGGTAGGCTCCGGAATCACTGGGCGACCCTAAACTGGATAAGCTGTTACAGACAATAAATAAATCCATCCATCCATCCATTATCTGTAAGCGCTTATCCAATTCAGGGTCACGGTGGGTCCAGAGCCGACCTGGAATCATTGGGCGCAAGGCGGGAATACACCCTGGAGGGGGCGCCAGTCCTTCACAGGGCAACACACACACTCACACATTCACTCACACGGTCACTTTTGAGTCACCAATCCACCTACCAACGTGTGTTTTTGGACTGTGGGAGGAAACCCACACGGACACGGGGAGAACACAACACACTCCTCACAGACAGTCACCCGGAGGAAACCCACACAGACACAGGGAGAACACACCACACTCCTCACAGACAGTCACCCGGAGCAGGAATCGAACCCATAACCTCCAGGTCCCTGGAGCTGTGTGACTGCGACACTACCTAGGAATCAAACCCACAACCTCCAGGTCCCTGGAGCTGCGTGACTGCGACACTACCTGTCATTTAATAGTACCTCTGTCACTGCTACTCCAGGCTCAGTATGGCAGAAACTACACTACGTAAATTTTAGGGAGAGGTAGGAACCCCATAACCCCCAGTATTTTAATTACAAAGCTGTAAAAATAAAATTACACTCTGCCACTGCAGGGGGAGCCCAGGAGCACAATTACCAAATATTACCTAGTATTCCTTTAACATGGGGCATTTCCAAAGAGCTGCAGCTCGGCCAGGACCCCAGTGACTTAAGGGGTCTAGTTAATAAAGATCACTGAGTGAAACACAGCTTGAATTTCCAGAGCTCAAACCGTTACATTAAAGCAGTAAAAGGGTAGAGCACGACACCCTCCCCTTCCGTCTGAGCTATGTTGGTCAAGCCTGGAGCATGTGGTTGTGTTTGGCTGGCAGGGATATTAAGGGACCCTCCTAAAGCACGACTCATCCCATGTAAAAATAGAATATGGCTGGCCTGAGCAGCATGCTACTTCAACACTCCATTAAAGCACGCCAGTTCAGCTTGGACTGGTAACCATAGAGACAAGAGGAGTGCCGCTGAAAAAGGCTCAGAGTCGGGTGTGGGGTGGGGGGGGGGGGGGGTAGTGTGAATGAAAGTGGTGTTGTGCATATAGTAGAAAAGCCAGAAGTAAAGCTAACAAAGCCAATTGTCTTTAGGTCCAGCAGCCCTCTGCTGGTTTAGTTTGCCACATCAGTAAAAGCCACTTCTCACTCGGATTCGAAAATTAGTTTCGCATTGCCAGTGTCTCTATGGGAGAGTCTGGTAACTTCCCCCACTTAAATGTGACCAGGAACCGCCCAGTACGGCAGGACAAGAAATTTGACTGACACGCAAACATACCAGTACGTCAGACCAGTACCAGAGCCAGTACAGTGCGTATATGCAGATACACAGAGAGCCAATCAGAATGTAACTGGCAGAATCCTGACAGTGAGACCAGCTTATTTCACAGCCAATAACCTTGCGCCTTCTTGTGCATGCGCATATGCACTGACGCCTGTAACTACACAACTACGTCTGCGCTGTGGACGTTTGTTTATCAGTAAGAAGTTTCAGGGAGATAGTAAACATCAAACACAAGGAAGCTCGGACACAAGCTTTCTGAGAAAACTGCAGCGTGCTGCTCAAAGCTCAGACAATAACACACCTCCCTAATCCAGCTCCAACAACTTTATCAGAGATAAATGTGTGGCACAAGAAAAAAGTGCTGAACCTCTTGCAGCAGCTGTTTGTGCGTGAGTGTGTGTGTGTGAGAGTGGGAGTTAGTTATGAGATTTTATCCGTATTTCAGCATATAAATTATGTAATATACCTTCTGAACAACAATAGCAACGCTGTGTTTACATCACCTAATAAAACCGCTAAGTAAGACTAAAGTGGGACGTGCCTTCAGGGTTTTTGTACTGTCTGTGCACAATATTGTTTTCTGTACTCCAGTATTCTATTCTATTATTATAATGTATTATATTATTATTATTATATGTAATTTCAGTGAATCCCTACTCTAAAGGTAAGAGCTTGCATGTGTCTGAGACCTGCCTCACTGGTGGCATTAGTTAAGAGAATTCTCGCCTTCTTCACTGTTGCCACATTTGTTGTCAGTAATGTTTAACTCTGATTTGCGCCCTCTACTGGATGCATTGCACCACATCCACGCCAACGTGAAGGACATCTGGAAGTATGTAAGCAGTGATAAACATATATTTCATAACATATATCTCAATACTAGGATCATGCTTTAATCATTCATTCATTCATTATCTGTAACCTTTATCCAGTTCAGGGTCGCGGTGGGTCCAGAGCCTACCTGGAATCATTGGGCGCAAGGCGGGAATACACCCTGGAGGGGGCGCCAGTCCTTCACAGGGCAACACACACACTCACACACTCACTTTTGAGTCGCCAATCTACCTACCAACGTGTGTTTTTGGACTGTGGGAGGAAACTGGAGCACCCGGAGGAAACCCACGTGGACACTGGGAGAACACACCAACTCCTCACAGACAGTCACCCAGAGCGGGAGTCGAACCCACAGTGTGACTGTGACACTACCTGCTGCGCCACTGTGCCGCCATGCTTTAATCACTGAAACATAAAACATTTAACCCAAGTTTCTCAACGATTTCACGGTCAATTCCAAGTCAGTGGACCACTGTTGTTGTGCTTGGAAAAAGTTTTTACAGTGAGATGTCCATCCCAGACGTGGGGTTTTGTTCTCATTATAAACTTATGACGACCACTGGAACATAATCTTGTTGACAACCATTTTCTGAAAGTTATGGTGATATTCGGAGTTTTGCTGTACTGGTCATCGAGGGAGAAGCTTGAATAAGATGTCTGCTTAACCCTTGTGTTGTCTTGCGGGTCAAAAGTGACCCACTACCATGTTTAGCTGTAGAAAAAATACCTTAAACTATCTTTTTCCAACTTGAAATTTTATGACTTTTCCTAAAGAGACCCCTTCATTAGAAAAAATGATACTTTGTTTTTGTTTATGTTTCCATGTGAGCTGTACACCACTAGGGTACAAAGATTGTCTTATGGGTCATTTTTGACCCGTGAATTATAAAAGCATTTAAACACCAGAAAAAAGTTCAAAGGCCACACACAAATTCTCTCTAAAACACACACACACACACACACACACACACATAAAAGAAACTCCGGCCTAATAACACATGATCAGTTCTTAGGTCGGAGTTTCTTTGATGGGACCCTGAATCAGAGTACCCCAGTTGGTTGCTTGCTGAAGCCATGAATAGACATTTCAGTGCCCAACAGGTCCTGGATGAGATATTTTCAGGAGCTCTGGAGGAACAAGAGGATGTATCTGAAGAGGAAGATGGGGAGGAATGCAACCCAGAGGATGATGCATCTTCAGATGAAGAAGAAGAGGAATTCCCTCACGCTGACAGAGAGACTTTTTTGTCAAAGAACGGCAAAATTACATGGTCCTCATCAAATTCAGACAGCAACCAGGGAAGAACAGCAGCATCAAACATCATAAGGATGACTCCAGGGCCAACAAGGTATTCGGCTGCCCATGTCCAAGACATTTTATCCACCTTTCTCCTGTTCATCACACCAGCCATCGAAAAAATCATCCTGGGAAACACAAATTTGTAGGGTTTCCGGAAATATGGAGAAAACTGGAAAAAATGGATGAGATTGACCTGCGTGGCTACATAGGGCTTTTGATGGCAGGAGATCAACCCAACCTGGATGTCAGGGAAGAAAAACAAGAGAAGGATGTTCCTTGAGTAGTTGAGAAAGGCTCTTGTCCCCGTGTATTGAGAGAAGGAAGCGCCTGCCCCGCACAGAAGCCTCTGCAGCCATTGTGGAAGCTGTTCAGGGAGTTGCATCTTGTTCTGATCCCCCTGAGTCTGCAGGTGGGTCACTCAAAAGAAAAAGGTGCCAGTTCTGCCCCTGGAAGAAGGACTGCAAGACAAAAGCTGTGTGCTGCACATGTGAGAAATACATCTGCAAAGCTCATTCTCATGTTCGCACATACTGTCCTACATGTGCTAAATAGAGTTTATGTTGAATATTGTTCACAAAATCAAGCAACATTTTGCTGTTTTGTTAGTGTTATGAGAGAAATATTTTTATAATTCACTTCCTAAAAAATATAAAATAAAAACTGTTGACAAAAAAGTTCCAGATTGTTGACTGTCTTTTCCCTTTCAATATAATTAATTCAGAAGTAATAACTTCACATTTATATTATAGCAATAATAAACCTCTACTGTGTAAAAGAAAACTGTTGTGACAGTGTAATCTTTTTCACTGGTGATCTTCTTGTATTGTGTAATAAGCTTTGGTAGGGCGGGTCATTTTTGACCCATAGGACAAGTGGAGTAAACAGAATGTTAAGATCGCACAAGGGTTAATGGAGAGAGAGATGGGTCTGTCATTCCTATACAGCACAGTGATAATGTCATGTCACTCACATCCCACAGGTGGTTTTAATCAAGTCATTAGCCTCTGCCACAAGCTAGGATCTCATTACCCCATATTCTGAAAGGTCAGTGCTCCTGTGAGGGGTTCACACACACACACACACACACACACACACACACACACACACACACACACACACACGCACACACACACACACACACACACACATACATACACATACATATATATACACACACACACAACTCTTTTAACTGGTGATAATCAATCTGTTACCAAAAAGAGCCAGAAAAATAAAATTCCCTCATCTCTCTGAGCCAGTCACTCACTTTTTGTTCTTCCTCATCATCGTCGTCATCATTATCATCCTCTAAATTGACTAATTTTTTTTTTTTTAACTCAGCTTCAGAAAAGAAAATGAAGGCCCTTGTGAACCGCCAAGCAAAGAAATCAAATATTCAGACACTGACATTCTCTCAGACTTTTTTTCATCTGATATTATTTGTCTAAAGCTTTCTGAAGCAGACGACACTCCAGAAGTCTGTGGTTTATAAAACTTTTGAAAACAGTCCACAGAAAATAATCTGGAACAGGCATCTCACTAAACTGCCAAATGTATTGCACATTACAAAGCACAGCCTGTAGAGGCTATTTTTTCTTCTTTATCTCCAAAATAAATATCCAGAGTTCACCCGCTAAGAAACAAAAACAAAAACACATTTGGGTTCTTCTAAAAAAAATTGGACGCTGATATAAAACAGTCCCTAATGATGGGGACACACTGAGCTCGTCTTTAAAATAAGATTGTCGGAAAGACACCCGTCACTTTGTTATGGATCTATTGTTGGTATTCTTTAATTTCTCCATCTGTATTTCTTCGATCTGTATTTAGTTTAAAAAACTAGTATGAAAACTAAGAGCTAAATCAGATACTTCTTTAAAGCCCACTTAATGGACCTCCATGAATATTCCACATTATTGTAGTTACTGACATATTTAAGTATGAATTAAAATGAAAATAGTAGCTTAATTTGCTTTAAAACTGACAATTTTATTAAATTGACGGAAAAACCCGAGCTCGCTACGGAAATTCTTGAACGCAACCGTGACGTCACTGGTGGACAACAGCTGAACAACGCCGCGGTAAAACACCGTTATGACTGACTGTTATGACAGTATCTAGCTAAATAACCAACATTATTCATGACAATAGCCTAGCAATAAGCTAAACTCAAATGTAGAGGTACCGTTATTCTTGTAAATGTGATCGAAGTCGAACTCGAAATTATCCGACACTATAAACCTCCGTAATGCAGCTACGTAGCCGAGTATAATCTGAGCACCGAGTTTAGCGAGTCAAGCTAACGTTAACTAACACCAACTAAAACAGGCGAAGTGAGTGTCCTTACCCTGTTTACCTCCATGTTACAGAGGCTCTTGAACACCTTTCGTTGGTGTCCTTACATGCCCATATTGTTGGAAAAGCGCCAGTGAAATGAGCTACAGATAACGGAGTGAGCGGATGGTCCTTTCCAAAGTGCCCGTTTAAAGTTGAGAAATTTAGTCCATTTTCTGGATATTTTGGGATCTTTGGGTCATTTGTTCACAGATGTCTCACTGTACATTGAATGATTGCAGCCAAAAACAACACACCTTTTCATCATTTTGCATTAAATTAAGTGCAGCTTCTAGAGTTGTTGTCCACCATCTACGTCACAGGCAAGACGCCTATTAGAGTTTCCCAACACCGTTGGGGGGGGGGGGGGGGAACAATGGTCTTATTCCTTGAATTAGTAAGAAATAATATATTTTCTGACTATCAATAAACACAAGTTAGGAACTCAAATTCCACTGTATTTATTTGTTTGACACTTTCATATCACTGCTGCTTAGCCTTTAAGAGATGTGTCTCTCTACAGAAATCCAGCCTTTTAGCCTTTTAGGTTGTGAATTTACAAAATTTTCAAAAAATATTGTCCTGGAATTTGAGGGGTACTACTGGATGTTGAGAAAAGTAGATACAGTAGCATGGCGAAAAACCACAGAGTGCTGTGTTTTGATATCAGGGCAATTCCAAACAGAATCACTTTCTTTCTTATAGACACTAAACCTATCACTCAGTGTGTGAAGTGTGAACATCTTTAGCACTGTTGCTTCCTTGTGATATTACACAGAATATCTGATACTAACTCACAACTTTCTGAAGAATCCTGACACTCACGCTCAGCGATATTCAGCCGGGAGCTGAACTTCACATGTGGAAGCTCTCCAAGTGTGTTAATTACTGTGAAGTGGGTGAAGAGTCCTACACTGTAAAATAGTATCGGAGTGGCAGAGTAAAAGTGCAGCCACAGGACCAACAGCTCGTCCAGAACAGCTATAGGAAACTGACTGGAAACTTATAGAAATGAAGTGATCTTTGATTTTGTCACTGTATTATTTATAAGAAGAAATATGAAGCAACTTTTTCATTGACTCTATCGAGATATGGCTGTCCGCGCCTGGTAATTTAATCACACAAAGATCCATTGTTATTAAAGATCTGCTATCTCACATTAATGCAAGCTTTTTAATCAGTTCTTTTAGGCCAGAACAGTCTGTGCTCAACAGTGTAATATATATATTTATATACAAAATTCTTACATTTCTTGTGTAACATCTGCTGACTTGGTGCATGGTGGTTTTTGATTTAATAACATTTTAATTACATTTTTAATACATCTTTTTAAATTGTAAATATATGTCTTAATATCTCTACAACTTTCAATCATTATCTGTAACCCTTATCCAGTTCAGGGTCACGGTGGGTCCAGAGCCTACCTGGAATCATTGGGTGCAAAGCGGGAATACACCCTGGAGGGGGCGCCAGTTCTTCATAGGGCAACACAGACACACACACACATACGGACACTTTTGAGTCACCAATCCACCAGCGTGTGTTTTTGGACTGTGGGAGGAAACTGGAGCACCCGGAGGAAACCCACACGGACACAGGGAGAACACACCACACTCCTCACAGACAGTCACCCAGAGGAAACCCACGCGGACACAGGGAGAACACACCACACTCCTCACAGGCAGTCACCCGGAGGAAACCCACGCGGACACAGGGAGAACACACCACACTCCTCACAGGCAGTCACCCAGAGGAAACCCACGCAGACACAGGGAGAACACACCACACTCCTCACAGGCAGTCACCCGGAGGAAACCCACGCGGACACAGGGAGAACACACCACACTCCTCACAGGCAGTCACCCGGAGCGGGAATCGAACCCACAACCTCCAGGCCCCTGGAGCTGTGTGACTGCGACACTACCTGCTGCGCCACCGTGCTGCCTATCTCTACAACAGCAAATCACATTTTTTTTGTAAGGAATCACAGTGATTTGCCTCAGAATTTCAATGTTTTTAAGCAGCACAAATTTCTTTACAACAATAGGTGGTTCCTTTACAACAGTTTGCCAAAGTGACTGCTTAAAAATTGTACGGTGGGTGGGTGAACCTTGTCATTCAAGGTGTGCCAGACACTGTGGATAACATCCTAAAAGCTTGCAGAATCCCAAAAGCAAATATGTCAAAACAGCAGGGTGTATATTGGCTTCAGAAACAATGCCCACCGTGTGAAACTGCAAAGAAAACCCAGAGAGATTTAGAGAGATTATTATGTCTCTCTTAAGGAAATGTGTGTGAGGTAAAACATGTAGACTGTCTAACACTCCTGTGATAGGAACATCATGCAGGAAGCATTGAGAATGCTGGCTTTAACACATCAAGCTGGCATAATGAATGAATAACAACATGTCTATCACTCTCCGGCGTCTCCATCCTCTCTACCTCCTTTCAGGACGCAGAGATGCGCTGTTTTGTGTTCAAATCTGAATGAGGACATTGTTTGCGGTAATTCATTCACCTCCTTGCTAAAAACAAATCTAACCACTTAGCCATAGCGTCCTTGTCAATGAATCACTGCCCGTTGGATTGAGAGGAGTTCCCCCGAATGTTGCCATGGGAACCAGGTGAAAATAGCACGCCTCTGTCAGTGTGAAAGTGTTAGCGTTTCCATGGCTCTCACATGTGGAGTGACGTCAGAAAGAGCACTATTATTGAATTTAGGGCATTTGTGTTTCCTGAACTGTTCTCACATTCCTCAGAGACCTGGCACTTCGATCTGCAAACTCACTTAATCATGAGGAGTTCTTAAAAAAGGCAACAAAGACACATTTTGAAATTTAAACATCCAAAATGATCAACATCTTGCCATGATCTTGTCGATCCTTCAAAACCTTCCACTGACAACAATAATATTTCATTCATTCACTCATTCAATATCTGTAACCCTTATCCAGTTCAGGGTCGCGGTGGGTCCAGAGCCTACCTGGAATCATTGGGCGCAAGGCAGGAATACACCCTGGAGGGGGCGCCAGTCCTTCACAGGGCAACACACACACACACACATTCACACCTATGGACACTTTTTTGAGTCACCAATCCACCTACCAACGTGTTGTTTTTGGACTGTCGGAGGAAACCGGAGCACCCAGAGGAAACCCACGCAGACACAGAGAGAACACACCACACTCCTCACAGACAGTCACCCGGAGGAAACCCACGCAGACACAGAGAGAACACACCACACTCCTCACAGACAGTCACCCGGAGGAAACCCACGCAGACACAGAGAGAACACACCACACTCCTCACAGACAGTCACCCAAAGGAAACCCACACAGACACAGAGAGAACACACCACACTCCTCACAGACAGTCACCCGGAGGAAACCCACGCAGACACAGGGAGAACACACCACACTCCTCACAGACAGTCACCCGGAGGAAACCCACACAGACACAGAGAGAACACACCACACTCCTCACAGACAGTCACCCGGAGGAAACCCACGCAGAGACAGGAAGAACACACCACACTCCTCACAGACAGTCACCCGGAGGAAACCCACACAGACACAGGGAGAACACACCACACTCCTCACAGACAGTCACCCGGAGGAAACCCACACAGACACAGGGAGAACACACCACACTCCTCACAGACAGTCACCGGGAGCGGGAATCAAACCCCCAATCTCCAGGTCCCTGGAGCTGTGTGACTGCGACACTACCTGCTGCCCATATAATTAGAAAGATAGTACAAATGTGAAATAAGTTATTGCTTATTGGAGAGAAAACATTATATTGACACATTTGTTTATACTGACACATATCTATTGAAACAAGGCAGCAGTTAACAATAATTTTGCAATGAATTCCACAGATCGTTGAACTTACTTTCACCAGAGACACCAGAGATTAAATGTGATCCTACATTTTTATTTTAAACGAGTCAGCTGTCTACAAACATCAGTGAAGCTGCACGAATTGTGAGAAAAGCTGAACAGACTGATGAGAGGATGCTACCAAGTTCAAGGACCCTAAAATGTGATGAGATTATGCGTCTCCCAAACAAAACAAAACAGAGGGAATAATGTTTCCAAACTATTAGCTAGAGAAAAAATATTTTTGAATATAAAACTAGAAAAGTAGGAACACTAGGGAAACTAAGGAATGAAGGTTTCTTAATAAGTCCCCAAAACTGTGATGTATTCACAGACATTCCATAAAATGACAAAAAAATGAATACAATAAAATCACCATAATTGGGCAGGGTTTCCCAAAATCGGATCCTTAAGTGGTAGAGTGAGCATCACACGGAACACTCTCTCTCCTTTTTAAGATCGTCTTAACACTGATATAGATGTTTTTGGGAAACTGAGCCCTGATCATTAGACAGGGAAGTGAAGTGCTCTCAGATATTCATTCAAATGACCCAAAGTTATCAAGGAAACCCCAATCAAAGAAACAAACTCAGGAAGGGAAAAATAAATAAAATAAATAAAGGTTCCAACATCCCTCTGTAAACAAAACATACAAGAAACAGAGGGGACAATATGAACAAGTTCCCAAACCCAAAAAAACTTTTCACAGTGGTGGCAACCAGAGGATTTTTTTTTAACTTTAGGAAGTGCTATAAAACAAATTTATACGTTCTCAAAACCCATTTAAAAACAAGTAAATTGCTTTAAATGGTTAATACTGAGTTGCACCTGATGTTGACAACTGAGAAGCACAAAAAGGGTTTGTCAGTTTAATCCAACCCAGTAAACATTTAGCCGTTGATTCAACGTTGAAATAACGTAATGACTGCCGTTTAACCAACGTTCTCTTAAGGTTGCAAATGAAAGTTGAAAATACGTCCAAACACAGACATTGAAAAGACGACTATTAGACGTTTTTTGGACGTCCATTGACGTTATTAATTGGTCCCGAAATAAATTACTTGAATAAAACGCGTTTTGGACGTCCACTGACGTTATCGATTGGTCACCACTTAACTAACTTATTACGATGGATTTTGGACGTCCATTGACGTTTAAAATATGACCTTGACGGACAGACTACTTTTAGACCTATTTTGAACGTCCAGGGACGTTCCTTGTTTACTGGGGAATATACTAGGTTACTTTTATTTAAATCATAATTGTAATTTGAATAAGACAACAGGAAGTAAAATGTGTAACATTGACACTAGCAATATAAAAAATAAATACTCCATTATTACCTCAAAAACACTTCAAATAATCGTCTGTCCTTTCTCACTTATTTCAGGTAGCACACAAACTGTTCAGTGTTAAGAAAAAAACCTCCACAGAGCACAAGAATGTCAACTTAAATAACTAAATAAAAACCTCATCTCTGTAACCGAGGAAACTGCAGAAACACGTCCTCAGTCAAAACGCAACTAACTTCACAAAATGGTGTGGAGGAGGCTTTCCTCTGAGAACGAAGGCAAACAAAGTCTTTAAAACCCACGAAAGTGTTTTTAAGTTCTTTATACTTCCAGTAAACTTAAGTAAATCTGTCAGGGACGCAGTATTTGTCCGAAGAAAACCCCTCAGGAAACAGCCGAAGAGAGAAAGAGACCGAGCGCCTGTCCAAACGCTTCACGCTCGAGAAGCCCGGAGCGAGGGCGCGTGGCACTATAGCCGGGTCGCGCGCCGCTTACCTTGGGGTTGAGCACGAGCTGTTGCTCGTCGTAGTGCAGCAGCGCCACGGAGTTGGACTCGGAGTTGTTGACGAAGATCTGCAGGCACGGGTAGAGCGAGGTGCCGCGGCAGTCGGCACCGCACGTGAACACACACTCGAAGCGCTCGTCGAGGCAGCTGACGGAGATCACCGTGCAGTTGGCGGGCTTGCTCCGGAGGCTTTGCAAGGCGGGGCTCAGCCAGCAGAAACACAGGATGAAGAGCGAGAGGATGCCGCACGCGATGAGGAACAGCCCGAGACGGATGCTCTTGTCCTCCGCCTCCGAGTACTCGTAGGAGACCCTGATCTTAGCCATCGCGCGCATAGGAAAGCGTTCATAAAAGCGTACCGAGAGAGGCTCGCGCCCCGGCGCTGGGCTATACACCGCACCGGGGGTCCTCCTAAGATCGTCCACAACTTCCCTCGCGCGCCATCCTACTCCTGTACGAGAAGTCAGGGCTCGAGTTTGTCTCGTGCCGTCGGTGTGTTAAGTATGAGGATGGATGGAAGTTGTCTCCCTCCGCCCCTCCGCCCCTCCTCCCTCTCTCTCTCTCTCTCTCTCTCTCTCCCTCTTTCACGCGCGTTATTCCTGATGCATGTCACAACTGTCCGTCAACGCTGGGATTGGACGCTGCATGCGGGATTAGCTAAGCCTCTTATGTAGAACGAGCACCGGCTCCGGGATAAACGTGGCCTTTGACCGGAGCGCTCTCGGCGTCCATCATCACAGCGGCGTCTTTTTTTTCCCCTCCACCTCTTTACATACAAGCCCCGCCTTCTACGCTACTACTGGCTAGTGTTCATTTTTCGCTCAGGATTGTTTATGACTACAAAGAAACAGCCAATCAAAGCGCAGTCAGCGAAATATCATCAGCCAATCAGAGCGCTGGGACGTAAAACGGGTGGGAATTGTATCAAGCTTTTGAACACAAGGCGCTGATAAGCGATATATTTCATTTCTTATGGACGTTGAAATAAAACAAATCATAGAAGTATGAATGGTTAAGATGTAATTCGTGGGACCTATTATTAAAGGCTGCTGTGAGAATGACCACTTTTAAAATACAAATAAAAATGGAGATTGGAGAGTAGAAACCAGACAGTGACCTACTTCAGAAAGTATTCATTTTTAATATTCACACCAATGCCACCCACACCTGCTGCCTGCACTGAATAATACAACACAAATCCTTCAGAATACGCTGTCAGACATACTCTACCTGAAAATATTACTCTCCAGGCCTTGTTTTCCCAAGACCCTTTCTGAAACTTTTAGAAACCAATTCCTCAGAATGTATTGGCACTTTCCACTGCACTGGTTCCTACTTGACTCTGCTCTGCTTTTCAACTGGTCCCAATACCAGCAAATTTCGTACCTAGTACCTGGGACAGGGTACTTTTTAGTACCTGCTCACTTTTGTTTCTAAGTGAGTTGAGTATGGACTATACATGAAGTGTAAACCCTGAGTGCTGATTGGACAGTGAGACTTCCCAGTAAACAATTAGCTGTTGATTCAACGTTATATAAATAACGTAATGACTGCCGTTTAATCAACGTTTTCTTAAGGCTGAAAATGAAAGTTGAAAAGACGTCCAAACACAGACATTGAAGAGACGACTATTAGACGTATTTTGGACGTCCATTGACGTTATTAATTGCTCCCAAAATAAATTACTTGTATAAAACGCATTTTGGACGTCCACTGACGTTATCGATTGGTCACCACTTAACTAACTTATTAAGATGGATTTTGGACGTCCATTGACGTTTAAAATATGTCCTTGACGGACAGACTACTTTTAGACCTATTTTGAACGTCCAGAGACGTTCCTTGTTTATTCATTTATTCATTCATTATCTGTAACCCTTATCCAATTCAGGGTCGCAGTGGGTCCAGAGCCTACCTGGAATCATTGGGCGCAAGGCGGGGAAAACACCCTGGAGGGGGCGCCAGTCCTTCACAGGGCAACGTTCCTTGTTTACTGGGTTGTAAATTATGACAAAATGCAGACATCCACAAAACTAAACATCTGTATAATCTTCAAGATACATTAGAAATCACATATTTTTATCCAACACAAAATGGCAGCTGCCATGTTGAAATCCTACCATGTTCGTTTGAAGATGTTCAAATGCTTCTTGGGAAGAATCCAGTGAGATTTACACTGATCTGTCAGAACCCACACACGGCCATGTTCAGTCCCAATAACAAAAAACAACATCCAAATACACAACAAGCAAACAGTAGTTAATGTTATCATTGCTGTTGTTGTGGTTTCCAAACCCTTTGATTCCTGTCGGAGACAGTGTTTTGCAACGTCATCAGCTATATTTTAAATGGGAGCTGTGCCAGTGGAAAACCAACCGGTACCTTGGACCAAAATAGAGTAAAACCAAGTATAAAGTAGGTACCATGCAGTGGAAAAGTGCAAGTGTCCAAAAGCTTGTAGATAATCATTTACAGTTATTAGATTATTCAGCTACTTTATGACATATGTTCATTTTTACATTGCATAGTAGTAGTCTCTGCAGTTTATCCGTCTCCATCGCAGTGAACACACTCACTAGTAACTGGGGCAATAAGCGCATACACACCCAGAGCGGAGGGTAGCCACTTGTGTCTTAAGTGTCTTGCTCAAGGGCACTTCATCTGTGGATGCTGAGGCAGGGGACAGCGCAGTTTCTTCACTCCCAATGTGCCCCCTTTTTCCTTCCAGTCCCAGGGATCAATTCAATGACCACTCAGTCCTAAGACTGGACCTGACGTTTAGGCCTCAGCTGCCCCTTAACACACAGGTGCCATGTTTGCCATAGAGAAGGACTGACCCACTGATTAGAAGCTCAGGAACAGCTGAACATGGGCCGATGCCAAATGCTGAGGACTGTGGAATTGCTTTCTCTGGAGCGACGAAGCTCCCTCCATCCAATACATTTGGAAAGAGATGGGGTGGCCTTAACGATCCTCAACTAATGATCCACAATGACCTTGCTAATGCTTGTGTGGCTCAGTGCCATCAAATCCTCACAGATATGTTTCAATATCCTGTGCAAAGCCCTTTCTGAAGAGTGCAGGCTGCAGCTAGAGATATATTTGGACCTCTGATCTGGACCTGGATTTCTGGAAAGCTTCTTTGTGAAGACGTCTGTTTTGAAATTAGACTGACACCTATAGGCCTGGATGTTAAAAGGATTCTGTACTAGATGTATTTGTTAACATGTCTGCACCCGTGTGAGGGACACACTCTGTGGAGTATAATGACGTAATATAAAATATATTTAAAATAATAATATTTTAAAGATTGTTATTAACAACAGCAGTTTCATTTAGTGTCATGTGCTCTGTACATTTTCCAATCCTTACGCACCTGATTGACTGTATCAGCTGCTTCCTCAGCCCCAAGCCCTGGCAGAGAATTTGGAGCAGGAAGATTTGTTAAAGACATGTATTGGGACCAGGACCAAGAAACTGTATCTTCATACGTCAGTACATACGCCATTAGACTTTTAAAACCTCAACATCAAAGGACAGATCCCTCGTCACATATATCAGTGGTGAAAATTCTTGTCTGTGCACCCCAGCTGCACACACACACACACACACACACACACAAGAAGGGTATCACACAATCTGACACTTACTTTCAACTTTGGATCAGCAAACAACAACTGCTCTGTCAGTTTCTGAAAACTCTCCGCTCTGCTGTTGAGACATCTCCCTCAGTCGGAGCCAAAACCTGGTTCGCCAGGGTGTTATACACAAATACATCATAAAAAATGCTTAAAAATACAGCCTCTAGTGGGCTCCTGGCCTGGATTTAATGGTTCTAGAAAAAATGTTAAAGCTTTGCATTGTATGTTATATCAAATACAGATCAGCCACATTTTTAAAGGAGTTTCATTGTATCTAAACTCATTTTTATAGCTCCTGTGGGCCTACAGATACATGTTGTAATTGTACAATTACAGACTGCAATCCATATGTTGCTCTGCAAGCTTTTTGCAAGCTTTGAAAGCTTACCTTTTTGGAGACGCTAGGTTTTCTATCTGAAAGAAATGTCATGGTGCTGTACAAATGTCAGAAACCACTCTTCCACGTTCATGATTTCCAGTAAAATGTAAGCCCTTCATTTTTCTGTGCAAGACCTCGGCTCTGAACCTTAAAAGTGAGTTCTTTGGGCCCTATATTTCAAAATATTTAATTAGTGTCAAGGAAACAAAAGAGACATTTCTTGGGTGCATTTGACAGATCATAAACTGGGACAGCCTTCAGTGGAGAAGAACCTGAGGAGATCATATATAAGATAAACCACCTGCAAGAAGAAAAAAAAGAAAAACCACCTGCAGGGCATCTATGGAAAATACGCCAAAGACCTAGAATTTCCAAAAGAGACATACACTCTTAAAGATAAAGGTGCTACAAAAGGTTCTTCAAGCGATGCCATAGAAGAACAACTTTTGGTTGCATAAAGAACCATCCATCCATCCATTATCTGTAAGCGCTTATCCAGTTCAGAGTCATGGTGGGTCCAGAGCCTAACTGGAATCATTGGGCGCAAGGCGGGAATACACCCTGAAGGGGTGCCAGTCCTTCACAGGGCAACACACACACACTCACACATTCTCTCACACACTCACACCTATGGACACTTTTGAGTCTCCAATCCACCTACCAACGTGTGTTTTTGGACCGTGGGAGGACACTGGAGCACCCGGAGGAAACCCACACGGACACAAGGAGAACACACCACACTCCTCACAGACAGTCACCCAGAGAAAACCCACACAGACACAGGGAGAACACACCACACTCCTCACAGACAGTCACCCAGAGGAAACCCACGCAGACACAGGGAGAACACACCAACTCCTCACAGACAGTCACCCGGAGGAAACCCACACGGACACAGGGAGAACACACCACACTCCTCACAGACAGTCACCTGGAGGAAACCCACGCAGACACAGGGAGAACACAACACACTCCTCACAGACAGTCACCCGGAGGAAACCCACACGGACACAGGGAGAACACACCACACTCCTCACAGACAGTCACCCAGAGGAAACCAACGCAGACACAGGGAGAACACAACACACTCCTCACAGACAGTCACCCGGAGGAAACCCACACGGACACAGGGAGAACACACCACACTCCTCACAGACAGTCACCCGGAGGAAACCCACGCAGACACAGGGAGAACACAACACACTCCTCACAGACAGTCACCCGGAGGAAACCCACACGGACACAGGGAGAACACACCACACTCCTCACAGACAGTCACCCGGAGGAAACCCACGCAGACACAGGGAGAACACAACACACTCCTCACAGACAGTCACCCGGAGGAAACCCACACGGACACAGGGAGAACACACCACACTCCTCACAGACAGTCACCTGGAGGAAACCCACGCAGACACAGGGAGAACACACCACACTCCTCACAGACAGTCACCCGGAGCGGGAATCGAACCCACAACTTCCAGTAAATGCAGGCCTGCATTGTGAGAAGAGGGTGAAGCTGACTGCATGGGAGTAGTAGACAAGTCAATGGTCACCTAGTGGAAGTGGAATCATGTGATGCGCCATGTACGGCATATGACCTGATAAACAGAGATCATTCATTAATTAGCTGTAAGTACTTTTCCAGTTCAGGGTCGCGGTGGGTCCAGAGCCTTCCAGCCTTCCGCAAGGAGGGAATACACCCTGGAGGGGGTGCTAGTCCTTCACAGGGCAACACACACTCACACCTACGGACACTTTTGAGTCACCAATCCACCTACCAACGTGTGTTTTTGACTGTGGGAGGAAACCTGAGCACCCGGAGGAAACCCACGCGGACACAGGGAGAACACACCACACTCCTCACAGACAGTCACCCGGAGCGGGAATCAAACACACAACCTCCAGGTCCCTGGAACGATGTGACTGCGACACTACCTGCTGCACAAACAAAATATGCATAGCAACAGATGGACTACAGTGTGGAATTGTAAGTACAACATGCGACTGATAAAATGGTCAATGAGTGCAGAAACAAGGAGGTGGTTTGAATGTTATGGCTGATAAATGCATTTTAAATACAGCTCCCACAAAGAGCAACATTGTTGGATATGGAGTTAGACAAACATCACCTGTTGTGGTTTTAATGATGCTTTTTGTTACAGGTAAAAGCCCCAGTCTCTCTGAGAATTGTGGAAGTGTGTGTCCATGGGACCAATAACCTAGGTGTTGAAGATTTAGGGGTCTCAGAAATAGTCTAATGGGACAGACTCTCATAACACACACAAACACACACACACACTAAGCCAGCATTTATTGTTTCAGTATTTCTTCTGGAAGACCTTCTTTATGACCATATTATCTTTTTATAGTTATCGCCTTGGTCTCCTGTGAAAGCGATCGTCTCTAAAGGCACAAGGCTTCTGGTAAGGGGATTTTCTGCTGAGAGTTTGTGGCTGCCATGCTGTGTTTGCAGATATACATTTGCTGCTGCACTGTATGCAAAGAGAAGCCACTGTGAGATCTGCTGCCTGAGGCACATTAGTGATGCTGCTGATATTAGTTTCATCTTTGTGTTGTATGAGGATTAGGATGGAATCGTGATTAGCGACACCGTGCTAACTGGAGTGTTTATGGTCAAACACTGTTTGTAGAAATTCAGATGCACAGATGTGTTTATTTGATATTGAATCAGATTGGTGTCAAAGATTTATGAATGCAAACTGTACTTTATTATTTTGTTCATTCACCTTCTGTAACCACTTGGAACTCCTGTTCAGGGTCCAGGCCATCACACACTCACACCTGTGGACATCATCACACACTCACCCAGTCATTCACACACTCACACCTGTGGACATCATCACACACTCACCCAGTCACTCACACACTCACACCTGTGGACATCATCACACACTCACCCAGTCATTCACACACTCACACCTGTGGACATCATCACACACTCACCCAGTCATTCACACACTCACACCTGTGGACATCATCACACACTCACCCAGTCACTCACACACTCACACCTGTGGACATCATCACACACTCACCCAGTCACTCACACACTCACCCAGTCACTCACACACTCACACCTGTGGACATCATCACACACTCACCCAGTCACTCACACACTCACCCAGTCACTCACACACTCACACCTGTGGACATCATCACACACTCACCCAGTCACTCACACCTGTGGACATCATCACACACTCACCCAGTCACTCACACACTCACACCTGTGGACATCATCACACACTCACCCAGTCACTCACACACTCACACCTGTGGACATCATCACACACTCACCCAGTCACTCACACCTGTGGACATCATCACACACTCACTCAGTCACTCACACACTAACCCAGTCACTCACTAACTCACACCTGTGGACATCATCACATACTCACCCAGTCACTCACACACTCACACCTGTGGACATCATCACACACTCACCCAGTCATTCACACACTCACACCTGTGGACATCATCACACACTCACCCAGTCACTCACACACTCACACCTGTGGACATCATCACACACTCACCCAGTCACTCACACACTCACACCTGTGGACATCATCACACACTCACCCAGTCACTCACACACTCACACCTGTGGACATCATCACACACTCACCCAGTCACTCACACACTCACACCTGTGGACATCATCACACACTCACCCAGTCACTCACACCTGTGGACATCATCACACACTCACTCAGTCACTCACACACTAACCCAGTCACTCACTAACTCACACCTGTGGACATCATCACATACTCACCCAGTCACTCACACACTCACACCTGTGGACATCATCACACACTCACCCAGTCACTCACACACTCACACCTGTGGACATCATCACACACTCACCCAGTCACTCACACACTCACACCTGTGGACATCATCACATACTCACCCAGTCACTCACACACTCACACCTGTGGACATCATCACACACTCACCCAGTCACTCACACCTGTGCACAATGTCACACACATACTCGTTCTTGTGGAAAATGTCACACACTCACCCAGTCACTCACACCTGTGCACAATGTCACACTAACCCAGTCACTCACCCCTTTGGACAATGTCACACACTAACCCAGTCACTCACCCCTTTGGACAATGTCACACACTAACCCAGTCACTCACACACTCACCCCCTTGGACAATGTAACACATTAACCCAGTCACTCACACACTCACCCCCTTGGACAATGTCACACACTAACCCAGTCACTCACACACTTACCCAGTCACTCACACACTCACCCCTTTGGACAATGTCACACATTAACCCAGTCACTCACACACTCACCTAATCACTCACACACTCACCCCCTTGGACAATGTCACACACTAACCCAGTCACTCACACACTCACCCCTTTGGACAATGTCACACATTAACCCAGTCACTCACACACTCACCTAATCACTCACACACTAACCCAGTCATTCACACACTCACCCCCTTGGACAATGTCACACATTAACCCAGTCACTCACACACTCACCCCCTTGGACAATGTCACACATTAACCCAGTCACTCACACACTCACCTAATCACTGACACACTAACCCAGTCACTCACACACTCACCCCCTTGGACAATGTCACACATTAACCCAGTCACTCACACACTCACCTAATCACTCACACACTCACCCCCTTGGACAATGTCACACATTAACCCAGTCACTCACACACTCATCCCCTTGGACAATGTCACACACTAACCCAGTCACTCACACACTCACCTAATCACTCACACACTAACCCCCTTGGACAATGTCACACATTAACCCAGTCACTCACACACTCACCTAATCACTCACACACTCACCCCCTTGGACAATGTCACACACTAACCCAGTCACTCACACACTCATCCCCTTGGACAATGGTACACACTAACCCAGTCACTCACACACTCACCCCTTTGGACAATGTCACAAATTAACCCAGTCACTCACACACTCACCTAATCACTCACACACTAACCCAGTCATTCACACACTCACCCCCTTGGACAATGTCACACATTAACCCAGTCACTCACACACTCACCTAATCACTCACACACTCACCCCTTAGGACAATGTCACACATTGACCCAGTCACTCACACACTCACCTAATCACTGACACACTAACCCAGTCACTCACACACTCACCCCTTTGGACAATGTCACACATTAACCCAGTCACTCACACACTCACCTAATCACTCACACACTCACCCCCTTGGACAATGTCACACACTAACCCAGTCACTCACACACTCACCCCTTTTGGACAATGTCACACATTAACCCAGTCACTCACACACTCACCTAATCACTCACACACTAACCCAGTCATTCACACACTCACCCCCTTGGACAATGTCACACATTAACCCAGTCACTCACACACTCACCTAATCACTGACACACTAACCCAGTCACTCACACACTCACCCCCTTGGACAATGTCACACATTAACCCAGTCACTCACACACTCACCTAATCACTCACACACTCACCCCCTTGGACAATGTCACACATTAACCCAGTCACTCACACACTCATCCCCTTGGACAATGTCACACACTAACCCAGTCACTCACACACTCACCTAATCACTCACACACTAACCCCCTTGGACAATGTCACACATTAACCCAGTCACTCACACACTCACCTAATCACTCACACACTCACCCCCTTGGACAATGTCACACACTAACCCAGTCACTCACACACTCATCCCCTTGGACAATGGTACACACTAACCCAGTCACTCACACACTCACCTAATCACTCACACACTAACCCAGTCATTCACACACTCACCCCCTTGGACAATGTCACACATTAACCCAGTCACTCACACACTCACCTAATCACTCACCCCTTAGGACAATGTCACACATTGACCCAGTCACTCACACACTCACCTAATCACTGACACACTAACCCAGTCACTCACACACTCACCCCCTTGGACAATGTCACACATTAACCCAGTCACTCACACACTCACCTAATCACTCACACACTCACCCCCTTGGACAATGTCACACATTAACCCAGTCACTCACACACACTAACCCAGTCACTCACACACTAACCCAGTCACTCACACACTCACCTAATCACTCACACACTAACCCCCTTGGACAATGTCACACATTAACCCAGTCACTCACACACTCACCTAATCACTCACACACTCACCCCCTTGGACAATGTCATACACTAACCCAGTCACTCACACACTCACCCCTTTGGACAATGTCACACATTAACCCAGTCACTCACACACTCACCTAATCACTCACACACTCACCCCCTTGGACAATGTCACACACTAACCCAGTCACTCACACACTCACCCCTTTGGACAATGTCACACATTAACCCAGTCACTCACACACTCACCTAATCACTCACACACTCACCCCCTTGGACAATGTCACACACTAACCCAGTCACTCACACACTCATCCCCTTGGACAATGGTACACACTAACTCAGTCACTCACACACTCACCCCTTTGGACAATGTCACACATTAACCCAGTCACTCACACACTCACCTAATCACTCACACACTAACCCAGTCATTCACACACTCACCCCCTTGGACAATGTCACACATTAACCCAGTCACTCACACACTCACCTAATCACTGACACACTAACCCAGTCACTCACACACTCACCCCCTTGGACAATGTCACACATTAACCCAGTCACTCACACACTCACCTAATCACTCACACACTCACCCCCTTGGACAATGTCACACATTAACCCAGTCACTCACACACACTAACCCAGTCACTCACACACTCACCCCTTTGGACAATGTCACACACTAACCCAGTCACTCACACACTCACCTAATCACTCACACACTTACCCCCTTGGACAATGTCACACATTAACCCAGTCACTCACACACTCACCTAATCACTCACACACTCACCCCCTTGGACAATGTCACACATTAACCCAGTCACTCACACACTCACCCCCTTGGACAATGTCACACACTAACCCAGTCACTCACACACTTACCAAGTCACTCACACACTCACCCCCTTGGACAATGTCACACATTAACCCAGTCACTCACACACTCACCTAATCACTCACACACTCACCCCCTTGGACAATGTCACACATTAACCCAGTCACTCACACACACTAACCCAGTCACTCACACACTAACCCAGTCACTCACACACTCACCTAATCACTCACACACTAACCCCCTTGGACAATGTCACACATTAACCCAGTCACTCACACACTCACCTAATCACTCACACACTCACCCCCTTGGACAATGTCATACACTAACCCAGTCACTCACACACTCACCCCTTTGGACAATGTCACACATTAACCCAGTCACTCACACACTCACCTAATCACTCACACACTCACCCCCTTGGACAATGTCACACACTAACCCAGTCACTCACACACTCACCCCTTTGGACAATGTCACACATTAACCCAGTCACTCACACACTCACCTAATCACTCACACACTCACCCCCTTGGACAATGTCACACACTAACCCAGTCACTCACACACTCATCCCCTTGGACAATGGTACACACTAACTCAGTCACTCACACACTCACCCCTTTGGACAATGTCACACATTAACCCAGTCACTCACACACTCACCTAATCACTCACACACTAACCCAGTCATTCACACACTCACCCCCTTGGACAATGTCACACATTAACCCAGTCACTCACACACTCACCTAATCACTGACACACTAACCCAGTCACTCACACACTCACCCCCTTGGACAATGTCACACATTAACCCAGTCACTCACACACTCACCTAATCACTCACACACTCACCCCCTTGGACAATGTCACACATTAACCCAGTCACTCACACACACTAACCCAGTCACTCACACACTCACCCCTTTGGACAATGTCACACACTAACCCAGTCACTCACACACTCACCTAATCACTCACACACTTACCCCCTTGGACAATGTCACACATTAACCCAGTCACTCACACACTCACCTAATCACTCACCCCCTTGGACAATGTCACACACTAACCCAGTCACTCACACACTCATCCCCTTGGACAATGGTACACACTAACCCAGTCACTCACACACTCACCCCTTTGGACAATGTCACACATTAACCCAGTCACTCACACACTCACCTAATCACACACTAACCCAGTCATTCACACACTCACCCCCTTGGACAATGTCACACATTAACCCAGTCACTCACACACTCACCTAATCACTCACACACTCACCCCTTAGGACAATGTCACACATTGACCCAGTCACTCACACACTCACCTAATCACTGACACACTAACCCAGTCACTCACACACTCACCCCCTTGGACAATGTCACACATTAACCCAGTCACTCACACACTCACCTAATCACTCACACACTCACCCCCTTGGACAATGTCACACATTAACCCAGTCACTCACACACACTAACCCAGTCACTCACACACTCACCCCTTTGGACAATGTCACACACTAACCCAGTCACTCACACACTCACCTAATCACTCACACACTAACCCCCTTGGACAATGTCACACATTAACCCAGTCACTCACACACTCACCTAATCACTCACACACTCACCCCCTTGGACAATGTCATACACTAACCCAGTCACTCACACACTCACCCCCTTGGACAATGTCACACATTAACCCAGTCACTCACACACACTAACCCAGTCACTCACACACTCACCCCCTTGGGCAATGTCACACACTAACCCAGTCACTCACACACTCCCCCCTTTGGACAATGTCACACACTAACCCAGTCACTCACACACTCCCCCCTTTGGACAATGTCACACAGTCAATCCACAAACCAACATGTGCCTTTGGACTGTGTGAGAAAGGCAGAGAACCTGGAGGAAACCCACACAACCCAAAGAGTCCAAACCCACAAATAGTGTCCTGAAGTGGGGACTAAATACACAGCACCCAGCTTGTGTCCAAAATCACTACTCAAAATGGCTCTGGAGGCAGAGCTGCCTTTTAGTCAGAACAATGTCCTTGTACCAGCCAAAAGGTGGGAATTAATGTAATTGGATAATTTAATGTGCAGGAATGTACTTTTTTCAGGCCTCAGAGATACCAGAGAATTATTACATTATAATATAATTATAATTATTACATTAGCCTCAATTCAAGCAAAACAGAATACTGGAATTTTTCAAAACAAACACACATATCGCTCAGCATGATACTAACCAGCACAGGCATCTGTTAGTTAACAAAACAGACTCTCCTCCAAGTGTGTTGAGCTGTCCTTTAATGTCTGTTCTGTGGAAGTCCAAAAACATGCAATTGTTGACTTCCTCTTGATGTAAATTGGCCAATGGGCAGAAGCAAAGTCTGACAAAGTAAGGTCTTCACTGCAATACATATATTCCTCTTGCACACAAGGAGTTTTGTCAATAATTTATCAATATATAGTTTATATATCATATATAGTTCCAGAACATGATTTAGCAATTTCCATCCATCCATCCATTGTCTGTAACCCTTATCCAGTTCAGGGTCACGGTGGGTCCAGAGCCTACCTGGAATCATTGGGCACAAGGCGGGAATACACCCTGGAGGGGGCGCCAGTCCTTCACAGGGCAAAACACACACTCACACCTACGGTCACTTTTGAGTCGCCAATATAACCTACCAACGGGGACTGTGGGAGGATACGTCTAATAGTCGTATTTCAATGTCTGTGTTTGGACGTCTTTTCAACTATTATTTTCAACGTTTTTTTGAGAAAGTTGATTAGACGGCAGTCATTACGTTATTTCAACGCTGAATCAACGGCTAAATGTTTACTGGGTTGGAATTATGATGAAAATACCTCAGGTTATCAAGTAAAATCGTCCAGAACACCTTAAAGAAAAAAAGACATCTGTAAGCTTTGCTAACACCAGACTGAGGCAAAAGGTCTGTTCCAAACATGGTTTGAAAAAGGTCTGGTGCATTGCTGATTGTATTAGATACAGAGGCTCACAGAGATGAGAATATAATGATAAAGCAGTTGAGTATGTTTGGTGTGAAAGTTCAGACTGCTATCTCATAAAGGGATAACAGCAAGCTGTAATTCTTGCAGTCAAAACAAATCCTGAGGCCGAGTGATATTTTCAAGTTTACTACTAACCCCCTCTAGTGGGCAACCACGGAAGCACAGTGAACCACTTTCCCTACTCTGTAATTGATATCTGTTTACCTAAAGAGTAGGACAACTTAGTTTTATTGGTCTGAGAATCTTAACATCTTTTCTATAGTGGTCCCCAGTTCAGATTATACCTAGGGCTTCTCATGACCCTCCAGTCACTGATTAAACTTGAAATGCTGTTGACCTAAAGCTGAATGTTTTTCCTGGAACTAGAAATATATCATTTTCAGCTCTCTAAGAACAGTAAGTGTTAAAATATGACTTGCATAAATGACCATATCACTGTAATGCAGTAAAAGAAGGACACGTGAGCCACCTTAATAACCATAAACATTTTAATTGGCTTTACTTTTCCTAAGAAATGTTGCTGTTGAAAACAGCCACTGAAGTGCCTCAGTCCTCGTAATCACCTCTTCGCATCTTGGTTGCGAAGAGGATATGGGAGTGCTTGGTTCACTGAAATTCTGGCCGTTAAGTTCCGTCTCGTTGTTACTGATGGTGTCCAAAGTGTGGGACGCCAGCTCTTGGTCCCCTATCCAGCAGTTCCAACAAAAGTCCAGTTTTTCTTTTCCCCCACGTGTCCTGCATCCATGCCAACCTCCTAAAAACGAGGTTCTACGGGGGCATTTTTCTTTTGTTTTTTTTTCTTTTTTTCTCCAAAATAGATGGCATATATATATAATTCTTATATATAATATATACACATTTGCACATACATATCTTTATTCTCGTGATGTCCAAAAGAAGAAAAAAAAAATGTACACTTCTATTACAAAACTGTAACAAAGAAAGACAGTGTTTTCCTGGTTCATCTCTTCAGAAAATGACGAATATAAAAATCTGTAGTTTTCCTGCCAGGATTCTTTCAAAGTATTTGGAGGGGTTTCAGTTGAACACAAAGAAAGAAAATTAAAACTTTTATAAGACGCTAATTTCTGCAATACTTTTTTGCCAATATAAAAATGATGCTTTTCTCAGGACCGAATAGTGCCTTAATAATTAAACGCTGCAATCTCTCCAGGCCGGAGGAGGTCTACCTCTGAGACATTGCTTGTGTGCAATTTCAATTTAGCTGGATGGTGTGGATCAGAATTACTGTCGCTGCTCTGCTTTGTGCACGCTAGCCTGCCTTCGGTTTTAATACCCAATGTGCACTGGAAGGGTAGGTATTTGGAGAAACCTTATCACTGAAAAACAAAAAGGAAGGCAAGAAGACATTTTCTCTTTTTGCTTTAGGATTTAAAAAAAAAAAAAAAAAGATGGTTTGCGGCAGCACATTAATGTGGAGGTAGGAAACCAGCCCAGGGGCAGTAGGCAGCAGCAGTGCTTCCAGATGACAGTGGAATAAAAGCAGGATGCCTGAGCTATGATTGGCCTCTGTTGTTTCAGTGAGTGTCAGCCAAATCCCTTGAGTCGGACGGTCTCAGTAGGCCTGCTGGGCTGGGTTATAGTTGAATGTGGACGGCACGTGTGGCCGTTCATCCAGCTTGTCGTACTCCAGGTGAAATTCCTGTGGTTTTAAGAAAAGATTGAGAGGGATTTTTAAAAGCTTCCCTTATGTGCAAAGTTTTAACACTGGTAACAGGAAAGAATACATAATATCCCGTGCAGACTTCAGACAAATATACCTTGGCTACTTTTCTCCAGTTGAGACAATCAAAAAAGTAGTATGTCCCCCTTTCATAGGTATTGGTCTTAAGCGTGGGCTCCATGCCTGGTGCTCGTGTGATCCACACCCTCTCGTCTTTATGGTACCTCCAGTCTCGATTGAAACTATGGACAGAAATAAACACACCCCTTAAATTCATTCACAACAATCTATTAAATGTAGTTACAAATGATATTTGGACTTTCAACATTTGTTATGTTCCATATTTCATTATGAAGACAACACACAAAGGCCCACTGCAGAATGACCAACTACCACAACTTCACATCAAGCTACATTCATGTTCATCCGCCACTGACGGCAGCTGAGAGGAGATCATAGGTCCTTCAAGGTTCACGTGACCTGCCTAGCCTGGCTATAAAGGATAGAGATTCCCAGTATGTAGCTCAGAGTTGAGTAAATCCAATATTTGTGAGCTCAGTTAATCAGAAACTTGATCATAATTATCACTTTTTCAGAGGACAGCATGGACATCTGATATCTACGTGAACACACATCAAAGTAAATCTTTTTCTTAAAGGAGGCCCCTGCACATTTAAAAGATGGATTTAAAACTTTTGTCCAGGTTCTACACCATCCTGCTGGTTTCAGTTAGGTATTCTCACTGATTTAGACATTGTAAACGCCAGTTTAAAGTTTGTCTAAACAGGTCTTTCAAAGGGTTATTAAAATCAAGGTGGTCTTCGTCTATATCAAATGAATAAGAGAATGGTATGTGACAACAGAATTCGTGATAAATACGAAAAAGTCAATTAAAAATATATATAACACGTCCAAATCAGATTGTGTTTCGTGTCACATTGGACACAGACATGGATTACACTCATATACTCATCCAATTCACCCAACGTACTAAAGAGAGGAGTTTTAACAGAACTGGCAACAATGTTATCAATGTTATAATTGAATTCAAATTGCCAAACCACAAGCTGCAACTTCTTTAGAAAATTACAGGGTTCGGCACGGAGGCTCTGTGGTTACTACATTCGCCTCTCAGCGCTGGGATCTTGGGTACAAGTCCCATCTGGGAGTAGTTTTCATGTTCTCCCTGTGTCTGTGTGTTTCCTCTCACAGTCCAGAAACATGGAGGTTAGGTGAACTGGCTTCTGTCATAACTGTCCTGGCATGAGTGAATGAGTGTGTATGTGAACGAATGTCTGTATGTGTGTGTGCCCAGATATGGATTAGCGCTCTCTCCTGGGTGAAACCCTAGTGCACGATACAGTCCTCCAGGTGGACGGTCGTTCCTGGTTGAGAGAGCGCTGTGCGCGTTTGGCCGCCGCTTCTCTGCAGTGTGTGGATTGAGTCTTGAATGGAATAGAGTTCTGAGCAGTGTTGATTGTAAAGCATCCTTGGGTGTCTAAAAAGGCGCTATATAAGTGTATCCAGCCCTACTACTGTACATCCTTGTGCCCAGACACCATTAAAGCATACAACTGCCCGCCACCCCTCTTAAAACAGAAGGCTTTGGCATACATACAGCTCTACTGCTGCTAAAAGCTGGAGAAGATCTCCACCATTCATGTAGTACAGGTAGAAAAGAAGATCCTCTCCATACCGTGACAGTTTTATTGCTGCAAGCTGTGGAGGTAAAAGAAAAACAAGCAAAAAACAAACAAAAAAAACTATTATCTTAACATTCCCCAAAGAACATATGGCTTCAGTCACACACACCCACAAGAGCTGTCTTCCTCAACACAATCATACTAATAGAAAGGCAGAACTCAACTTCCGTCTATGAGGCCCAGTAATGGCTCTACAGCTATCCTCTGGTTTGAATAAAGCTTGTTTGGTGTAGCTAATGCACACAAACAGGGTACATGGTAGAGGGAAGGGATGGAAACAAAAGCATTAGCTGGTCAGCAACAGGTAAACCACAGTCAGAATTCAAACAAGTGAATTAGAAAGAAGATTAAAATAAAATTGTAGATCGAAAGGAGAAACTGTTTTGTGGTATACTTTGGCTGGGGCATCAGGACACTCATTAGACGTGTATGAAAGCCTTTAGTCCTGGTCATTGAATTTTTTTAGTAGTATTCAGCCAATGACACTAGACTTGTGGTATAATCTTGAGTAGGATAAGGCTCTGTCCGACAAATCTATCAGATAATGCTGACAGCAGAAGTTTCATGCTGAACCAACAGTTACATGAAAATCCCAGATCATACCTTGTCCCTTATGTGAATGTTGGTTAAATACTCCGACGGAACATGGAAATCTGAAAGAGAGAAACAGTCAGGGAGTTATTGGAGGTACAGGTGAATTTCCTCCAGTCTCTGCCCGATTCTGGCAGACTGAGTCAGACACTCACCGATGTCTTGGGGCCGACAGGGTGCAGACGCCCAGGGAGACGCAAACTTGGGATAAAGATTTCTGCAAAATCATAAAAATGACTCAAAGGATTGCCTAAAAATCATTACAATAACACAATTTTCACTTCAGTCATTTCAGGAACGACTTTTGAGATTATTCCAAGGTCCTACATTAAGTGCACTCAGAAATTCACTATTGCATATTTCACAAGTTGATTGGTCAGTGAGGAAAACGATGTAAGGTCGTCTTAATGCGTGTGTGAAACAGGTACAACTCAATAACTCTCAAAAGCTTTTTGGGGTTTCACCAGCCAAGAATCTCAGCCAGATATTAATACGTTTTTATTTTTCCTCTTTCAGTTGTCAGTTATTGAAAATGGTGTGGTACTCACTCTGGTGAGTTTAAGTTGAGGCCAAGTGTCGTCAGGTCACTTCCCAGAGCTAAGTGCACCATTCCAGGGTCGGTCTCTGCTGCTCGGATAAATGTTAATAAGCCAATCATCCCAAACTGGTCTGTTACCATCCCAGATGGAATATTTGTCACTCGACCTGGAAGATTAAAAAGCAGGGTGACTAGCAAGTTAGAGGAAAAAAAAAATCAGTGCAGAGAACAGATGGGTCATATAGTATAAACACACACACACACACAAGGCTCTAGAGAAAAAGCAGCAAATAAGATTCAGGTTTAGTAGCTGGTTCTTACCATCAGTCAGCACCTGAATTCCTTTCTTAAGCTGGCTACTGTTCTGTGGCATCAAGCTCTTGTCTCCAGGGAACTTTGGCCCATCTGTGCTGGATATAGTTTTACCTGATGAGTTTAGGTTCTGCAGTGGAGAGAGAAGCAAAGCTAATGGCAACGTGCAAGGTAAGTTAACAGCAAGCATTCTAAACAAAAATCATCACAGAACAATGCATAAAAAAGCACCTATTCCTGAGCTACGCTTAGGTAAAACCTAATCAGATACAATGGAAGACAGTAAGTGATGCTCCACATTAAATAGATTTGAAATATTTCTGAGATGTAGAGTCCCCAAAAGGGAAAAAAAGACTGAAACATCAGAATCAGAATTAATGCTAAACAAGGCACAGAATAACTACTCTATGTGTTGGCCTTGCAGTCACATGTGCTTACCGACTTGCCATCATCACTACTAGAGGTGGGATCCTTATAGTTGGGTCCAGGAAGTGCAGGGAAGTCCTCATTGTGAATGGAGAAGTCTTGGGACTGCTCAGTTGTTGGCTTTGTGACCATTCCAACTAGAAAGAGGGAAAGCACTCAAATTAAATTAACGGCTGCAAATGAGAGATGTAACGTATACATATAATTCAATTCAGATTTATTTGTACAGAGCTTTGAACAGCTGCCATGTCAAACCATTAAGCAGTGTAACAGAAATCCAGGACTAAGGCTCAAGAGACCAAGCCTAGACAAACTGTGGCAACGAAAACTCCCTTGGAACAAAGCAAAGAGACCTTAAGCAGAATTAAGATTACAAAAGGAACTCGTCTTCCTCTTGTCGACATCGCACATACACACCAAAGTATTCAATACATTTAAAAAGCCTGTCATTTAACAGAAATCATATGTCTGTTATATCAACACTATGTGTGAGAAGACCTTTCTATTTCTGCCTCCCTCAGAGGTGCTCTTACCATATGGAGCTCTCCCAGCCAATGGGTTTTGCAGCGGGGTTGGATTTCCACTTCCTTCCCTTCGACTCCTGTCTGCTAGCGCAGGGAAATCGGACAGGTCCAGCCCAGTCACATTTTCACTCCCATCTGCAAAGAGAGACCAACCAGTGGTACACCATCAGCAACCAACATACGTGTAAGATTTCATCACCAGAGTCAGGAACAGGTAGAGATTATTTTTTTTACCTGTGCCATTAAAAATGCTGCTCGATAAAGAATTGTTCATTCCAAAAGCAGGATTTCGTCCCATTCCAAAACCTGACATGCTGTACAGAGAAAAATAATTTACAACATTTATCAAGGCACAGCTAGACAAGGATTTAGTTGAGGCGCTCAATTCATCTGGAAGTTTGATCATCAACAGACACAAATTCAGAAACTGATATTTGATATGTTTTGAAATGCAAGGTTCACAGTGTATTAAAAAAGTTTATGTTAATAGATATTTATTCAAATAAAAACATACTCATCTTAAAGGCTAAGCACCAGCTCTATGAAAGTGTCAAAAAAATAAATACAGTGGAATTTGAGTTCCTAACTTGTGTTTATTGATAGTCAGAAAATATTTTATTTCTTACTAATTCAAGGAATAAGGTTTAAAAGACCGTTGGTGACTGTTGGAGCCTCTGTAACATGGAGGTAAACAGGGTAAGGACACTCACTTCGCCTGTTTTAGTTGGTGTTAGTTAACGTTAGCTTGACTCGCTAAACTTGGTGCTCAGATTATACTCGGCTACGTAGCTGCATTACGGAGGTTTATAGTGTCAGATGAATTCGAGTTCGACATCGATCACATTTACAAGAATAACGGTACCTCTAAATTTGAGTTTAGCTTATTGCTAGGCTATTGTCATGAATAATGTTGGTTATTTAGCTAGATACTGTCATAACAGTCAGTCGTAACGGTGTTTTACCGCGGCGTTGTTCAGCTGTTGTCCACCAGTGACGTCACGGTTGCGTTCAAGAATTTCCATTCATACTTATGTCAGTAAACTAAAATAATGTGAAATATTCATGGAGGTCCATTAAGTGGTGCTTAGCCTTTAACGAGAGCCACTGACATCTAAAATAATAAAAAAAAGTTGTTTTAATCATGCTACCCTGGTCCCTTTTACATCATACATGTTTAATTTTAAAACGGATACTCTATAAATAAGAAATGGCATTGTCATTCAACAAAAACAAAAAATGCTATTTTTATGTAAAAAGATTCAATTACCGATTTATAAACTAAAGTATATATTCGGTAAATACAATGTCAATTACATTTAATATCAGAGGAATTACAGGGGTAAAATAAGGCACCATTTTCTTTCTATGAAAACTAGTTTGCCATCATCCAATACAGTAATTCACTTCAGTGAGAAACTAAATTAATTGTTTTTTTGACACAACAATATAAGGATACGTCAAGTTTTACGGGAAACAAGAAAATAAAGAGATTCAAGTAAATCTACCTAAAACTTAAATTTATTTCAAATTAAACACAATTAGTACTGTCTTATTGAAAAAACACCTCAGTATGAATAAACAAACATGCACAGCTCAAATCAAGAGAAATTTAAATTGTTCTGTACCTGTTGATGGTGAGTTGTTGCCTGGACGGCTGCTGCTTGGGCATGCATATAATGCTGGGTGAGCTGCGGTTTGGACTGCCCAGGCCTGAACTGCTCATGCTGTTGGTCCTTCCACTCAGTGAAATGCTCTGGCTCACCTGTGAATGATTCATGATGTTCCTCGTGTTCATTGGTAATATCCCCCTGTAAAAGTGTCACAGAAAACATACCTAAGCTCTGACGAATCTGTTTAAAATTGCATACATAAAGTGACGTCACAGTAACAACTTAAAAGAAAACTGCTTCAAAAGGCACCGACAATTCTCAAGAACACCTTGAGAAGTCACCTATAGAAAGCGTGACATTTATTTATGGCAACTGGTGTTTTGGGGAAAGGGAAACAATGCTGCATGGAGCCACTCAAGAAAAACCCTGCAGTGCCTTACCTACTCGGTGAGGGTGGAGTATGGAGGGACATTGAAGGAACACCTGTAGTGGGTGTGGCATGACTTTGCAACAGAGTGCTCTGTGATAAGTTGCGATTTAGTTGTGGGTTGTTATTGCTTATCCCCCTCATTGGGAACCCTAGTGCACCTGGAATGGAATAAAGAGAACATATTAGAAGTTTAAAAAGACAACAGCTATGTGTAGATCATTATAGCTTGCTGAAGCACCTCAGAAAATTGTTAAATAATTCCTTGAGGAAAAAAAAAAAAAACTGTAGTCAAGAAGGCCACTGGGTACCCTTATAGCAAACTGGCCAATTATTCATTCATTCATTCTCCAATTCAGCATCGCAGTTGGTCCGGAGTCATACCTGGAATCATGGGCGCAAGGAAGGAACACACCCTGGAGCGGGTCCAGCCCTTCGCAGGGCGACACACACTAACGCCTATGGACACTTTTTGAGTCACCAATCCACCTAACAACATGTGTTTTTGGACTGTGGGAGGAAACCCACGCAGACACAGGGAGAACACACCACACTCCTCACAGACAGTCACCCGGAGGAAACCCACGCAGACACAGGGAGAACACACCACACTCCTCATAGACAGTCACCCGGAGGAAACCCACACAGACACAGAGAGAACATACCACACTCCTCACAGACAGTAACCCGGAGGAAACCCACGCAGACACATAGAGAACACACCACACTTCTCACAGACAGTCACCCGGAGGAAACCCATGCAGACACAGAGAGAACACACCAAACTCCTCACAGAAAATGCCCATTTACTTACTTAAAAGTATATTTATATTGCAAGTAATTTTAAAGAGATATTTATGATGATACACAAGAGATTACACATGTATAAGGAAGAGCCAATTAAAAAAAGCTGTTTCTAATTTTACATTCCACTTTAAACTTTGAAATAACAGCTGAAAATGTCATTGATTTGTATGTTTATTTATATATTATGCATTTTAAAATGGTCAGCATTTCCAGGATTCAGAATTTCAGGTTAGAAATGTGGACAAGAATTTTCCTTTTACTGCATTACTAGAATTGACTCCCCAAAAAATAAACCACTATTTAAACAATTTGTTCATTATCCATTAATTTATTAACTAGTTACTTTAATCAAGCTTAAACATGCATCTACATAAATGAGTGTATACCAGCCAGGAGTAATTGGTAGTGTTAACTCATTCCAAATCAGACAGAACTTTGCTACTTTGTAAATGAAAAACATGAATGGATTCATTTTTGGGCATAATTACTTATGCTGTGATTTTTTTTTTGTTTTTTGTACACACTGAAATACACAGTGAAACTTTTTTGAACACACTGGCAGATATAGCTGTGCGAAATAACTGAAAAATATCACAATAAAATATTTAATTTCAGTTGATATTGATTATTAATCATTTTACCTGTAGTAAATAAAAAAAATGCTAAAGATTTTATCATAAATGAAACCACATCATTGTAAATGTTACACCTTCGTTGACGTAATAAATTATGTTCACAAAATATACAATAACGTCCCAGTACATAAAATGTTTATAAAAATAATGATAAATGTACCAGATATGGTTTCATTTAAACTTGGTTCACTCTCTCTGGTTTTAATGCTGTTGTATTCCGGCTGAATGTGTGAGTGAGAGTGTGTGTTGCCCTGTGAAGGACTAGCGCCCCCTCCAGGGTGTATTACCGCCTTGCACCCAATGATTCCAGGTAGGCTCTGGACCCACCGCGACCCTGAACTGGATAAGAGTTACAGATAATGAATGAATGAATGTATTCCGGCTCTTGTTCTGGAAGTTCTTTTTGAGTGTGTTGTATGTTACACGATATTCTGATCTCCTTCAGATTTCAATAAACCACAAAACTGATCAACTAATTTTCTTGATTTCCTCAGGGTCTACACTATTTCTGTTAATGTCAGGTTCAAGATAAAACCAAGTAATTAATCTATTAAATGATTGTCTGATTAGGTTTCACTCACATCATGTTTATCAAAGATTCAGGTTGTTTAAGTACAAGAGCCTATTTGGGGTGTTTTCATTAAGTCAAACACTGCATATACATTGTGCGCTTTTCCAACATTTTGTATTTAAAGCCCTCATGAAACCATCAAACATTTTTCTCATCACCATTGATGTCATATCTACTGCAATATATATTGTTACTGTTTTATTACAGATCTACAGGTAAATAAACACATTGTTAAAATATTAAATAAATAACACAATCAGAAACTGTGTTAATTGTTTAGGATTTTGCGAAAAACTAACTACTGCGACCCTGAAACTGATTTAGCGGAAAAGAAGATTAAAACTAGCTTTAAATCATACACTGTGCATGAAATAGAACTCGGATGAAATAGTATTTTGGGTTTTTTTCCCCCCATAGAGACACCATTTTAACATGTTAGGATATATGCATTAAGCTCATAACACACATTAAGCTCATAAGCTCATGATATAAGTGCCTTACTTTGTGGCCCATATAAACTTGTTCCAAGTTGAGACAACTGACTTGATGATGGAGATGGCGATGTCAGCATCTGGAAAAACAGCAGAGAGGACGACTTTGGTGAATGCCACAAACAGTAAAAAAAAGGGAAAAAAAATTGCGTTATATTTAAAAAGGTATGTATTAAATGTATTTGCTTCATTTATTCAGTGTTTTTCGTATACACACACATTTACATTTGTAAAAATCACCCCACTTACAATTACCCAACTCATTCTGGTTAACATCAATATACTACAATTCCTGTTCCATAACTGGCACACTGCAGTCACTGTGGTTAAGGGTTGAACGATTAGTCAAAGTTGAGACATCAATATTGGAACAGTGTAAATTAATAGCTTAAGTTTCAGTGCTTCCTTCGGCTACACTTCTGTGCAGGACTAACTTTGTGCTTACAGTGGATTGTACTGAAGGTGACTGTATTCCAAAGGTTAGCATTGGGTGGGATTGTATAGCTTGGCTCAAAAAAGTGAAATGCCTCTTAAGCCCTCTCCAGAAGGTGCAGATATTGGCTGAATATGTTGAACACTTAAGGAGACAAGCACATTCTTTGTCCTCTCTACTCATTTGTGAGTGAATGTTTGGAATTACGCTAACCTGTCTGTATCCAGAAGTAAATGCTTCATTTTGAGATGGTTATTTTGTTTGCTTCCAAATAGTGAATTACACCCAACTGCGTCGACTAGTCTATGCCTTCTCCACCAGGATAAGCTGGTAATCATAATCAGGCTTGTTTTGATCTTCTTTTGCCAAACTTGGTTTAATTTTGTGCTCATTTATCAGTAAAGCTTTGCTTCTTGGATGCCGTTATGCAATGTTCTGAGAGGACAGTTTCTGAAGATAATGCATGTGAAGACAGAAGCACTAACCCATCTGTTTTTCTGTATATTCACAAACTGAGAAAATCCTTGTGTTAACAGACTGGTTACAGCACGTAAAGGACCTTACATAACTAGTTTTAATTGGAAACTGCACCACTTGGAGAATTAACGGACACTAACGAGTTGTGTATTTTGTTCTTTAGGGTACTTCTCTGTTTAGGAAAGTTATTGCCTCTGTAAGTAAGCAATGATAACTTTGACAGCACCGTCTCACATTTGTCTGTACAGTAGACTTAAAAATTACTATTTCACGAACAGTATTATTTGGATGTGGACCAAAACAACCACACCGAGACCCTTGAGAGGAGGTGGTATTGGTCTGTTCCCAAATCCTGGGGCAGTTCCTTTGTGAAGAGAACTTGATCTAACCTTGACCCGAAACAATTACCAAGTGTACTCAGCAGTTTTGAGCTAAGCAGCTCCTGTAGCCAACTGTGTTGTATATTGGATGCAGCAGAGCACTTCAGTAAAGAACTAGTTAAAGTTTAGCTGCTATACTGAGAACAGAAATATGCACTAGTCCAAAAAACCGAACGTTCTTCCTGTATTTACTTTCTTGCTCCTGCCCTAGACAGGTCTGACCAATCAGCAAAGAGAATATTCTGGTTTGTTGTATTGGATTTTTAGTGCACTTGGATATTCCCTGTATGGAGGATGGGAAGGAGAACTGAATTGAACTAGAGCAAAAAAAAAAACTCCAGGTATAAAATCACTCTTAAGCAATCTCTAATACAGACAACAAGAACTCAAATAATATCCTCAGCGGTTTGTACACAAGACAGGCACTAATTATTCATGTTTTACAAGCAGAAACTTTTCCATTACAAATACATTTTCAAAACCTAAATACCGGCAGTTCATATTACATTTTTGATTTTTGTCATGTTAATACTGTAGTTTCCTTATATACATTTAAAGGCTAAGCACCACTTAATGGACCTCCATGAATATTCCACATTATTTTAGTTACTGACATATATAAGTATGAATTAAAATGAAAATAGCTGCTTAATTTGCTTTAAAACTGACAATTTTATTAAATTGACGGAAAAACCCGACCTCGCTACGGAAATTCTTGAACGCGACCGTGACGTCACTGGTGGACAACAGCTGAACAACGCCGCGGTAAAACACCGTTATGACTGACTGTTATGACAGTATCTAGCTAAATAACCAACATTATTCATGACAATAACCTAGCAATAAGCTAAACTCAAATGTAGAGGTACCGTTATTCTTGTAAATGTGATCGAAGTTGAACTCGAATTCATCCGACACTATAAACCTCCGTAAGGCAGCTACGTAGCCGAGTATAATCTGATCCACCGAGTTTAGCGAGTCAAGCTAACGTTAACTAACACCAACTAAAACAGGCGAAGTGAGTGTCCTTACCCTGTTTACCTCCATGTTACAGAGGCTCTTGAACACCTTTCGTTGGTGTCCTTACATGCCCATATTGTTGGAAAAGCGCCAGTGAAGTGAGCTACAGATAACGGAGTGAGCGGATGGTCCTTTCCAAAGTGCCCGTTTAAAGTTGACAAATTTAGTCCATTTTCTGGATATTTTGGGATCTTTGTGCCATTTGTTCACAGATGTCCCACTGTACATTGAATGATTGCAGCCAAAAACAACACACCTTTTCGTCATTTTGCATTAAATTAAGTGCGACTTCTAGAGTTGTTGCCCACCATCTACGTCACAGGCAAGACGCCTATTAAGAGTTTCCGAACACCTTTGGGGCGGGGGCTAAGCACCAGCTATATGACACTTTCATATAGCTGGTGCTTAGCCTTTAACAGTGAGAAGCAGACACACTGCAATAACAAACAACACTTACGTCTTTCTCTGATCGATGTGGAAACATGGATGCTTGGCTGTAGTACATGCTCTCATCTGGGTAGTCACTTTCTACCTCATCCACAAACTTCTTTCTTGTAGCGCTAAACATGTTTGTTACCTGCATATGAAGGAAAGCATGTTAAATCATCTAACAGCCCTCATCACTCACATGGACTCACATGTGAGTGATGAGGGCAGTCACAGACCTCATCACTCACATTACTAGGAGACATAAGACTGAGTTTTTTTTTTTACATAAAAATAGTATTTCCCTAATATCTGCATAGAGTAAATCATCAAAATGAGGATGATAGAGCCTTATCACAGAAAAACATATTGCAGTCAGAGGGGCTCACATTTGAAGCCTGATATCACACCTAAGTCATGATACTTCTTAACTAGCAGCAAACAGGGAATGCTTTTCTTTTTTATTCATAAAACAGAAATAAGACAAAACTATTAGAACCTATTTATACTGTTGTGCAATGTCTATATATCATGACAAGTCTTGAATATTGCTATGGATATAGATTCCCTGATGTCATAAAGACAATTTTAATATGGTTCAAAATACACAAATTTGTATCAGCCATATTCATTTAAACAAACAAAAAATTACAAAAATTCAGCCAAATTCAAAGCATGAAATTTACAAAATTACAATATATTTGTGACTAATATATACACCACTAAAAAAAAGTACACACTTCCTTACTGAAGGGAAGACTCCTTTTACTGAAAACAGAAAATGAGCAGAATACATAAATTAACCTCCATACAAAACCGAATAGTTTGATATTCAATGATATATAAAAACAAAACATCACAATAAAATACTCAATAGGAGACTCAAAGTTTCAACTAACTTACTGTTCTGAAACTAAATAATGTAAAAGAAAAATACATAAACATTTACAATTAATCTCTAAAAACACCTGATTTATCTCTGAATCTGTAAAATGAATGACTCACCCTAAGTGTTTATTCTGTATTAGCAAAGTAAAAATGACTGGATATTTATATAAGTTTCAGCAATAATGTAAAAATATCACAAACACCACACTAAATCTTATCAAATGCATATGGGACTCCTTCACTTTAGTGAGCAATGGCCAATGTGACTTTAAGCTCATGTTCAGTTGCTCCAGTGCAATCCACAAGGGGTGTCTAGATACTTTTGAACATATTATGTACATGGCAGGCAAATTAATTTTCCACACGGTGTCATCGATATTATTTCATTTAATATTTATCTAACAATTTGGCAATAGGCACAATGAACAGAAAACACAACTACACCCCAGGAGGGTCAACCCACACCAGCTGTTAATCTGCGTTTTAGCCCATCACTCAGCGTGACCTGTGGTAGCTTTTCATATTGATACAAACACACACCAGCACGCAACTTAATGTCAACATTGAATTGTTTTTCATATGCTGAACACATTCAAAACATATCCATGAGGTGACGGTTGTTTAATATGGTATAGTGTCCTGCTCATTAACACAACCACGTACTGCTAGAGTTTTTATGATTCAGCTTGAAGCATTTAAGTGATGTCCAAGAGTTCTTCTGCAAAGCTAACAATTTCAGCCAACATTTGGGTTAAATTCTTGCTATCTGAAACATGTTAATCACTGCAGAAAGAATCGAATTCCAGGCTCTTAAGTATCTGCTTAATTAATCCAATCTGGATTTTTATATCCAAATAATGTTTTGCCTGACGGCATACATAAACTTTATACATATAAATAAAATGGTCATTTTAATTACTTTCTGCAGTTTGCTATAACAGTTTTGTTGGAAATTCCAGTACTGTCCTTCAGAGTATATAAAATCCTACTGTATATATTCCAAATTACGCTGTTTACTTTCCATGTTTGTGGTTTAAAAGCACTCTAAAAAACTGCATTCCCAGCACCATGATTGACTGGGGGGGCAGTGGTCTTGGGTCTAAATTTTGTTTCTTGGTACAATTTCTTGGTAATGAATTATGTGGTCAGCTGAGATAAAAATGATGTTGCCTAAAGCTGTCACTTCTTTAATATTAACTTTGTGCTGCACTTTAGGAGGCTGTAAACGGCAGTAAAAATACAGTACATGGGGAGAAAAAAAAAAGAAACGAAAGAGAATTCAATATTTCGTGGTGGAAAAGACCTGCGCTTACTTCCAAGATACGTTAGCTACCCCACTAATGTAAATATGAATGTAATACGTGGAGGATGCTAACATGAAGCTGCAGTGTTTATGGACACATATGTAAAATATATTCTATATAAATCACCTCAGGGCCAGAACTAGTTTCTATAAGGACTACGATAATATGTAATGTCTAGATAAGCCCCCACACCTGTTCGGTACACACTGGTCTGTGTTATTGTTGTTATTGTAGCGCTAGCTGGACAGCTAATCTTTATCTGCTGTGCAGCGTTAGCTACCCGCAAAAAACAGGTGAAAAGTGGGCCGTAGCCGTGCACCAGTATATCGCCGTGTCTTTATTACTGTATTGAACCACACACAGCCATTCACACAAAATTACAAGTGGATACCAAGTACATTTATATCGTTACCGTTACCGGCAACAAGCTAGCCGTCCTAGCTCAATTAACGATAAAGTCGCAACAAAAACCTCAGTCCTGAAACGGTGTTTTTGTCCCTCTGATAACGTTAAGGTCGCTGGAGGACTTAGCTATGTTAAGAAAGCGGGTAATTTCCGAGTCTAAACACAATCGAACCAGAGTAAAACAGTAAAACAAACCCCTGTCTCAGTGTGGATCTCAGGCCTGCATTTCTGCTTGTTTCTCTCCTCCAGCCCCCATCTCATTTTACATCCTCTCCCACACATACATACAGAAAACCCTTAGTAGAAACGACGAAAACCACGCGAAATCCTCCAGACATAACCAAAGAAGATATTTTAATCTATATTCATGCCTGGTCAGAGCCACAACGCTGCCGAAGCAGGTAAAAAGACTCACCGCATTCATCTCTCTCCCTTTCTCAGGTCCAAGATGGCTGAGCGCTGTACAGTGGAAAGCGCCGGTGAAACATTTAGCCTCTGACCCTCAAACATGAGGGGGTGCCAGTGGGTCGAAAAACATTGTCTGGAGACCTTTAATTTTGCACTGACTGTAATAAGAGTTTAAAAGCTCTGTTATCCGCACCTCCAAAAACAAGACATAATATTTTTCTATAAGATACAAATCCCCTGTGATAGAAAGTCAAAGAGCTCTGCAGTTTCTGAATGAGCCACTTTATGCTCCAGAGAGAGGGTCACCCACATGAGTGTAGCCATGTTGAAGTAAGCTTCTTTGGCATGGCACATAACACGAGTCAAACCCTTAAGGCTCTGAACCTCTGCTATTCACCTTAAGCTACTTAAGCAGCAGGAACATTTTGCACACCATTTCACATTTATTAAGTACTCGGTGTTTCTGCCAAATCCTAAATATTGTCTACTGAAGCAGATTTTTGAGTGAAGCAGGCACTGAGTGATATCTGAACTGAAGGTTTGTATTAAAATGCTGCCTGGGTTGTTTTGATATCTCAAAAATTGTAATTATTCTGGCTAGCAAAAGTAGCATATTAGCATCCTGGCAACATCATTATGTATCACTCTTTGAAACATGTCTCAGGTTTGTTTATAGGTATTTTCATGTCAGAATGCTGACATTCTACCTGTACCTGGGCTCATTAGATAGCATGGACAGCAAAGCATTGAGGTTGCTAACTTATGACACTGCAGCTAAATGAAAAACAACATGTATGTAGTACCTTAATCCTTATTCACAGCTTCATAACCTGTAGACATGCATAATATATGATCTTGAAATAATGTGGAATCAAAAGGGCACATCAGTACATCTTCAGATTCATCTTCAAGTGATTCTGCACAGTTTTATCCTTAAGATTCTAAAAATATAAAATTAAAATGTATAAATCGTATTTACACCATTACGATTTTGTTTTAAGTGCAGGTGCATTCATCAGCCCCAGAGGGTTACAGTTGCCTTCCAGTCCATCGCAGTAGTTTCTACTTAAGAGTTTGGAGGCCATAATTATAATGACATGCATAGGACACGCTTTAAAATAATTACTTTTATTAAAATAATTACTCAGTGCTCCTCCTGTTAACTTCCACCCATTGCAGCTCTCACTGTGTTTTGGTGCCATGGTGTTTTTGGGAAAGTTGTTGAAATATTCCTCAAAAGCTGATATAAAATCTGAAGGATATCTCAAGGGTCTTAGCTCAACTCTGTGGCCAGCATGATGGGCGAAAATTCAGGTTTTTGAAGATTATGTCTGTGAGAAGTATATTTTTGGGAGAATAAAAAAGTAATAGGGCGGCATGGTGGTGCAGCAGGTGTCGCAGTCACACAGGTCCAGGGACCTGGAGGTTGTGGGTTCAAGTCTCGCTCTGGGTGACTGTCTGTGAGGAGTTGGGTGTGTTCTCCCCGTGTCTGCGTGGGTTTCCTCTGGGTGCTCCAGGCTCCTCCCACAAAAACATATGTTGGCAGGTGGATTGGCGACTCAAGTGTCCGTATGTGTGAGTGTGTGTTGCCCTGTGAAGGACTGGCGCCACCTCCAGGATGTGTTCCTGCATTGCGCCCAGTGATTCTGGGTAGGTTCCAGACCCACTGCGACCCTGAACTGGATAAGCGGTTACAGACAATGAATGAATGAATAAAAAAGTAATACAGGCTTTAAACAAGTAAACTCAATCAGTATGCGTTAAATGGTCAGTGTTTGAGTATTGTAAAAATTGATTTATTACAGTATTTAAATATTTTCTTTGTTTTGCTTTCATGAATATCTCACTGTTCCTCACCACAATATTTAAAGAAATTAACAATTTTTCAACAGTAAAATAGAAGTAGTGTCTTGCATTGCATCTAACATTCATTTCTATGATAAAGTCACTGTAGTGTGAGCTCTTGTGGCTAATTGCTTTTAAAATTGCCAATATAATACAATGAAAAATCACCCAATAGTTCATAAATAATGACATATATTAAAGCATGTATTGTAAATAAATGTATTAGTAATACAAATAAATAACTTTAAAAAATCTGTGTGTGTGTTTAGTAAGTATTTAGCTTTAAATATTCCGATAACTAAATTGTGGAGACAGTTTGTTTTGATCCGCAGTGAAAAGCTAACTGAGAACCATGACAGTGACAAATTAATCTGAGATCCAGTTTTTAGGAACTTATGTTGAGCACTTTGTTCAGCTTGCAAGTAAACAGGGTACTCGTCTCTCAGATAATTTTTTTCTGCTGACAGCACCAGGAGTCCCGGAGCCATGTTCACTCTATTTCCTCCTTCTTCATCACCTTTTCTTCTTCTGCTTGTGTCGAGGAGTCACAGTTTCTATAGGCAGGCAGTAGATGTGCATAGGTATGTTTTTATAATAGCTTGTGACCCAAGGCCTGCAGAAGACCAGAGGAGAAATGCACAGTTGAATTAATATTTGATGATGAATTATTACTTGGTAAAAAAGAGTGGTTATATTTAACACACACCATTAAATGCCCCTTTATACAAATGTGCACATACTTTACACTGTTTGTTTGTGTGTGTCTCTCAATGCCTATAAACTGAACACTGTACAGTTCTCTGAAATCTATGTTTCTAATTGAAAACAGTGTATTTGATATCAGAACAATGCAAAGTTCAAGGATACCTCATTTTTTTGCTCAGAAGTCACAGAAGCATTGCTCAGGCTAATGACTAGGACATGAGAGCTTTTCTACCTCCAGCACTAAGCCAGGATTATGACAGCGCTCTTTCTAGCCCCTGGCCTGGAGGCCTTCTACTCTGCTTGAGGTGTATGAGTATCAGTTTTTTTTCTCTATCTGTATTACATAGATGATATCAAAGAGGTCTCTTCTCTGTCGTACTTAGTGGTGCGCTGGTTGAGGCTGAGGAAGCACAGGCTTCTCCAGCTCTGACGGTTCTCTTCCTGCCTTATTTGCTCCAGCTCATGCTGCCTCTCTTCCTCTCTGCATACACTCTCCCTCAGCTCCTGCTCAATACGTGCCAACTGCCCATCAGCAAAACACACAGACATGCACAAAATGAACATTCACAACACATATATACATGAGATTTCAGAGTTCATGGAGCTCCTCTCCAGAAGTGATAAATCTGGAGCTACTCTGGTGTATAGCGAAAAGTAGTAGCCAATTGAAACTTGCATTTTGTCTGTGCTTCAGGGTTTAGTATTACAACACACTGGCAAAAAAGTAATCAAATTTATTTGTTCATTTATAATCTATGGCTGCGTAATCCTATTCTTTGTTGTTGGGGACATAACACAATCAATCACTCACACCTATGGACACTTATGAATAGTCAGTTCAAGCAACATGTTTCGGGGTTGTATGAGGAAACTGGAGCACAGCGGAGGAAACCCACGGCGACACAGGGAGAACACATTACTACGTTGCTTTTTTCATAAGCCTTAGATGGACTATGCCCATTTTATACAAGGAACACTTTGGATTCATAGTTTCAGCAGTGGAAAGATCCTCCTCACTGGAAACATGTAAGAATGCATTATATCTATCTTTCCTTCCATACTGTCCTCTTTGCAGTTCATATGCAGAAGCTGTGTTGCTTTTTTTCCCTAAAATAACCAACTGAAACACAGCAGTGTGAGCTAATCCTTATAATAATACATTCTGTATCTGTGAATCTGCAAATCTTCAAGCATGAATGCTTCCTTTCTTTTATGTTTGAGGTTTTACAAAAAAAAAACTATACTTTAAAAGGCTCAGATCCCTTCAACTGAATCCTCATTTGGCTAAATACCTTCTATTTCCCTTTCATTTACTCACACACACACACACACACACACAAACATACTATCTGTGATCTGAGAGCTCCACGGCTTTGTGAGCACGGGGGAAAGGTCTGCGTATGTAATAACACTCTTCAGTCAAGCGTATGATGTTCTGTTCATTCCCTTTTCAAACACGCACACACTTTCTGGCTCAACTGGGAGATTTTTTTTTTCTTTTTAATTTTTGCACTACCTCTGCCAGTAGACTTTTGTTGTCCTCTAGCGTCCTGTGCTGTTGGTGTAATATAGTCATGGTTGGATCCTCTCTGACTGACATCTGGGTAGCAGCAGGACCAATTGGTGGAAATAAACATGAGCTGAAGGGAATAAAAATACACCATCTGTTGAATTCTTTGTCTGTGTTTACCAGACACTTCATCAAGTTGAAATCAAGAGTCTTTGACTACTTTCTACTTTTGATCCCCGCCGATGCCTCTGCCAGCTCTCAGTGAGCAAAACTGGCGTAGCTCCCTGGTACCACAACACTCTTTCAGAAAATAAAGTCAATGGATGTCTTAAAGCATGTCTTTAATGTGATTCTGTTAGTCGTCTTCTCATCTTTCATTTTCAACCTTAAAAAAATGGTTGATTAGACAGAAGTCAGTATGTTATTTCAATGTTGAATTAACCGCTAAAAAGATGGTGGCTAGCTTCATGGCTCTTAGTGTGCCTTTACACACCCAGGTTTGAGTTGTGTGTAAAAAGGTAGTACAGGGTGAGTGTGTGAAATTGTTCAATCTATGTTTGCTGTTTACTGACCACCACTTATCTCCTTGTAATCTAGGGTGCTGCCTCCAATATTTTGGCCTTGACCTTAGCTCACACAAAAGAAAATGTCACCCCAAATCACTCACCACTACTTTTAATAGAAGCCACTACATTAGTTCCATGTTTCTGATGAGATTTGTAAAAGATCTTCTGGCCGTAGGACCACTGATAACCAGATTTTTAGGTGGTGGATAACTCTAAACCTGATAGTTTTGTGCTTGACACATATTACATTTTTAGAAACTGGTAACTGGAGTTACCAGAGTCTTGCCATGGGACTCTTATTGACTTAGCATAGTGTTATTACCCAAACAAGGAATCTAGCCTTTGACTTTTATTTTGACAGCAGTAGTGCTGTCCCACTACGCACACCAACCACTGGTACCACTGCAGCTCAGTGTCAGTGTGACTGCTGTGCTGGTTTCCACAGCATAAAATATATAGTTGGTCTGTTGTTAAGACCTAATCAATGATGAATAGGGTAAAGGGCAGCTAATCAGCTGCCACAGATCGGCTACAGTCTGTTATTGGACACCAGTGTGGTGACCTGTATAGTCAATGACTGGCGATACAATTGTGATGTCTCTAGAAAAAGTGGATAGTGATTATTTCTTTCCACAAATCTAATGTGTTTCCTTGTTGTTCTGAGACTGAGGTTTAATAAAACTAGAACAAACCGCCTAACAGGTCTCAAGGTTTTGACTTATCGCATTCAGCTGAAGATTCAAACAAAAGAGGGGGTTCAGTCTACAATCTGAGACAGATGGTCCATCTGTGAGTGCAGTTGGATGAGTAATTGACAGACTGGGACTGAGACACAGTGGAACCTATCCAACCTCAAATCCTTCCGCTGGGCCTCATTCATCAGCTTGACTGTTTGAGCGAGGGTTGGTTCCACATGATCCTTCAGATGTACCTGTTAGAACAGAACAAAATAAGTAAATGTGTGTGTGTGTTACAGTGTGTTCCAGTTTCACTCAAGTTGTGGGGACCTAGGTCTGTTTACACACTCACATTGTGGGGATTTGCCTTCCTTGTGGGGACCATAAGCTGATCCCACAACTAAAGTAAGACATGGTAAGATTAGGATAGGTTTACGATTAGGGTAAATCTCAGCAAATGAATGGAATCCTTTGTCCCCACAATGCATGTAAACAAACTGTGTGTCTGCCGTGTTTTTATTTTTTTGTTTCTGTTTTGTCAGCTGTAATCAAGCCAGTTGTCCCTCTGATGAGCGCTGCCATGAGGGAATATGAGCTCCACTGCAGCTGACTGCAGCTTACTTACCTCAGCCTCCTGCTCAGTTACAGCCCTCACACACACACACACACCCTCAAAATCACATGGCCTCAAAGTTTCAGAGCAATTCTTCTTACTGCCTTTGATTAATAGATGCTGGGCAACATCAGCCTTTGGCCATGTTATAGATTTAAGTTACAAAAGTGCTATTGTTTCCAGAATGTTATCTTTCCCATTCTTAATGATAAACAATTTGACTTGTTTGTGAAAGAAAAGTCCTAGACAAACACCTAAGCAAAAACCTAGATAGTAGTAATACTTAGTCTTGGTTCCAGCCAGGGATACATGAGCATAATATTTGTAAAATGATACTTTAGAGCCTCTGATGAATCTAGAGTGACCTTCCTTGGCAATGCTGATTGGCTGCTGCTGGAGAGAATATGATATTGCCTTCACAGTAATGTCATCTTCATGGTACTGTAGGCTCAAAGATGAGATGTATATTGCTGAATCTGTCCTTTCTTCAAATTATTCATTCATTATCTGTAACCACTTTATCCAGTTCAGGGTCGCGGTGGGTCCAGAGCCTACCTGGAATCATTGGGTGCAAGGCAGGAATACATCCTGGAGGGGGCGCCAGTCCTTCACAGGGCAACACAGACACACACACATTCACAGACACTTTTGAGTCACCAATCCACCTACCAACGTGTGTTTCTGGTAGGAGCACCCGGACGAAACTCACACGGACACGGGGAGAACACACCAACTCCTCACAGACAGTCACCCGGAGCGGGAATCGAACCCACAACCTCCAGGTCCCTGGAGCTGTGTGACTGTGACACTACCTGCTGCGCCACCTTCAAATTATGAAATGGTTATTATACTGATTCCTACATAAGTGCTGGCCCTATCAGCCGGAGATTTCAGGGTCAAATCCAGTTGATGCCTAAGTGGTCCAAGGCTGGGAATCTTTGATGGTAGAATTGCCTGGACACTTCTCTACAAACACACCACTGTTAAATGGCATTTTGAAATATGTGGACTAGCCTCATGCCTTGGAGGATGCATGTATTCGATCCACCCTCCCGATGTTCATAGCTTGCCTTCTATGTTGCTTTTCTTGAGAGCAGCGAGGGCTTCTCCACACATGAAGCCAGTTAGCTTTTCTTTAACATCAGTGAAAAAGCAAGCCACTCTTCATCAAGACAGTCTTGCAAACTAGATCTTATTGACACCAGGGAGACAGCTAATGTATGAAGCTTTGATCACGGTTCTTGTGGTTAACTGGATCGAGTGAAAAGTGCTCATTGTGTTTATATAACAAGCAATGTACAAGCCAGAACATAGGCAATAAAAATGTAGGATACATCTGGCAGACCGGAGGTTCCCCCACCATGCTTTAAACAGATGAAGTACTTGTAACATTATGAAATTAACCTACATGGATATCCTACGGTTTGATATAAAAGGAGATCTCACACAACTTTGCCCTTATTGACCCTTAATAGCTATTTAGCCTAGCTCTGAAAGATACTTACCTGAATGTGTGTGTCCATCTTCCTTGGCCTGCTCATTTGCGTGAAGTGTAGAAAGTGCAGAGTGCTCCCAAGGTCATCTCACGCAAGCGGGAGCAGTGCTCCTCACTGGAGCATTGCCACTCTTCTCAGTCCTACTCCACTCACCATCATTCTTCAATAATGCAGCGCTTCTATGGTTTCTCCTTCCATGACTTCAAGTTTCCTGCTGTCTGTCCTCGCATGCAATTAGTATCTGTGAGTGATGCAGTCTTTTCACTTGAATAAGTCATAGTGTGCACATAAATGTGTTGTGATCCTCCATGTTTTGGGCTGTCAGGAGCCTTCATTTCAAGTGACCATCATTTTTTTTTCTTCCAAACAGTCAAGCATTAGCTAGAGCCATGGTTCCCAAATTTTTATGCAGTGCTTCTTTTGTAGTTAAGAACATTTTTGAACTGACACACACTGCTAGCAGTGTTCAATCATGCTTCATTCATTTGCCTCGCTGAGACCCCCTGCAATAGCTGCAATAGAACGGTGTCACAGTGGAACAGTGTTCGATGGAGTAACAGAGGCCTCTCCAGTACCTTTGGGATGTGTTGGAGAGTAATGAATATTGAGTTGAATGCAATAACACCGTTACAGTTTCATACACTCACTTTTTGAGTGGAATAGTTTCTGTCTGGCTGTGATACTGACTGGTTCAAAAACTCTAATAGCACCTGCTGTGTCTGATCCATTTGCACCAGCCCCACTCCCACTAACATGTCACCACCAGTGCTGAATTGCTTACAATGATCCACCATGCAAATAATACTTGCTCTTTTGGTGTCATGACCAATGAAGTATAGTGTGAAACGGGGGCAAACAAAATATGCAGATCAGCAGATGCACTACAGTCTGTAATTGTAGAACTACACAGTGCACCTGTCTGGTCAGCTGAGCTATAGAGTTATACAGCTACACAGTGCAACTCCCTGAAGTTGAAGAATCAAATTGCTGTAGTTCTTGTGTTCCCTGAATGAATCAGTTTATCCTCCATAGATAGGGTCCCCCCTATGAAGTCAGCCATGTTTAAAATAGGTTTTGTAAATAATCCCTGACACATCCTGAACACCACGTGTCACAGACAGTACATAACAGCCATTTACTAATATATCATTGATGTTAACATACTATATTTTAATTTATATTTAAATGACCAGTTTATTGACCACAAAAATGCAAGGTTTTTGACCCTGTAGATTCATAGGTATTTTTGGACTGTGGGAGGAAACCCACACAGACACAGGGAGAACACACCAACTCCTCACAGACAGTCACCCGGAGGAAACCCATGCAGACACAGGGAGAACACACCAACTCCTCACAGACAGTCACCCGGAGGAAACCCACGCAGACACAGGGAGAACACACCACACTCCTCACAGACAGTCACCCGGAGGAAACCCACGCAGACACAGGGAGAACACACCAACTCCTCACAGACAGTCACCCGGAGGAAACCCACGCAGACACAGGGAGAACACACCACACTCCTCACAGACAGTCACCTGGAGGAAACCCACGCAGACACAGGGAGAACACACCACACTCCTCACAGACAGTCACCCGGAGCGGGAATCGAACCCCTGGAGCTGTGTGACTGCGACAACTACCTGCTGCGCCACCGTGCCGCCCCCAATTCATAGGTTTATATGCAAAAATACACATATAATTACAAACCTGTCTTTGCCTTCTCAAACTGATGGTCACATAGCATTGTGTCTTTCGCCTCTGCTTTATTAGTAAGGAAATGAAACATCAAACTGTACATCATCTTTGGAATCACAATGGATATAAATGAGGTGCAAAAGCACAGACAGTATGAAATGTGTGCAGTTTAATACAGAAATATATCACTCAGATATAGATTCAAATGATATTTTTGACAGTTGTCAGTATTTTGTGTAAAACACAATGTTCTGCGTTCCACTTCTGGGAAAAATATGAAGAAAAATCAGTGTTTGTTTCTTTAATTTTAAGCTAATTTACAAAAAAAAACAAGTGGTTGTGGTCTGGGCTCCCAGAGATGGGACAGTGGGGACTCACTAAAGCCTCGCCTCTGGCCCTGCACTGGGAAAAAAGCCAGAGATCCCACCTGGGTGGCAGAGTTTGGAGCCATAGCCTGCACCACACAGACTGAGGTGGGATGACTCTCCTCGATTGTTTCTGGCCCCGAGTACCTACTGACATAAGCTAGGGCAAAGGCACGCTGGTGGGAATAAAGGGCTGGGGAGAGTTGTGGAAAGAGAGAGGGACGAGAGAATATTTTTGTTTGTTGTTTTAAGACCAAGTGCTTGTTTTAATAAAAAGCCTGAGAGCCAAAATGTTCCTGCCTCCAGTGTCCTCCTCCAGGCGTGGCCAATGGCTTGCCACAGGGGCTAATCATCACAATAAACAGTGGCATCAAAACTATTTCAGTATGTATTGTATAAGGAAGATATATAAGGAAGTGTATTGGCTGTGTTTTATTAAATGTGTGGTTACTTCTACACAGCAATTTTTGGCACAATTAGAACCCAATGAAGAAACAAAGTCTTTAAACCCACACAGCTGTCTTTCATACACACACACACACACTACATTGTGCAACATACTTAATTTAAGAAACTGATCTTTATGCATCACTGGCAGCGGCGGTAGAAATGGAAGTGATAATCAGTAAACAGCATTTCCACATAGTTGGGGTCTGTGTCACAGTCAGCTTGACCCTGAGGAAGACAAAAGGACAGCTAGTGTTACATTTATTTCCATACCGTACACAAGATAAGGGACTGGACTGCTTTGTAGCGCCACAGTAAACCAGTTTATGCTCTGGTAGTTTATTCTGGCACCGATGGCAACTTGTTTTGAGAGTGTGATTCTTTTTCAGGACTGGAGCAAAATTACTGTAATGAGCTAATAATTGTGGAACGAGTGTGGACTGAGAGCATTCTACATCACATGAGAACAGCCACTTTTTGGCAGTTGCTCCCACGTGGTGCAAGGCCATATAGGTTCTTGGCGGCTTCATGTTCGTAGCCAAGGAAGATCATGATGTAAACGGACACTAAACCTACTTTCTGACTTCTGCGTGCAGAAACGTGATGTTTGGAATTACGCAAAAGTTCCACAGTTAAGATCAAGTTTGTGAGCAAACGATTTCTGGTTCAGTCCCCTGGTTCCGCAGGAAAAAGGGGGCATATTGTGAGTGAAGGTTTCTCCTGCTTCGGCTTTCTTGGCTGAAGTGGATCTGAGCAAGGCTCCAAACCCCCAACTGCTGTCTTTTTCTTTTTCTGCTTTTTCTTAACTGACTTGAAGTTAACTGACTTGTTAATTTTGTTGTACTATGATGATAAAAGCATGTTTCACGTTTCTGTGTGAAAGCAAACCCCCAGTAATTAGCCCCACCACAAATAAGCCCATAATTGTTCTTGTGTCTGGACTAAATTATTCATGTGAATGTGTGTACGCTCTTAGTCTTTCTCTTAATCTCTGAGTGAAATATAAGCAGACAGTACATTCTCTTAGTAGACAATTATTAAGCACCATGAGTACTTACTAGAAAAATTATCATGCTCTTCTACTAATACGTAGTTAATCTCTTATTGTGTGGGAGCCAGGCCTAAACTGAAAGATAGGAAACTAAATGAAATGAATCCTTACTGCGACGGAGGCACGGAAGTGGTAAGATGATCGAAAATGTCGAGCAACTGGCAGCGGCCATTCGTGGACATATCCCTGCAAAACAGACCCAGATACAGAGCGAAATTAAACATTTATTCATGTGATGCACTTCAAAATATGTTTTCAAATGTACTGCATTAAATGTCAATGAGCATTAGGACCACCTGGCGCCAGTCCTTCACAGGGCAACACACACACACATTCACTCACACACTCACACCTACGGATACTTTTGAGTCGCCAATCCACCTACCAACGTGTGTTTTTGGACTGTGGGAGGAAACCGGAGCACCCGGAGGAAACCCACGCAGACACAGGGAGAACACACCACACTCCTCACAGACAGTCACCTGGAGGAAACCCACGCAGACACAGGGAGAACACACCACACTCCTCACAGACAGTCACCCGGAGGAAACCCACGCAGACACAAGGAGAACACACCAACTCCTCACAGTCACCCGGAGGAAACCCATGCAGACACAGGGAGAACACACCACACTCCTCACAGACAGTCACCCGGAGGAAACCCACACAGACACAAGGAGAACACACCAACTCCTCACAGACAGTCACCCAGAGGAAACCCACACAGACACAAGGAGAACACACCAACTCCTCACAGACAGTCACCAGGAGCGGGAATGGAACCCACAACCTCCAGGCCCCTGGAGCTGTGTGACTGCGACACTACCTGCTGCACCACCATGCCGCCATGATTAGTCTTTGCACACATAAAAATGACAACTCTTTCCAATGTGGGGAAGGGTGTAGAGCTGTCATTCCTGAGAACATGGTTCCCTTTTCCTCAGCCCAACATTGGTGGGCTTTATATCCTCATCTGTTTAGAGATTGTGGCGCAAGCTGTAAAATCTGTCAGTTTTAATTGACCTTAAAGCATTGGAATTCACTGATTAAAAGGGGTGTATTGTGTATGGATATCATCACCATCAGAAAAAAAACTTTTCATGAAAGCATTTTTTATTTATTTTACAGGAGTTGCATCCTCCAAATCTTAATCTAAACCATTTCTACTGCTCTCTTTGTTATCAAAAATTAGAACACACTCTAAACACTAACTGGTATCCTCGCATGCTCTCACAAAATGGTGAAACAAGATTTAGTTGCGAGAGCAGTGATATGCTCTGACGTACTAAAACAAACCTGGAGGTCAAGTTGGAAAGACAGTCTGACAGTTTCCCTGCTCTAATATGGTCAATTCAGATCAGATGGGGCTTGTTATTGCGCCGAGGAGCTGCATCATGTCTATCCATCCATCCATTATCTGTAACCGCTTATCCAATTCAGGGTCGCGGGGGGTCCAGAGCCTACCTGGAATCATCGGGCGCAAGGCGGGAATACACCCTGGAGGGGACGCCAGTCCTTCACAGGGCAACACAGACACACACACATTCACTCACACACTCACACCTACGGACACTTTCGAGTCGCCAATCCACCTGCAACGTGTGTTTTTGGACTGTGGGAGGAAACAGGAGCACCCGGAGGAAACCCACGCAGACACGGGGAGAACACACCACACTCCTCACAGACAGTCACCCGGAGGAAACCCACACAGACACAGGGAGAACACACCACACTCCTCACAGACAGTCACCCGGAGGAAACCCACACAGACACAAGGAGAACACACCAACTCCTCACAGACAGTCACCCGGAGCTGGAATCGAACCCACAACCTCCAGGCCCCTGGAGCTGTGTGACTGCGACACTAACCTGCTGCCATCATGTCTATCGTTTTAGAAAAAAAAAAATAAAAAAGTCTAACCTGTGTGTTGGGAATGGTGCAGAATTCCGAGCTGCTGTAGTCGAGCACTGCCGCACACTCTTCTCTCAGGTCGTAGCCGCACAAGTGCAGCACCAACAGCTCAGTAGTGCTGCTCACAAGAGACACCCAGTGGTCACACAGTGGAACAGCAGAGTTGTACATTTGTACTCAACGGACTGAGAATAAAGAGCACGATGCGTATACCAAGTCTCAAGACGTCAGTTTCCGAAGACTGAAATGTTAATTCATTTATGAACCATTTAGAAATCTACCACATGCCTTTATAATTCTACAGCCAATCCCCACGAATGACTGAATTATCTGAGGTTGCCATGACAGCAAGGAGACGGCGGACCACTGTTTATGGAGAGAGATTAGTCTCAAAATAGTTTACAAATGCGTAAATGTTAATCCACAAATTAAACACAAGTCACAAATATGTTTCACTGTTCACAAATGAATAAATCTGTCTCACGGTCTGCAGTTTGTACAAATACAGTTACATTCGTTAATATATGTTTTTGTTTTTCATTGATATATTATATTTTATGCGAAAATAAATACGTTTGTTTACATTTACACTACAAATATTTGTAAAGTCGAAGTCTCGAATTTATTTGTAGATTGTTGAATCTGCGTTTGTGAATCGAGTCACTCGCGAGTTTTCCGTGACGTACATTTGTTCATTTCCTCACATTTGTGGATCAGGCTGCATTTATATTTGGAGCGGGTGAAATGCTAGAGGAAAGTCTCAATATCCAAAAACCCGCGAGAGGAAATGAACCAATGCACGTCACGGAAAACTCGTGAGTGACTCGATTCACAAACGCAGATTCAACAATTTACAAATAAATTTTAAATTCGAGTCTTTGACTTTACAAATATTTGCAATGTAAATGTAAACAAATGTATTTATTTTTGCATAAAAGTATCCCAGTAAACAATTAGCCGTTGATTCAACGTTGAAATAACGTAATGACTGCCGTCTAATCAACGTTCTCTTAAGGTTGAAAATGAAAGTTGAAAAGACGTCCAAACACAGACATTGAAAAGACGACTATTAGACGAATTTTGCACGTCCATTGACGTTATTAATTGGTCCCGAAATAAATTACTTGTATAAAACGCATTTTGGACGTCCGCTGACGTTATCGATTGGTCACCACTTAACTAACTTATTAAGTTGGATTTTGGACGTCCATTGGACGTTTAAAATATGTCCTTGACGGACAGACTACTTGTAGACCTATTTTGAACGTCCAGAGACGTTCCTTGTTTACTGGGATGATATATCGATGAAAAACAAAAACATGTATTTATGAATGTAACTGTATTTGTACAAATTGCAGTCCGTGAGACAGAGTGTGATGTATTCATTTCAAGTCAATAGTGAAACATATTTGTGACTTGTGTTTAATTCTTTGGATTAACATTTAATCCAGACTAATCCCTCTCCATAACTGTTGTCCCACTGAGGTCAAGTTGGAGGTCCACTAGTGTTTTACACAGCGTTTTCTGGGTGGACCGCTGGTGATTAAACAGAATTTTAGACAACTCTGGGAACTCTGCTGCCAGTATTTTACTGTAAATCGCAGTATTTACAGTAAATATTGTATTACTCAATTACGGTAATATGCTGTAAATATGAAATACAGTAGTGTTCCTGTAAAAATACGGTAAATGACTGGGAACTCTGCTGCCAGTATTTTACTGTAAAATTCACAAGAAAGAACAGTGCACATCTTGATTTGTCGTGATCCAGTAAAATAGCAGGCACCTATTCATGTAAATGTCCATATTTTAGCCCAATTCTACTCACTTCATCTGCAGGGTAATTGGCATGTTGGTGGGAATATATTTATTGACAGGGATTAGATAGCTGTAGTTTCCATTTCTGCAAAACAGAGGCAATGATGATGATGATGATGATGATGATGATGATGAATACAGGTCACCACAGGGAATGAATTACATCATGAAAATTTCACTAAACATGATAATAAACCATGCCTACCCACTGTTATCCTTGTCTATGTAATACTGGTCTATAACCTGCTGGTTCTGTGTGATAAGGATCGACTGAATGGTCGTGTTTGTCCCTGCAGGGAAAGCACAAACAGTGGCCTGGTTATGAAATACACACTGTCAAATACATTTTACGTTCCTGCCATTTGGCACACACTCTTAATCCCATTACAGAAGAAGGCCATTACAAATCTACTGTTATAACAAGAGGTTCCTGCCTAAGCTGGCCAGTGCAGGGCAGTGTTTTTATCAGCTGCACTAAACTAAAATGTGTTTAGATGTGACTCTTAACTTACAGTCGCTGTAATGTCGGAGCTGATCTCGCTGTCTCTTATCTGAAAAGACAGGCCTAGTTAGTTAAAAGTTGACTTATTAATAATAAGTTAATAATAAGAACGCCATTACTACAATGTAAAGTAAGCAGTAGCTCAGACCTGCTGGACTTGGGCTGGTGTCTGAAGGTGGATTCAGGGGGCTTGCTTTAACTGTTGGGCTTGTTGTGACAGAAACATTGTTGCTGGGTGTAGGAAGGTGGCAGCAGTAAATTTCCTCAGAGTAAAACACGGTGGAGAAATCCACGTCTGGAGGCCAAGGGCCAGTTGGAGCTGTAGAAAACACTGTCAGTGCTATAACATTCAGGGTCTGTATTTCAGTATATTTTCGTGCAGTTAAGAGACCCCCCCCCCCTCACACACACACCCCACCCCACACACACACATGAACAGCACCTGAACTAAAGTCTGTAATTGTAGGACTACAAAGTGCACCTATATGGTCAGCAGATCTGAAAATAGACAGTGAGTGTAGATATAATGAGGTCATTTCAAGATTTATCTCTGTATGTTGTCAGTATTTAGATAACTGGACTAGCTTTCTTACTGCCATGAGATTACACAAAATAGTATTCCCATACCTGTGGTCAATGTCTCTGTGGTAGTGTGGGCTGGAAACACAGTGGAGTTACTTGTGCTACTGGACATTCACAAGAGAAAGTCAAATGGATGAATATTCATGGCCTTACAGTTCTGCAGTGTAATATACATTGTAGACCTCTGTTTTTATGATGACTGATTTTTTACCTGGAACCAATATCTGGGTCTTCTCTTAAAGTAAGCATGTAGAGTGCAGTAATGCAGATGGCACTGAAACACAGCCGTACAGAGAGTCAAACATTCAAAATCCCAGCACTATACAATATCAATGTACAGTTAACAGACATGCTGTGTTCCACCTACATTTATTCTCTTTTATTTTCTTTTACCATCGTTTACTTTCTTTAATTTCCTTTTCATTCATTCATTCATTCATTCATTCATTCATTCATTATCTGTAACCCTTATCCAGTTCAGGGTCGCGGTGGGTCCAGAGCCTACCTGGAATCATTGGGCGCAAGGCAGGAATACACCCTGGAGGGGGCGCCAGTCCTTCACAGGGCAACACACACACTCACACACACACACATTCACTCACACACTCACACCTACGGACACTTTTGAGTTGCCAATCCACCAAATGTGGGAGTAAACCAGAGTACCCGGAGGAAACCAGAGTACCCGGAGGAAACCCACGCGGACACGGGGAGAACACACCACACTCCTCACAGACAGTCACCCAGAGCAGGAATCGAACCCACAACCTCCAGGCCCCTGGAGCTGTGTGACTGCGACACTACCTGCTGCCCTAATTTCCTTTTCCTTTAATGAAATTTTCTTTAACAACTTATGAATATATTGAATCTAGATGGTGACCCAGACAAGGAATGCAACACTGCAGTTATCCCTATGCAGTTAAACATGAGAAAGATGCTGTCCTCAACCACTGTGACAGATACAGAATATGAAGGGAAGACCACTTAAAACCCAGGCTGTTAAATGCAGAGTCTGATCTTATGAAAACAGGTCATGACAGAAAAACAAGATGATGTGTTAAGTGTTTTAATAATCTGCTGCTTTATGTAAGATATTTTTCCATGTTTCCATCATTTAAGTTCGGTTTATGAATACACTGAACATCGAACACAGTATTATACCATTTTATTCATAGCAGACTAGTTCAATGTACAAATGAAGGTATACTGTATGTATAATATTTATAATATAATAATATTTTAAAAAAAAAGAAAAGAAAATGACTCACCAAAAAGCCATAGTTGCCACCAGCAGAAAGATACTCGCTTGGAATATTCTGTGCTGAAGGCAGTACTGGTATTTCTCACATATGTACGCCTGAGCCAGAGAACAGATTTTCAGAATTGGGTTTGGGTTTACAAGGACATGCTACAATGTGAAGTATTAAAAACTACTTCATTCTGAGAAGAGTGGTGGTGAGTCCGGAGCCTACCCGGTAATCATTGGGCACAAGGCAGGAACACACCCTGGATGGGGCAGCCAATCCATAGCAGGGAATCACACCCTTAAAACTATGGGCGATTACACACACTCAGCCACTCACTCAAACCCTCACAACTGTGGGTAATTTGTAATAACAGCCTATTTACAAACCAGTGTGTGTTTTTGGAACTGTGGGGGGAAACCACAGCTTCCGGAGGAAACTCGAGAGGACAGATTAGGAAAGATTATTTTTTAATTATTTATTTTTTACTTACTTTGCCAGCCTTCAGAGGAGACGGCTTGTTTGGGGGCGCTGTTGTCTGAGTTTTGCTGCTGTTTTTTCTGTAACACGTTTAATTACAGACAATCAGACGCTGAGCAAATGTATGGGAATAGAAAAAAAATATTTGATTGAAAACACATCAATGTGTCAACATACATCCTCTGGAACCAAAGGAACACTCAGGACTCACTCAGCACCTGAAACTATGGATACTGGAAGCCTGTGCTAGCATTTCTCCTGTGGTGTTGCTATCAGTGTGTGAAGAGTGGGAGAAGAGGGTTGCATTGACAATCCAACACAATGGGCATCACTTTGAACACATTTTATAAGTGGTCAGAAACTTGTAAATAACTAATGAAAGAATAAACTTATGTTATGGTTTTCTTGTGAAATTCCCAATAGATTTGATGTGTCACATGACCCTCTTCCCATTGAAAAAACGAAAGTTGGATCCAAAATGGCCGACTTAAAAATGGCCACCATGGTCACCACCCATCTTGAAAAGTTTCCCCCCTCCCATATACTAATGTGCCACAAACAGGAAGTTAATATCACCAACCAATCCCATTTTATTAAGGTGTATCCATATAAATGGTTCTCCAACTTTGCACACATTAAAATGTTCACAACCAACTTGTAAAATTTCAGTAGGAAAGAAGCTGCATGTGAGCTTTTGTTAAATATGCTCAGTGCCAAGAGCTGGCTGGAGGCTCCAAGCGCTGGACAGTGGTGCAGTGAAATTATATTTTCTGGAGTGATGGAGCCCTAAAAGCCCATGGATCAGCGAGTGTTTGTTTGTCTTACACTTTTTCAGCCGCAGCGTTTTTGGAGCGCATGCTCCCCAGGTTCTTCAGCTTGGCCAGGCGAGTGTTCCACACCTCCAGCTCCTGGATGCGTGTCTCCAGGTTGTCTGTGAGTTTGCAAAGCTGCTTCACAGCTCCTACATTTTCCATAAAGATCTGCTCCTGTTTTAGAAATGAGTTTGAGCTTGAGGGTCTGAACAGATACAGCTGTTCACTCTCTGTGTACTGATGGAAATATGTGTTACTCACTTTGTCCACCATCAGGAAGTTGTGGATTTTCTCTCCATCCGTGCATGTGATATCCCCTACTTCTCTAACAGCTGTGGGGAGTAGCTCCCTCACCTCCTGGGCAATGATGCCTGACCCCAGAAACAGAAAAGAATACAACACTCAGAACAATTTTGACAGAGAACTTATTGTGAAAAAATATTCAAACTGCAAAGCAGCCTTTGTAAAAAAAATCCCATATGCTAAACTTCATAATTACAATAAACAGAATGTGAATACAAAATGTACCCTGAGGCAAAATTTGTGGAAATTGTTAATTTATTTTGTAAATCGGTCACATTTACTCGCACTTTTGAATGTGATTATTGCAACAGCACGGTGCACCTACACTGACTTTCAGGACACTAAATAATAACATGCATTGCATAAGATTGCAGAGACTGCGGGGGCTAAGGCAGAACATAACATACAGTTTAGACAGCCAAAACACTCTGCACCCTGAAAGGTTGGTAATTAGTGTTTAATGGTAATTAATATTCATGTAGGGCGGCACGGTGGTGCAGCAGGTCGTGTCACAGTCACACAGCTCCAGAGACCCGCTCCGGGTGACTGCCTGTGAGGAGTGTGGTGTGTTCTCCCTGTGTCTGCGTGGGTTTCCTCCGGGTGACTGTCTGTGAAGTGTGTGGTGTGTTCTCCCTGTGTCTGCGTGGGTTTCCTCCGGTTGACTGTCTGTGAGGAGTGTGGTGTGTTCTCCCTGTGTCTGCGTGGGTTTCCTCCAGGTGACTGTCTGTGAGGAGTGTGGTGTGTTCTCCCTGTGTCTGCATGGGTTTCCTTCGGCTGCTCCGGTTTCCTCCCACGGTCCAAAAACACACATTGGTAGGTGGATTGGTAACTCAAAAGTGTCCGTAAGTGTGAGTGAATGTGTGTGTATTGCACTGTGAAGGACTGGCATCCCCTCCAGGGAGTGTACCCGCCTTGCGCCCAATGATTCCAGGTAGGCTCTGGACCCACCGTGACCCTGAACTGGATAAACGCTTACAGATAATGAATGAATAAATAATATTCATGTATGATTATCCTCTGAAACCTTGTATGTATTTTGCATTTGAACTTGCACAGAACATAACCAGCAAGAAGTGATTTCAAAAAATCAATTTTCTGTGTGTTTACAAACTACCAACCCCCAAATCGATAAAGAAGGCCACCCAGTTTGTTGTGGGCTGCCTGAATCAGAAAACAACACATAAAATGAGCCAAGATTTGATTTCACTACTGATGTCAGGAGGAGAGTCATTGGATTGCACTGCCCCCTAATCAGAATATCTCCAATCACAGGAGTGGGGTTCAACAATACGACAGATACAGCGAGAGATGAGAAATTAGAGAGCTGGGCAAGAACTAGAGCAGAGAAGAAAGAAAACAGAGCAAAATGAGAGTGGAGAGATTAAAAAAAAAAAAGGAAAAAAAGCATAGAAGCAAGAGAACAGACCAAAGAGAGACCAAGTGAGAAATTAAGTGAATCCAACAAAAAGACAGCTGAAAATGTAGAAATACGTGCAAAAATGAGACTGAAGAAATTTGAGAACTAGAAAATGAGAGCTGAGAATTTAAAGAGGTGAGAAAAAAGACAATCTGTGTGCTTTTTCTCATTTAAAGGAACTGAAACTGATCATTCTGAACAGGGCTGTTTAGACAGGGGAAGAAGAGTGCTGTCTTGTTTGGTCCTTGTGGTATTTTGATCAAAGCATGTCACAGACATTTCATTAAGACCCCAGAGCTTGAGTAATACTGAATTTATCACCTTTAAATATTCAGTATGACCCTAAACTATATCCTACTGAAGATATATATGTAAATAATGTCTGGCAATATTCAAAATGATAAATCACACACCTGTTTCATGCACCTGGTCAATTCCCATCTTTTTTGCAAACTCTGGCTTGTAGTTATACTCCACAATCCTCATCTGAGCTATTCTCTTCAGCTGCTCCGTTGAGTCCACCTGGGAATCAGAACCGATCAGAACCAACATCAGAAAACATTCATCCCATTCCCTGCAAACAAGCAGACTGATCCCCACCAGGTGCAGACTGGCCCAGCCAGGGCTGACCTTGTAAAGTCTGTTAATGAATGCTGAACCTGAGACCTCACCTCTTGGATGTTGTCCTTGACTCTCCAGTCTGACGGGTGCATGACCGTGCCCATTATTTTGGCGTTCCCGCACACCACCAGGGCCTCGTCTGGGGCGTCTGTGTTGACCCCAACCCTTCCTTGACACACCACATCACATGACGACTGCCCTCTCTGCCAGAGTACCTCACTGTCATTCTCAAACTGCCCCGGATTGGATGCCTTTCAAAGACAGAGGGTGTGGAAATCCCAGAATTCAGCACTTTATTTTGGAAAGGGTTTAATTTATTGATAAAGGAAAACGTTAATGCTCAAATGGTGTCATTTTATTATAGTCTACTATTCCACAGGAGAAGTAGACTAAAAAAAGACACAAGATGCTTCTGATAACTGTTATTTACAGCTTCAAAACTGAGATGGCTCTTAATCTAAAGTGTTTACATTAGATGTCTTCAGCCGCCAGTATATATGAGTGTTATTATCTCAGTAAATCTGAGCCCAGTGTGAGTATTTACTGAGAGATCTCCTATTCTAGAGGACACACGTGTGAAATTCCTGGCCTCTGTTTCTCAGGAGAAACATCTGCGCCGCAGGAGACCACAAATAAAATCTTGATTGATTCTCCTTTCATCTGGACTTGCTGTTGTCTGTAAGACCTACAGAGATATCTCTACAGTGGATATCCATCCATCCATCCATTATCTGTAACTGCTTATCCAATTTAGGGTCGCGGGGGGTCCAGAGCCTACCTGGAATCATTGGGCGCAGGGCGGGAATACACCCTGGAGGGGACGCCAGTCCTTCACAGGGCAACACAGACACACACTCACACATTCACACCTACGGACACTTTCGAGTCGCCAATCTACCTGCAACGTGTGTTTTTGGACTGTGGGAGGAAACCGTAGCACCCAGAGGAAACCCACGCGGACACACCAACTCCTCACAGACAGTCACCCGGAGCGGGAATCGAACCCACAACCTCTAGGCCCCTGGAGCTGTGTGACTGCGACACTCCCTGCTGCGCCACCGTGCCGCCCTACAGTGGATATCTATTTTGATTTTTCTTTTCTATGAAAAGATCAGCTGGATGTGTTACTGGAGCGGGAGCTTGTGATTCTCCTTCTAATTTGTGCATGGATCTATTCGAATGACACAGTGAGACTTACCCTGACAATGATTCTCTCTGATATGTTTGCAACCAGCAGGTAACTTTTTCCTCTGAGCAATGCATAGAGCCCCACAACCATGAGGAAGTACCTGAAAAATAGGAAACATCAGCTCAGTAACAGTCAGTTAGTTTTAACATTATACAGC